>NC_034599.1:92547840-92551233 GCF_900095145.1 Mus pahari
GCCTCCTCTGCCTCCTCTGCCTCCTCTGCCTCCTCTGCCTCCTCTGCCTCCTCTGCCTCCTCTGCCTCCTCTGCCTCCTCTGCCTCCTCTGCCTCCTCTGCCTCTGCCTCTGCCTCTGCCTCTGCCTCTGCCTCTGCCTCTGCCTCTGCCTCTGGAGTGCTGGGATTAAAGGCACGTACGACTACCACCAAGCTTGAAAGTGACTGGAGAGACACACCCAAAAGCGTGAGTGTAGGCTTCTCTAAGAGAGGGTCAACACACTGCCACCTTTTTAAAAATTTTTTTTACTTATTATTTTATTTTATTAGATATTTTCTTCATTTACATTTCAAATGCTATCCCGAAAGTTCCCTATGCCCTCCCCCCCACACTGCCACTTTTGGAGATAGGATCTTATATATCTCAGCCTGGACTTGAATTCTTTTGGTGGGGGATGGGAGTTGTTTTTGTTTTTTGTTTTTTGAGACAGACTTTGTCTGTGTAGCCTTGGCTGTCTTGGAACTAGCTTTCTGGACCACACTGGCCTCGAACTCACAGAGATCCAACTGGCTCTACCTCCTGAGTGCTGGGATTTTTTTTTTTTTTTTGCCTTGAATGCTTGATCTTCCTGTTTCTACTTCTTGATTTCTGGGTTTACAGGTAACACTATCACACTCAGCTCATGAATCTATTTTAAGATCCTTTGGACCCTAAGTTCTAGAAGCTTTGGGGAATGTACTTCACTCTACTATGTCTATAAAACTGCCTACTTAGAAATCAGGAGTTCAAGCTGACCTCTGAGCAAACTCAAGTGTCAGGGTTGGAACTGTCTCCAAAAACCTGAAGGAGACTGGAGAGATGGAACAGCAGGGACTGCTCCTTCAGAGGACCTAGCCTCAGTTCCCAAAACCTACATGGTAACTCCAGTCCCTGGATTCTGGCCTCTATGGACATGTATATATGTGGTGCACAGACATTACTCAGGCACACATACATAAAATAAAATAAGTAAAATTTAAAAAAAACTTAGTCTTGTGGCTCCAAGTATGTGAGAAGCAGAAGGTTCACCCACAAATTTGAGGCCACCCTGGTCTATGTAGGACAACCAGGGCTACATAGCAAGTCTCTGGCCTAAACCCTCCAACAACAATATCTACCACCATCACCACCACCACTACTGCTCTCCATCCATTTCACTTGGTCAAACATGAACACGCACATACACAGATGCACACAGACATACACACATAAACACATATACACACGTACACAGATATATACACACATACACACAGACACAAACTTCAAAACTGAAATCTGTTAATTGATCTGGGACAATGTGCTTTATTTTGCCCGAACCAACCCTATCCAATTCTAAATTAAAACAAACAAATAAAGAAATAAGCAAGCTGGGCATGGTGGCGCACGCCTTTAATCCCAGCACTTGGGAGGCAGAGGCAGGCGGATTTCTGAGTTCGAAGCCAGCCTGGTCTACAAAGTGAGTTCCAGGACAGCCAGGGCTATATACAGAGAAACCCTGTCTCGAAAAACAAAAACAAAAACAAAAACAAAACAAAAAAAAAGAAATAAGCAGCACAAATCTTGGAGAGCATATAGAACAAATAAAAGTGGCTATTGTTTGGGGGCTGGGAATTGAACCTACAGCCTTATGTGTGATAGGTATATACTCTGCCACTGAGCTATATATCCTCAGCTTTCAAGAGTTTAGAATTTCTGTGCAATAAATATTGTTGGGAGTATAAAATTATACAAACTCTATGGAGAACAACATGGCAGGTCTTCAAAAATGAGCCAGAAAACCCATCTAGCAAAACAACTTCTGGCCATACATCCAAAAGAATTAACAGTAGGAACTTGAAGAAACATTTGTATGTCCACACTTACAGCAGCACTGTTCATAATAGCCCGAAGGAGGAAGCATTCAGAGTGTCCTTTACAGAGAGACGAGCTGGATGTGTGTATATGCAATGTCACACAATACAGCTTTAAAAAGAGGAAATCCTACTGTGTGCTACCACGTGGATTATCTGTAAGTACTTCACGCTGAAATAAGCCAGTCACAAAAATGCAAACATCCCATGATTTGAATTATGAGGGCATCTAAAGTAGTCAAAATCAGAGAGAGTTGAATGGCAGTTGTCAGTCTGGAGAGAAACAGACAATTCTATCATGACTACGGAGTTCTACTTCACAAGATGAAAAATTTATAGAGATTGGTTGCATAATGATGTGAATGTACTTAGCACTGCTGAAATGGGTAAGATACTCAGGCGTGACAGTGCCAGCCTATATCCCCAGCATCTGGGAGAGGGAGGTGGCAGTATCAGGAGTTCAAGGTCATTCTCCACCACTTGGTCAGTTCAAGCCCATCCTAGGTGACATGAAACCCTGTCTCAAAAGAAAAAAAAGTCAGGTATAATTAATTGGATAACAGAATATAGAGTTACAGAATTATTCAGTAACCATGACAGGGAAACAAAGAGATATTCTCAAATGTGGATGGTACGAGAGAAAGCAAAACATCAGAGTTGAGGGGTCTGGAAGAGAGGCGTAGAGAAATCAGGACAGATGGCAGTCCAGGATAAAATGCCTCAGAACATATGAAGAATTGGTGACTAACATGAAACTTGATTCAGAAACTACACCACAGCACTGGAGAGATGGCTCAGCAGTTAAGAGTACTGGCTGCTCTTCCAGAGGACCCAGGTTCAATTCCCAGCATCTACATGGCAGCTCTCACCTGTCTCTAACTCTAGTTCCAGGGCTCTGACACCTTCACACATGCAGGCAAAAAACACTAATGAACATAAAATAAAAAATAATTAAAAAAAAAAAAGAAAAGAACGGAAGGAATGACCATCTAGAGACTGCCCCACCTGGAGATCCATCCCATAAACCACCACCAAACCCAGACACTATTGCAGATGCCAACAAGATTTTGCTGACAGGAGCCTGATATAGCTGTCTCCTGAGAGGCTCTGCCAGTGCCTGGCAAATATAGAAGTGGATGCTCACAGTCATCCATTGGACAGAGCACAGGGTCCCCAATGAAGAAGCTAGCGAAAGAACCCAAGGAGCTGAAGGGATCTGCAGACCTATAGGAGGGACAACAATATGAACTAACCAGTACCCACCCAGAGCTCCCTGGGACTAAACCACCAATTGGGGACGCATGTCTCTAGCTGCATATGTAGCAGAGGATGGCCTAGTCGGTCATCAATGGGAGGAGAGGCCCTTGGTCCTGTGAAGGTTCTATGCCCCAATATAGGGAAATGCAAAGACCAGGAAGCGGGAGTGGGTGGGTTGGGGAGCAGGGGGAGGGCATAGGGGGTTTTTGGAGAGGAAATTATATAACATTTGAAATGTAAATAAAGAAAATATCTAATAAAGAAA
>NC_034599.1:92551457-92569089 GCF_900095145.1 Mus pahari
CCTGCCTCTGCCTCCCAAGTGCTGGGATTAAAGGCAGTAGTCCTCTTCTTACCTTAGCCTTCCAGTGGTTGAGTCTGGCTGAGCCCTCAGAGGGATTACAGGAAAGAGCTACTATACCCAGCCACACCTGCATGCTTATTAGAATGGTGCAGAATATCAAAGCATCCAGAACACAACCATACTTAAGCCAAGTCAGTGACTAGATAAGTTGGGTATGTTCATAAATCCAGAATATCATTTTGTACTAAAAGTCAACAAGAAGACAGAGAAAACTGTAGTGTATGGTGCTAAGCCAAAAATGTCCATAGGAAGAAGCTGCACTCTATATGGCTTCGCAGAATTATAGAGGGAGAGAGATCGGTGGTCACTAGGTTGAAGGGGCTGTGTCTTAGGTTTCTGTTGCTGTGATAAACACCATGGCTAAAAGTTAGTGGGGGAAGAAAGAGTTTATTTTACTTCCGTGTCCACATCATAGTCCAGCATCAAAGGAAGTCAGGACAGGAACCTGAAGGCAGGAACTGGAGGAGAGACTGTGGAGGAGTGCTACTTACCGGCTTGTCCCTGGCGTGGCTCAGTTTGCTTTCTTATGCCATCTAGGACCATCTACCCACGGGTGACATCACCCCACAGTAAGCTTGGCTCTCTTAAATCAATCATGAATTGAGAAAAGGAATCAAGAAAGTGCCCCACAGAAACTATATAGGCCAAGCTAACAAAGGCCTTTTTCCAGTTAAGGTTCCTCTTCCCAGATAACCCTGGCTTATGTTAAATTGCAAACAAAACTAAGTTGGAGACTTCTGGTTTCTTTGGGAAGTCAAATTATGTCAAATGATGTTTTGCTGGGGCACACAGGTGAAGGAGTGTTTTGCTAAAGCAGACACATGAAAGAATGTTTTCCTGAAACAGACACAGGTGAAAGAATATTTGCTAAAGCAGACACGTGAAAGAACGTGTGAATATAAACATGACCCCATAGACTAGCTGTCCAGCGGCCAAGAATGAACTGGGTTACCTGAAAGAGGGGCTGGAAATGTAAAAAGGAATAGGGTGCGAGAGAAGGATGAAGCCAAGACAAAAGGTTAATATTCAGCACTCTACTTATCTAGGGAGAGCCCACAGACCCCCATCCTGGATCAGCTGGATTATGTTGCAAAGCAAGCTCAGTGGGCAGTCTATTTCTGTAGGAAACTGCAGGTGCAGCAAGGGAGAAGACTCCACCTAGGTCATTAAGGTCCAACTGTGGCAAACACTTAAGGTCTATTTAGCCTGCTGGAGGAGGTTGGGGGAAGGGCACCACAGACAGTGGGAGCTTGAGCACTGGCTTGCTTTGCTTCGCCTCACTATTCTTCCCTAACAACTATTCTTCCCTAACAACAACGCACATGTATTGGTTCACCTTAACGTTGCCTTGCTGTACTCCACTTGTAGTGATGACCTAGAAACTAGCCGAAGAACTCCTGAGGTGCCTCAGTTTCTTGCTGCTTCCTTGGACCCCAGCCAGTAGAGAGCCTTGAGGTTTCTTCTGGATTGAATTGCCCTTGCTGGTTCGTGTGCGGTGGCTGCCGAGAGGACTGGACTGCAGTTGCTGATTTGTATTTGGTCTTTGCTACTGGACTGAATTGTTGATATCCTGACAATGAACTATTTCTAAACAGGCCTACTTCCCCTGTATCCTAAAAGCCTTTCTATCCACTACCTCTGGTGGGTGGTGGGCTAGGAGGGAGGTTAAAGCATTTAAGAACTGTTATTAAAAGTAGGTTTTGAAAAAAAATCAAAGCTTACACAAAACGAAGTAGCTTGAATTGGCAAATGATGGATCAAGGAAGACGGGGATTTGAGGCAGTGAGACTGTTCCATGGGATGCTATCATGATAGACACAGGTCTGTATGTTTGTCCAAACCGTTAAGGTCAACAGAAGTCTGGAGTCCAATCTGTGGGCCTTAGTTGATAATGATGCTCACTGATTATAATGTATCATTGTGGATGGGATGCTGAGTCTGTCTATGGTAGGGATCATGGGACAAGTGGGACTAATGTCACCTCTGTACTTTTAACTTAATTCTGTTTTGAACCTAAAACTGAACTTGGTGATATATGCCCATACTTCCAACACACGAGAGCTGGAGGCTGAGGATCAGGAGTCCAAAGTCATCTTCCACCACACGGTAAGTCTGAGCTGTCTCAAACAAAACGAAGCCAAACACTCCATGAGAAATACAACAGATAAAGCTGCCACATTTGGATGTGATGGTCTTTGCTTGGAATTTCAGCCCTGGGGAAGTAGAAAGAGGCTTGGGCATGGTTTCAAGGTTATCTTTGGTTTACTAACTCCAAAGCTAGCTTGAGCCATAGGAGACTTTGCCAACAACAAAAACAAACAAATCAAACAAACAAACAAAAAAACCTAAAGGCTGATTCAGCAGGTAAATGTTTGCCACCAAGTCTGATGACCTGAGTTTGGTCTCTAGCATCTGCAGGGTGAAAGGAGAGAAAATTTTCCATGAGTTGTCTTCTGACCTTCACCTGAGTTCTATGGGATACCTACACAGACACCACCACCACCACCACCACCACCAACAACAACAACAACAACAACAACAAGCAAAGGCTGGGGAGATTTTGAAGTTGTTAAAAGTGTGTATTGCTCCTGCAGTATGCAGAACTGAATTGGATTCACAGCACCCATATCAGGTGCCTCTAAGGGCAGCTGCATTCAGGCACACACACCTACACACAGACACACATAAACACACAGGCTTTAAAAATTAACAAGCTTTTAAAAATGAAATATTCAGAAGTAAAAGAATCCAAGGTAGCCAGGCAGTGGTGGCGCACGCCTTTAGTTCCAGCACTTGGGAGGCAGAGGCAGGCAAATTTCTGAGTTCGAGGCCAGCCTGGTCTACAGAGTGAGTTCCAGGACAGCCAGGGCTATACAGAGAAACCCTGGCTCGAAAAACAAAAACAAAAACAAACAAAAAAAAATCACATCTGGTAGGAACACAAAGAGAATGAATGAATGAATGAATGAATGAGAAACATGAAGGAGTACCAAGGTGAGGTCAAAGAGGCCCTTATTTTGGGAGAGAGTGGAAGGCAGTATTGTGGGGTATAAAGACTGTGGCAGTGAAGACATAAAACCCCAGGAGAGAGGTAGGTGAAAATTTGATTCTGAATAGGCCCTTTTCTCCAGCATCAGGTCACATCAGTGTGGAAGTGACACAGATCCCACTCCTTAACTACAATTTACTTAATATATACTTGAATTTTTAAAGCTCTATCCATCTTATTTTAGGTGTTAGGGTGTTGCCTGTATGTTATGTGTATGCATGGCATACATGCCGGGTACCCTTGGGGGTCAGTGGAACACTATCAGCTCACCTAGAACTGTAGTCCACACACAGCTGTGAGCCACCATGTGGATGCTGGGAATCAAACCCAGGTCCTCTGCCAGAGCAATGGGTACCCTCGACCGCGGAGCCATCTCTCCAGGCCGGCAATGCTCTTGCCATCTGTCCTGGTCCCTCTCCTCCATTGTTTAGACTCACTTTTCCAGCACTTACTGTTCTTCTCACCACTTGATGGGATTTCAGTTTAGCATCCATGACACATCCTCCTTATGCCAGCAAAAGCCCCTGAGCTAATTGCAATTGGACTTTTCCATTGTGTTAATGAGAAAACTAAGGTTCACAGGCCGCATTAGCTTGTTGCTGCGGCTTTCACTAAATGCTACAAGGCTCATGGCTTACAACAATAGACACATTATCCTATAGTTACGGAGGTCAAAGTAGGAAATGGGGCTCTCTGGACTGAAATCTAGCCAAGGCAGAAGTGCTCTTTCTTAAGGAATGCGAGACAGCCCAGCCATGGCTATTGAATGCTGAAGAACCAGAGAATAGGAAGCTGCTTAGTATGGGAAACCTGGACTGGAAAACTCAGAGCAAGGGGAGCCATGGTGGAGCCCTAGTTTAAGGCTGGGGACCCGGAAGCTACCTGGAAAGGTGTTTGTACTGGCTGGCTGGTACTCACACATGATCACACATGATCATACATGATCGAAGCTGTGAAAAACACACAGGAAGAACAGAGCTTGCATCCAGAGCTTCTCCTTTTTTTGATATCATCCAGGCCCACAAGCCTGTCTATGGGATGGTGCTACCCACATTCAGCATGGATCTTCCACCAACAGTTGTTCTCGTGCATGTCCGTCTTCTCTTTAAATGTCCTCACAGACACACGGAGAAGTGTACTTTCCTTGTCCCCTCAGAATCTCCCCATTTAGCCGGGCTGACAATCAAGATCTATTATTACAAGTGCTAGAGAGGGGTCCCAGCCATTAAGAGCACTTGCTGGTACATGCCGGAGCTCCAGCACTCCGGACGCTGGGACAGGCAGATGAGTTTGAGCCAAGTCTGGTCTACAGAGTGAGTTCCAGGATAGCCAGGGCCACACAGAGAAACCCTGTCTCAAAAACCAAACCAGAACAAACAAAAAGAATACTTGCTGATCTTGCAGAGGACCTGGTTTGGTTCCCTGTACCCACATCCATATGTGATTCCAATTTCAGGGAAATCTGACACCCTCTCCTGGCCTCCAAGGATGTACATGGTACACACACACACACACACACACACACACACACACACACACACACACACACACTTTGTAAGCACAAAATAATAATTTTTTTGAAAAAGATTCACACTTACAAGTAGGCACGTGGAAAAGTTTTCTTGTCATTTCTAGGTTTTCAAGGCCACTGTGTCCTTGGGTCACAGTCCCATCCATCTTAAAAGCCACACAAGGACAGGTCTTCTCACATAGCCTCACTCTAGTCTTGCTTCTGTGGTTGCAGCTCCATCCCTAACTCCTAAACTTACCGGCCTTCTTTTGAGACAGCATCTCTTTAATGTAGCCTAAGCTGGTCTCAAACTTTCATCACTCTGGCCTTAGCCTCCTGGGTTCCAGTTCTACAACTGTGTGCCACCATGCTTGAGATCCACTCAGTGTCAAGGACCCTGTGACTGTGCTAGGTCCGGAGATAACCAGGAACAGTCTCCCTCTATTAAGGTCGTTGATTGGCTACCTGAATCCCAGCTGCACTCATCACTTACCTTTGCTGTTGAACCAAATACACTCACAGATGCCAGGGATCAGAGCATATTGAAGAAGGTAATTTGTTCTGAAGTCAAACGGTGAATCAGCAGCAGAGCTAGCAGGCTTGGGTTATGCAGTTTGTTTTCAGCATATGTACACATACATGCATATATATAAATATACATACATACATACATACATATATACATATATACATGTTTGTGTATGTGTTTGAGAAATTGTTTCATGTGTTCTAAGCTGACCTCCAACTTCATAGGGCCTGATGCCCTTGGCCTTCTGCCTTTCCCTCCTGAGTGCTGAGGTCAGAGGCATGCACCACAATACCACTTTTATGCAGTGCTGGAGATCAAACATAGGACTTCATGCATGCTAACCACAGGCTGTACTGACTGAGCTACATACATAACCTATTTTGTTCTTTAAAACCTTTTAAAACTTTATTTACATATGTGGGTGTTTTGTTTACATGTGTGTTTGCATTGTATGTGTGTGCCTGGTGATGAAGCCAGAAGAGAATGTCAGACCCCCTGGGATCTGAGCAGCTGTGTAGGTACTGGGAATCAAACCCATGTTCTCTGAAAGAACAGCCAGGGCTCTCTTTTTTATTTTTTTTTTAAAGATTTATTTATGTTTTCTGAGTACACTGTAACTATCTTCAGATGAACCAGAAGAGGGCATCAGATCTCATTACAGATGGTTGGGAGCCACCATATGGGTGCTGGGAATTGAACTCAGGACCTCTGGAAGGGCAGCCAGTGCTCTTAATTGCTGAGCCATCTCTTCAGCTCTAGCCAGGGCCCTTAACTACTAATTTCCAGCCCCATGTTGTTGTTGTGGTGGTGGTGGTGGTGTTGTTGTTGTTGTTGTTGTTGTTCTTCTTCTTCTTCTTCTTCTTCTTCTTCTTCTTCTTCTTCTTCGACTTAGTCTTACTCTTTAGCTTTGACTAGCCTAGGCTGTTTATGGAACCTAAAAATAGAACTTACAGCAATCCTCCTGCCTCTGCCTACAAGCGGCACTAACCATGCCCAGATAACAGCCCGTATTTTTAAAATTCCTATTCTGTGCTTCTTGTAAATATAACTGAGAAATGGGGTTAGGATAATTTATTATGGCTTACATAAGACACCCCTCTATTTTCCCTCTATCCTTAATTTCACAAGCTATCATGAAATTCTCTATTACGATTTGGCTTCCTTCAAAATGCTGTTGAGTCTAGAGTCTGGAGCCAGCTGGCTTGGGCTCAGACCCCAGCTAAACTATTCATTTGCAGTTTGGATTTTGGGTTTTTTTTTTTTTAAAGACAGGATCTCTCTATGTAGTTGTGGCTGGTCTGGAACTTTCTATGTAGAACAGGTTGGATTCTAGAGCCTCCCAACTCTGCCTTCTGAGAGATGAGACTAAGGGTGTTTGTCACCACACTTGGCTTGGGTAGGTTATTAAAGCTCTTTGTGCTTCTGTTTCCATAGCTGTAATGTAAGGAAAATAATAGTGCATTGTAAGGATAAAAAGTCATTATAGGGCTGGAGAGATGGCTCAGCGGTTAAGAGAATTGAGTGTTTTTCTAGAAGTCCTGAGTTCAATTCCCAGCAACCACATGGTGGCTCACAACCATATGCAGTGGGATCTGATACCTTCTTCTTGTGTGTCTGAAGACAGCAATAGTATACTCACATAACATACATAAAATAAAATTTAAAAATCCTTTTAAAAAGTCATTATAATTGAAATGCATAACCATAACCATTTTTAAAATATTTTCCTGAGAGCTACTTGTTCATGTGCTCTCTCTCTCCCTCTCCCTCTCCCTCTCCCTCTCCCTCTCCCTCTCCCTCTCCCTCTCCCTCTCCCTCTCCCTCTCCCTCTCCCTCTCCCTCTCCCTCTCCCTCTCCCTCTCCCTCCCTCCTTTCCTTTCCTTTCTCCCCTCACTCTCCCATCCTTTCTGCCTCACTCCCACTTCTTTCTTGGTTTTTGGAGTCAGGGTCTCACTGTGAAGTCCTGCTTACCCTGTGACTTTCCCAGCCCATGATAGACTAACACTTGGGGTGATTCTCCTGCCTCTGCTTCTCATGTGCTGGGCTTTCAGGAATGAGTCACTGCCCAGCCCAAATTGTCCTCCACCACCATCACTACCAGCCCCATTTGAGTTTGGTTCTTATCATATATATATAAAATCACTGAAATTCTGGCTTCCCACATATGCCTGTGGAGCTCAGACTGGAAGTAGTCTTCCAGAGGTGGACCAGGTATAGGCAAAGGGAACAGAATTTGCAAACATAATCCTTAGATCTTAGACTACGGTGATTCTGTACAAGGGCAGCTGCTCAAAGAGGGCCCATCGGGTCCCCATAGGCCACCTGGAAGGTCACATCCCCAGTTTCACACTGTGAGCAAGGGCACAGGGAAACCACGAAGCTAGACCGCTGCACGGGGAGAAGGAAAGCTTACTGGGAATCACACACACTGCTAGGCTTAGAACCATGGGTGGCTGCAAAAGCCTTGTCCCCTTGTCCATTCTCAGGGGACAGATATGGCAGGAGGAGAGAGCAACCAGTACAACCTGGAAGCTACTGTGTGTTGTTTGGGTTAAGAGAGAGGCCCTTGCCTGAGACAGTTGACCTTTGGGACAGATAAGGGAAGTATGGCTTTTCTGTTAAAGAGAAAACTGCCTCTGGGGAGGAATGCTGTGGTTGGGCTTTCTTTTACTCAATGACAGCCTTCTATTCACCCAATAATGTCCTGTTTAGGACATTGTCTCCAGCACGGCCTTTTGGGGGACTTGCTTTGTACCTAACACATACCATTGGAGACCTGCCTTCAGGGAACAGTGACAGGATTTTAACCTCTTTGTCTAGGGTCACTTAGTGAGGCTGTCACATAGGAGACAATCCTGTCACAAGGAATACAAGGCCTCAGCAGATTAGAAGAGCCCCATCTCCATGACCACAGCACTGGCAGAAAGACATGGTGGCACTTTTTCTTTTTTCAGTTTAAGTTTCATGATCAACTTGATCCTTTAAAAATCATGTTTAATTTTATGACAATCTTGGAGATTATGACATCTTTGTAGCTATAGTATGTCTCTCTCTCTTTTTTTTCCCAAAAGGATGCCAGGACAAGGCACTGTGGTGTGTCCCTTTCATCCACTCACGTGGATCTCTGTGAGTTCCACGCCACCCTGGTCTACATAGTGGGTGTAGGACAGTCAGAGCTACCTAGTGAGATTGTCTCAGGAAAAAGAAGGCAAGAGAAGAGTAGACAAAATGAGAGTGCAGCCCAGAGTTGGGGTGTTTCTGTCATATAAGAGGCTCTCGGTTCAGTTCCTAGCATGACCACCCCCACTACAAAAACATTTTATTTCTTGGATTAGGTTTACCTAAAAGCTGGTGATTGTTCAGAGAGATCTTTAAACAGGCCATTCAAAAATCCTACTAGTCCTTTTGTTTTGAGACAGGGTTTTACTATGTCGTTCATGCTGGCCTAGAACTCTATCTGATGTCAGGGCTCATCTTACACGTAGACTCTCCCACCTTAGCCTCCCAAATGTGCTACTGTGTCTAGTTATTAGCCTTATGTCATTCAGGCATGGTGGCTCAGGCCTTAAGTCTAAATCTCAGCATGAAGGGAAGCTAAGGCAGGAAGGTCAGTTCTAGGTCATCCTCAGCTGCATAGAGTTTGAGGTCAACCTAGGCTATTTAAGGCCTTATTGAAAAATAACAATCCCCTCCATAACCAACAAAACAAACAGAAGCCAACCTAATGCTAGTGTGGTATATCTTTCTAATTATTAATAAACTAATATTGATGTTCATTACTTAAAGTCTATAGTTTATTCTGATTTTCTTCAAGTTCTTATTTGGGGTTCCATGCAGGATTCAGAATTTCCTTTAAGCCCTTGCATACATCCAGGCTTCTGTTGGCTGAGATAGCGTCTTCCTTCCTTAGTCTGGATGTCCTGACAGTTCTGAAGAGTCAGGTACTTTGGGGTCTTCCTGTTGGAATCTGTCTAGTGTGGTTTTCTTGTTTAGACCTGGGTTATGGTTTTTTGAGGTCAACCCCAGAGGTCAAGTCCCATATTCACCAGATCATAGCAAGGAACAGACCATCAGTATGACTGTATTAGCCGGGGTTCTCTAAAGGAATGGAACGGATAGAATATGCATATATACATATACATACACATACACATATACGTGGGGATTTATTACAGTGGCTTACAGGCTGTAGTGAGATAATCCAGCAATGGGACTCTTCCAACAGAAAGGTCAAGAATCTAGTAGCTAAAAGACAAAAAAACAAAAACAAAAACAAAAAAAAAACAACAACAAAAAAAGAATCTAGTAGCTGTTTAGTCCGGGAGACTTGATGTTTCAGGAGTCCCTACCTAGTGTTAGAGTGCTGGAGGATTCCTATAGAGCTGCTGGCCTTCAATCTATACTAGAATCCTGAAGAAATAGGTTCTAATACCAGCAAAGGAATGCCTCAGCATTAGGATAAATGATCTTGCCATCAAGAGTGAGAGCAAGCAGGCAAAAAGCAAATGCTTTCTCTTTCCATGTCTTTTTATGTCGGCTAACACCAGATTTAGGGTGAGTCTTCTAACCTCAAATGATCCAATCAAGCAGGACTTCCACGATGATGAAAGTAGCATTCAGGCCTTGAAACCCAGCATGTGGACAGCACTATCCGACAAAACAAGAACAAAGATTAATCCATCAAAACCCATAGTTCTGGGAAAGTCCATACATGTCCTACCCCCGCTTCTGTAGTTCTGCTTCTGACTAACTGTTCTTGCTAACTGAGGCGTGTCAACCCAGCCTACCTCAAGAAAGGCTCAAGGCTGCACGCAGGTCCTGAACACCCAGTGTAATCACCAGTTGGCTAATGAAGACTTTCTTATGGGCTGTCTGCGTGGTCTTCTCTGGTGGATCCTTCATACCATTTTGAGGCAGAGCCAGGAGATCAGAAGTTCAAGGTCATCCTTGACAGTTTAACAAAGCTAAGGTTAGCCTGAGCTAGAGCATACCCTGTCTTCAAGACAAATAATAGGCCAAGCCAAGCAAAAGTTATTTCTGTCCCTTCCAGACTGGAAAGACCCATTGTTCCAACCCATTGTGAAGACAGGGAAGTGAAGTGCCACCTTCTTGAGAGATATGCTGGTTTCTCAAGCCTGTGGTAACAAGATGCCACATTGGTGGAAAAAATTCTTATACATTTGAAATGTTTGTATACTTACTGATATTTTTCATTTTTCACCGTTTCTCTCACAATTGAATTATTTTATTTTGAAATAGTAGCTCACTGTGTAGCTCTTGCTATACTGTATAGACTAGAACTCGCTATGAACACCAGCCTGGCCTCGAACTTGTATGGGTGTTTTGCCTGTGTGTATGTCTGTGCACAACATGCACGCCTGGTATCTGTGGAACCAGAAGAGGGTGTCTGAGCCCCCAGAACTGGCGTTACAGACTGTTGTTAGCTGCTGTGTGGGTGCTGTGTCCTCTGGAAGATTAACCAGTGCTCTTAACTCCTGAGCCATTCCTTGAGCTCCTTCAATTGAATTGCTTTAAAAAAAAATTTATATTTTTAATTATGTGTGGGAAGGTGCACGTGTGAGCTCATGGAGTCTAGAATGGGGTGTCGGATCCCCTGAGCTGGAATTAGAGTTAGTTGTGAGCTGTCCGACACAAGTACTGGAAAACCAAACTGTATATCAACTACAAGCACTCGACCACTGAGCCACCTCTGCAACCCCCTGAAATACTATACTTTAAAAACATTTATGTCTGTGTGTTTGAGTGTGTGTGCACCATGGACCTGCAGGTACCCTCAGAGGTCGGAAGAGGGTGCCCCTGGAACTCGTGCTTGTGAGCTCCCAATGTAGGTGTTGGGAATTGAACCTGGGTCCTCTGTAAGAACAGCCAGTGTTCTTAACCACTGAGTCATGTCCCCAGCCTCTCTGTTTCTTGTTCTTTATTATTATTATTATTATTATTAGCTAATGTTTTCCTGTTTATATACTTTAGTTTTCTGTTTCTTAGCTTGACTAGAAGTGTTTCCACTGAAGCTTCACATGTAAATGACAGAGATCAGAATCTTTTGTCTTTGCTGTCAGTTAAGCTGTAGTTTTTCTTTGGGTGTGGCAGGAGCAACTCCTCCTCCTCAGCGTATCATTTAGCTCTCTTACCAGGCTTTATAGGGTAAAAGCCCTCTGGCTCCGAGAGTCCCCACAGAAGATGCTTGGCTTGTCACCCTAACACACAATTAAAGAGCCGAATCGTGGTGAAAGGCATGGAAAAGAGACTGAGCTATTGTGTCCACACTGGGAAGAACAGATAAAGCGACTCGGTGACCGCAAGTCTGTCCTCAAGGGATTGTCAGGAACTTTGTGAGCTTTATGGTAAGGCAAACAAAGTAGTGGGGTGGGACATGCACAGGCAACAGTCGGACAGATGGACAGACAGACAGACGGGGAGATTGCTGAGCATCATCGATCGTCTGGTTCAGAAAGGAATGTTGAAGTTAGTGCCGTAGGCACCTGGAAGAGCAATGAGCTAGCTGACTGACTCTCGTGGACAACTGTCCTCATGACGCTGGTGGGAATCTGGCCTGCAGGGCTCATTGATATTTGGGGAGAGTTTTGGGTCCCTTGTCATAAACACTTTTATGTATGAGTTCTGTTACTCCCAGAATCCAACAGAACTGCTGCAGTGGGTGACTCAGGGTGTCAGGTTACTTCTCTTGTTGCTGTGACAGCATTCTTCACTAAAGCAAACCAAGGAAGGAAGGATTCATTGTATCCCACAGTTTGAGGGTGTGACTATCATGGTGGGGCTGGCACACTGCATGCATAGTCAGGAAGCCATGAGAGTGGATGCGGGTGCTTATCTTTATTTATTTATTTATGTATATGAGCACTCTATTTGCATATATATGCCTACACAACCGAAGAGAGCATCAGATTCCATTACAGAGGGTTGTGAGACACCATGTGGTCGTTGGGAATTGAACTCAGAACCCCTGGATAAGCAGCTAGTGCTCTTAACCACTGAGCCATCTCTCTAACCCTACTGGTGCTTTTCTTGTTTTCTCCTTTTTATTCAATCTGGGACCCAGTCCACATTTAGGGTGGGTCTTCTCACCTCTATTAATCCAATCTACAAACTTCCTCATGGACATGCCAAGAGGTCCGGTCTCCTAGGTGGTTTTTACTTTTTTTTTTTTTTCCCCTAGGTGATTTTAGGTGTTGTCAAGCTGGTAATTATTAACTGCCCTGAAGAAGAAAATGTGAGGCCAAAGCAGAGCTCCAGGTGCTAGGTGTGGTGGCCCACAGCTGTAGTTTCAGTATTTTGGATGGCAGAGGGTCACTACAAGTTCAAGGCCAGCCTGCTCTACAAAGCTAGTCCTACGTGAGCCAGGACTACGTAGCAAGATTCCACAACAACTTAAATAAAAACAAAAGTCAAAGCAGAGAGAGAAAGAGAGAAAGACACAGAGACAGAGACAGAGAGACACAGAGAAAGAGAGAGAAAACAAATGGAGTTTTAGCCCAGTAACCTTGCCCAACGTCAGCTCTGCTACTAAAATGCAATTTATTATTATTATTATTATTATTATTATTATTATTATTATTATTATTATTTTAACATTACTGTTGAATTTTGAGAGGGATCGTTAAGAGCTGTCTACTCTTGCTGGAGCAAACTCAAAGTATTTGCAGCCCCATGAGGTTTAGAACCTCATTTAATTTCTGGAGTTTCTTTTCTTTTCTGTTTTGTTTTTTGAAAACAAACGAACAAACAAACAACAAAACTCTGAGCTGTGGCACATGTTTCATTCCAGTATTTGGGCAGCAGAGGTAAATATCTGTAAACTCTATGCCTGCCTCGTTTACAGAGTGAGTTTCAGGTCAGCCACAATGACATGTGAGACTTTATCTCAAAAAGCAAAACAGAAAAAAAAATTTTAAAGACTATTTTATCTGTATGAGTGTTTTGCCTGCATGTGTGTATGTTTACCTAGTGTGTACCTGTTGCCTGAGGATGTCAGAAGAGGGCCTGGCTGAAACCCACCATGTGAGTGTTGGGACCCAAATCCTGATCCCTTGCAAGAGGAACAAATGCTCTTAACCACCGAGCCTTCTCTCTGGATCCCGGAGTTCCTTTTCTGTGTAACTCCTTCCTCTTTGGGATTCTGACTCACCGTATCTACCTTCTCAGACTTCCTGGAGTCTAGTCTCTTCCTTCTCCACTCCTTGAGATAGTCATGGTCTGCTGAGAATAATTCTCCTTTCTCCAGGTTCTAGAATCCAGCGTAGTAGAAATGTGGGGCAGTCAGGTGACTCACACTTAATTTCTGTTCTCTCTGGGATCATGGACCCATACTGGCTTGTGTGGAAGTGTGTAAGGACAGAAGTTAAATGTGATTTGTCCAGTTGGATTATGAAAGGCAGGAGAGAAAAAAGGAAGGAAGGAAGGAAGGAAGGAAGGAAGGAAGGAAGGAAGGAAGGAAGAAAGAAAGAAAGAAAGAAAGAAAGAAAGAAAGAAAGAAAGAAGAAAAGAAAAGAAAGAAAGAAAAGAGAAAACATTTTTTAAATTGCATGTATTTTTATTTATATGACTCTGGTAGTTTGAATATGTTTGATCCAGGGAGTGGCACTATTAGGAGGAGTAGGTATGACCTTGTTGGAGGAAATGTGTCACTGTAGGGGTGGACTTTGAGACTCTCCTCCTAGCTGACTGGAAGCCAGTCTTCTAGCAGCCTTTAGACAAAGATATAGAACTTTCAGCTCCTCTTTCACCAGGCCTTCCTGGATGCTGCCATGTTCCCACCTTGATGATAATGGACTGAACCTCTGAACCTTTAAGTCATTCCCAATAAAATGTTGTCCTTATAAGAGTTGCCTCGGTCATGGTGTCTGTTCACAGCAGTAAAACTCTTTTTTTTTTTTTTAGAGACTTATTTATTTATTATATGTAAGCACACTCTAGGTGTCTTCAGACTCTCCAGAAGAGGCCATCAGATCTTGTTAGGGATGGTTGTGAGCCACCATGTGGTTGCTGGGATTTGAACTCCGGACCTTTGGAAGAACTGTCGGGTGCTCTTACCCACTGAGCCATCTCACCAGCCCAGCAGTAAAACTCTTAACTAAGATGATGATGATGACAATAATATATATGGGTGTTTTGCCTGCATTAATATCTGTGCACCATGTCCATTGCTGGTATCCTGGGAGGCCAAAAGAGGGTGTCACATCCCCTGGATTTGTGGATACAGTTAAGAGCCATATAGGTGCTGAGATTCAAACCCAGTTCTTCTGGAAGAGCAGCCAGGATTCTTAACCTATGGGCAATTGCTCTAGCCACTATATTTTCCATCACGTGTATGCATGTGTATATTAGTGTGAGATTGTGCACATGCATGTGCACATGGCTTTCAGAGGCCAGAGGAACATGAGATCTCTTGGAGCGGGGGGTCATAGGTAAGCTTGAGCCACTGATGTGAGTACTAGAAACTGAACCAGGGTTCTCAGGAAGAGCAGCAAGTGCTTAGCCACTGAGCCATTTCCCCAGCCCCCTAAGTAGTTTTTAAAGTTCACGCTGGAAGCAGAATCCTCATCCATGCGTCACTATTTCAATCCCCTCATCTTCTACTCCAGTGTTGCTCTCTTTTCCTGCTGCCTACCAACCCAGACTCGGAACTCTCAGCTCCCTCTCCAGCGCCATGTCTGCCTGCCTGCCACCATGCATCCCACCGTGCTGACAGTGGACTAAACCTCTGAAATGCAAGCCAGTCCCATTAAATGTTTTCCTTTATAAGAGCTGGCCGCGATCACGGTGTTTTTCACAGCAATAGAAACCCCAACTCAGACAGTGGTGATGGCATTAGTTGTCGGGACACGCGGCATCCACAGCCAGGAAGCCGTGAGAGGCGGATGCTGGCACTTTCCTCCTCTTTAATCAGTTTGGGACCCAGTCCACATGTAAGGTGCGTCTTCTCACCTCTGTTAACGCTGTCTACAAACTTCCCCACTGACATGCCAAGAGGTGGGTTCTCCTGGGTGGTTGTTATTTTTTTCCTGGGTGACTTTAGGTGTTGTCAAGGTGACAATTATTAATCAGCCTCGGGAAGGAAATGTGCGGCCAAGGCAGTGCTAGAGGTGTGGAGGTGCGTGGCTGTAGTTTCAGTATTTGGAAGGCAGAGGGTCGCCACAAGTTCAAAGCCAGCTTGGTCGACAAACATAGTAAATGAGTATAAAAACTAGGAATTAAATGTCGGGGAAGAGGTTGGCCTTTCCCAGGAGGAGACTAAAATTCTCTGAATTTTGAGCTGTGGATTATTAGTGAGCTTAATTAAGCTTGTTTTTTTTTTTTTTCTCTTCGTCTTCGATGTGTCTCTGAGATCATCTCTCGAGAATACTGCTCTGCTCTGTCAAAACCCTTCCCAGGCTTGCAGATCTTCAGCCTCACCCCTAAACTCTGTGTCTTCTCCCCTTTTGTATCTATGTGTGGAAATGTTCATAGGCCTTTGTCTGTTGTGGCATGGCCCTGGCTGAGTAGTCTCCCTCTTACAGGTCCGAGTTAAAAAAATCAGACCTTACCATTCATCAGTTCCCTCCTCCTCCTCCTCCTCCTCCTCCTCCTCCACCTCCTTCTAGTTGAGGTAGAGTCTTGCTATATAACACAAGGCAAACCTCTTTCTGTTCTCTCCCAAGTGCTGGAATTAAAAGCATGTGCCATTACCACACAGGATTTCAGTATATGTTACTTTAATTTGCACATGGTAACTGTGGTGTGACATTTCCATACAATGAACAATAATCCAGTCAGAATAGCCGGCATCTCCATCACCTCGGATACCACGTTTGTTTGGGTTGGGAGCGCTCAAAATCCTCTCTATTAGCTATTTTTGGGTAAAACATAACTCTTGGTCAATTCGATATCTCTTGAGAGTGAGTGGCAGAAATGTATTTTTACTCTTATTTAGATAAAGGTATGTACAACCCTATTACCTGTCAGTTTTAAAAGTAGATGCATCCAAATTGTGCAAAGTATGTGAGCCAGGAAAGGAGTGACAAATATAGCAGCTTCTCTTGCCATTGCCTCAGACTAGAGATGCTGCATGTCTCGTGGGAAAGAGGATATATAAATGACAGGATGTCTGTAAAACAGTGCTTTGTACAATGGTAACGAGGACTATGGCAGCCACGCCCCTGTGGCTAGACCTTGAGTGAAAGAAAACGGACTCCCCAGAACTGGCAGCATCTGTCTAAGGAAACAGATGACTGACCAGAAAAGGGTGGAGAGGGAGGAGGCTCTGAGCAGCGGGGTGGGGGTGAGGGTGTGGGGTGTAGGGCTCCTGATGTGTGGGCAATGTTCTGGACGCATGTGCTAGTCACATGGTGTTTTTACTACAATACAGATGTTATTCATATTTTGCCAGTGGTTTATGCACTCTTTGCTACTTTTTCCAACCCAGAAAAAGTATCTACTGGGTTCCAGGCCAGCTTGGGGTACATTGTGAGAGTCTGTCTTAAAAACAAGCCTGGGAGGTAGGGTGCACACATCTTTAATCCTAGCTCTGGGGAGGCAGAGGCAGGAGGATCTATGAATTTGAGGCTAGCCTGGTCTACAGAGTAAGTTCCAGAACAGCTAAGGCTACACAGAGAAACCCTGTCTGGAAAAAAACCAAGACACACACACACACACACACACACACACACACACTCCCAAAACCTCAAACCTTTAATTCATTTTAGGGTTCACAGTAAATTAATTTGTATCTCTCTAATATATTACTTTTCTGTTACTATGTTTTAAATACCATTTCTATAGCTACAACTAGAAGGAAGAGTTTATTTGGGCTTATGGTTCCTGAGAGATAAAAGTCTGTCAGGTAAGGAGGCATGGCAGCAGGAAGGCAGAGTGGTTAGAACAGGAAGCTGAGAAGCCACACGTCAATCACAAGCACAGAGCAGAGGGAGTAAACCGGAGGTGAGGGAGTTTACAAACTTTCCAAGCCTGCCCCCCCCCCCCCCCGTGATGGACTTCCCCCAGCAAGACGGGACCTCTTAAACTGTCCCAGACCAACCAAGCGCTCAGATACCACAAGCCCCTGGGGGAGATTTCTCAATTAGACTGCTACACCTAGTTAGTAGTAGTATAGTAGTAGCTTTTTCATATTTACTCTTGTCGGCTTGGATTTTCTCCCTTCTGAAATGCCTTTTTAGCTCTTTTGTTCATTTCTTTATTGGGCTGTGCCTTTGATGGTTTTATGTGTGAAGAAGTTCTCTCTCTCTCTCTCTCTCTCTCTCTCTCTCTCTCTCTCTCTCTCTTTACTGAATATACAAAATAAGTGTCTTTAAGATCTCTCTCTTTTTTAAAAATGTGCAGATTGTTTGCCTGCATGTGTGTCTATGTGAGGATGTTAGATTCCCCTGGACCTGGAGTTACAGATGGTTTTGAGCTGCAATGTGCTTGCTGGGAATTGAACCTAGGTCCTTTGGAAGAGCAACCAGTG
>NC_034599.1:92569856-92637962 GCF_900095145.1 Mus pahari
GTAATCACCATTTCTATCCACTTTCTTGATAATTACCCAATTTCACTTTTTTTTTTTTTTTTTTTTTTTTTTTTTTTTTTTTTTTTTTTTTTTTTTTAGTTTTGTTTAGACAGACAGGATCACTCTATGTAGCCATGGTTAAAACTTGCTATGTAGACCAAGTTGATCTTGAACTTGGAGTGATCTTCCTGCCTCTCCATTCTCATGCTGGGACTATAGGCATAATCTCTAATCTGGCCATGCCTAGCATAATACTGGTATTTTTTTTTTGAGACAGGGTTTCTCTGTGTGGCTTTAAGTGTTTCTTTTTGGATTGGGGGAGGAGGCGTGTCCTGGGACTTGGAAGCCCAGGAACCACACAGCTCTGATGTAGGACAGTGTCCCAAATGAAAGGGTATCTTGAGACATGGGAGCCCAGGAAACACCCAGCTCTGAGAGGAAGTCTCCTCAGCAGAGGTGTTGCAGCTCCCAGGGGGGGGGATTCCAAGCTGAGCTGAGGAGCTGAGGAGCTCAGGAGTCTTGGTCTGGCTCCTTCACTCCATTGCTTCTTTTCTTCTTGGCTTCTTCTGAGGATACAGTTACATCAGGCAGCAAATCTCATGAGAGAGATGTATTGGAGGGTCCAGGGTGTGGAGGAACAAATGCAGGGATGGCTGCCCTCTGCTCCTGGGAGCAGACAGCAGAGAACTGGACAAAGGGGCGGTGCTTGTGTAGGAGAGGGGGTGGAGCTTCTCAGGACAGGGATATCCAGAGTGAGGATTGGTGGGATTTCAAGTCCTGAGCTTGGAAGGGGATCAGAGATTGGTGGATTTTCCTGTTCACGGGATTTATGGGTTTCCTGCTCGGCGATTGGTGGGAAGCTCAAGGATTGGTGAGTTTTCCTGCTCAGGGATTGTTGGCTTTTTTCCACCCCTTTTCCCTGCACGGGGCCCATGGGTTGGGAGTCTTTCCTGGCTGAGGCGCCATCTCTGTGGGGCTGCTGCAGGGAGGGGAGGCAGGAGAGGAGGTGCTGCCACTGTGGACAGCTCTTGAGGGGCGGCTCCCTCTGAGGTGGGAAAAGGGGTGCGCCACCATGGACAGCTCCTGCAGCTGCAGGCTGAGCTGCAGGCTGAAATGTGGTGTTGCCATTTCTACAGGAGCAGCCATTTTGGACAGCTCCTGTGGGACATTTTACTCCAGAAGTCATAGGCTGGGGTAGGAAGGAGAGGCCTGCTGCCCCTTTGACAGATTTTGTGATGCAATGGCTTTTGTGCCACTCAGGGACTACATTAACTGTCCTGGAACTGTAGACCAGGTTGGTTTAGAACTCCTGCCTTTGCCTCCCAAGTGCTGGGATTAAAGGGCATGTGCCACCACCACCTATTTTATATGTCTGTGTATAACTCACATTCTTTTGTTTTGTTTTGTTTTTTCGAGACAGGGTTTCTCTGTATAGCCCTGGCTGTCCTGGAACTCACTTTGTAGACCAGGCTGGCCTCGACCTCAGAAATCCGCCTGCCTCTGCCTCCCGAGTGTTGGGATTAAAAGGCATGTGCCACCATGCCCAGCTACATTCTTTTTTTAAAAGATTTACTTATTTGTTTTATGTATATAAATACACTGTATCGATGTCTTCAGACACACCAGAAGAGGGCATCATATCCCGTTATAGATGATTGTGAGCCACCATGTGGTTGCTGGAAATTAAACTCGGGACCTCAGGAAGAGCAGTCGGCGCTCTTGACCGCTGAGCCATCTCTCCAGCCCATAACTCACATTCTTTATCTATGCATCTGTAATCTGGCTCCACATATTAGCTGTTTTGAATAGCATTAAACATTGATGCACAGGTATCTCTGTGGTATATTGATATGCTGGCTAGTTATATGCCAACTTGCCAACAATCTGAAGTCACCTGATAGGAAGGAATCTAAACTGAGCAAAGATGGGGCTGTAGGCAAACCTGCAGAACATCATCTTTATTAGTGACTGATGTAGGAGGGTCCAGCCCATTGTGTGGAGGTGCTACCCCTGACTGGTGGTCCTAGGTGCTATAAGAAAGCAAGCTAAGCAAGCCATGAGGAGCAAGACGGTAAGCAGCACTCCTTCATGGTCTCTGTATCAGCTCCTGCTTCCAGATTCCTGTAAGGTTTGAATTCCTTCTGTTCCTTCCCTTAAAGATTGTGACTCAATAGACATAAGCCAAGTAAACCCTTTTCTCCCAAGCTGTTTTGATTATATTGTTTCATCATGGCAGTAATTACTTTAACTAAGAGAAGTTGATTTAGAGCCCAATGGATACATTCTCATGAGTGGCCCAGCTGGCATAAGATAGTTCTAGATTTTTGAATAATCTGTGCTACCTACATTCTTGCACAGGTATGCCAACGGCCTTACATCCTTGACAGTATATTGTTTATCCTGTGCTGGGATATGAATTGAGGGTCTCATGCACGCTAGACAATTTCTCTGTCATTGAATTATATTCTCAGCCCATTTGACAGTATTGTCCCCCTGATGATAGCCATTCTGACAAGGGTAAAGTAGAATTTCAATGTCACTTTGATTTCCAATTCCCTGAGGACTGAGGAGATTGGACATTTTTTTCATATATTTGTAGGTCATTTGTATTTCTCATGAGACTCTCTGCTCAAACCATAAACCCATTTATTGATGAATATTTTTTTGTAGCTTAAAGGACATATTTATCAGGAGGTTAAGAGGTGCATTATCCATGGACCATAAATAGTTCATAGCTGACACTTTTGTCACAGTCAAGCAGAAATGTAGCCAGTGCCAACCTATTTTGTAGACACTCTTGTTCTTTTGTTCAGAAAAAACGTTTGCACCATAAGACTTAAACTTGGGTTTCAGGATCTTCTTTTCTTCCATGTCATAGCTCCATCCATTTTTTTTTTCTGCAAAGGCAATTGCATCTTCTTTGGTACTGAAGGTCAGAACCATGTTGGAGAGGGGATCAGCCATTGATGCCCAACCCACCCAAGGATTTTCCCATCTCACTGTCTTCCATTCTTTGTGTTGCTTACTCCAGGCTGCATGTTATTGCGAGCAAGAACAAAGAGGCTAATCTTTCTGGTTTTGATGTGCTCTTGTGGAATACCAGTTAAAATAGTGAGATCCAATTTCTCGCCAACTGTTATGAGCTGTGTGTCCCCAGTTCAATCCTGTGCCAGCTTCCATGTGGATGCTCAACAGCCTGGATGGAACTCTGGGGACAGAAATGGCAGGTGTAGCCACTGCTCTCCGCCCCAACAACACCTGTTTCAGTGACATGGACATTGAGACCACCACCATCTTCCTGTGGACAAATACTGATGAATAATTTTTTATGCTTAATTTTTATTTTTTTTACATATTCTAAATATTATTAGTCCTGTCAGACAGCAGCTCTGTTTCCTGTTGCTGTGAGAGCCTACGCTGAGAAATAGGGGAAAAAAGATTTCTTTTATCTCACGGTACCAGCTTACAGATACATGTCATAGCAGGGGCTTGAGAGAACTGGAGGCCTCCCATTCATAGTTAAGAAGCAGAGAGAAGATTAGTAGTGCAGGCATGCTTGTGTTCAATTCCCTCATGCAGTTCAGGACCCCCTGTCTGGTGCCACCTGCAGTAGGCACTTCCTACTTCAATTAACGTAATCAAGATAATTCCTGATGTAGCAGTCCTTCATTAAGACTCTCTTCTCAGGTGACTCCAGGTTGTGTCAAGTTGACAGCTAGAGCTAACCATCACAAATGGATAGCTGGAAATCTTTCCTCCCATTCTGTAGCCCGTGATCCTTCTAATCAGAATTGCTCTAAATACCTGGATTCTTGTGTGGGTCCATGTGAATTTTAGATTTTTTTCCCCCCTTTTCTATGAAGGATGCCATTAGACTTTATTTTTCTCTTACTTCTTTTTTTTTTTTTTTTTTTTTTTTAAGATTTATTTGTTTTATGTAAGTACACCATAGCTGTCTTTAGAGACCCCAGAAGAGGGCATCAGATCTCATTACAGATGGTTGTGAGCCACCATGTGGTTACTGGGAACTAAACTCAGGACCTTCTGAAGAGCAGTCAGTGCTCTTAACCACTGAGCCATCTTTCCAGCCTCTCTTACTTCTTTTAAAAAAATTATATTTTTAGATAGAATCTCATGTAGCCCAAAATGGATTTGAACTTACCATATAGCCAAGGATAACCTTAAGCTGACTCTATCCCCTGAGTGCTGGGATTGAAAGCATGCACCACCAAGCCTGGTTTACACAGTTTTGGAGACTGAGCCCAGGAGTGTGTGTATTTCAGATAAGCACTCTGGGGCCTGAGCTCACCCCAGCTCCTCCTATATCACTTCTGACGATACAGTAACTGTCATGACATCCATCCAGCTGGTTCATAAGTAGACACAGACACTTCCATCTTTTTGTGTCCGGTTGGATGTCTTTTGTCAATCATTTTAGGTTTTCATCTAGAGGCTAGTCATCCCCTGAGGGAACGCGAATTCTCAGGCGTTTCTTCTTGGGGCCTCTTGTGAATAGGATGGCTTTTCTGGTTTTTGGTTTTGGTTTGTTTTTTTTTTTTTTTTTTTCAGACAAAGTCTCTCTACATAGCCCCACTGGTCCTGAAACTTGCTATATAGACAAAGACCCTCCCGCCTCTGCCATTCTAGTGCTGGGACAAAGGTGTGCGTCACTATGTCAGGCTTGTGCTCACCCTTGTGACTGGGGACCTTTCTTTGTCGTGTTTAGGATTCCTTTGAATGTTGTCTGCAGAGCTGGCTGAGTGATCACAAATCGTTTCAGTTAGTGGTTACCTTGGGTGGTTTTTATTTGCCCATCGATTTTACAACACACTTCTGCCAGACATAGCAGCACTATGGGTGCAGTTATTTCGTGTCAGGGCATGGATCACCCCATCAGGCAGCTCCTGCGCTCGCGAAGTCTAATGTTATTCTTCTGAGTCTGCTCCTGTAAGGTTGTTGGCCTTTTTAAATTTTTTTTTAACTCGTGTATTTTTAAGTCATATCACTAAATATAAAGTGATATTTAATGATAAAGTTGTATGTAAAGTCCTCTTCTCTTTGTATTTGGAACACTGGTGTCTCTTGTGTTTGAGCATCCATATCTTTCCCCAAGTTTGAATACGTTTTCTACTATACTTTCTCTAATTATCTGTGTCTCTGGTTTGTATCCCAGCACCTCTTGTACCCCATGGGTTCTTAGGTTTATTTAGTCTTTTGACCATGTCCTCAGGGGATTTTTGTTTGTTTGTTTGTTTGTTGTTTTTGGTTTTTAAAAAATATTTATTTATTTTATACATATGAGTACACCACCATTGCTCTCTTCAGACACACCAGAAGAGGGCATCAGACCACATTACATATGGTTGTGAACCACCATGTGGTTGCTGGGAATTGAACTCAGGACCTCTGGAAGAGTAGTCGGTGCTCTTACCTGCTGAGCCATCTCTCCAGCCTGTCCTCAGGGTTTTGAAAGACATGTTCATACTTGTTTACTTTTCCCTGGGCTTTGTCTCAATGTAATATTTTCTCCGTTTTAATCCTCCAGCTCAAATCTGCAGTCCTCTGCTTGGTCTATCCCACTGGTGATGCTGGCCTCTGCTTGGTCTATCCCACTGGTGATGCTGGCCTCTGCTTGTTGTGCCCACTGGTGATGCTGGTTTCTGCTTGGTCTATCCCACTGGTGATGCTGGCCTCTGCATGTTGGGCCCACTGGTGATGCTGGTTTCTGCTTGTTGGGCCCACTGGTGATGCTGGTTTCTGCTTGTTGTGCCCACTGGTGATGCTGGCCTCTGCTTGGTCTAGCCCACTGGTGATGCTGGCCTCTGCTTGGTCTAGCCCACTGGTGATGCTGGCCTCTGCTTGGTCTAGCCCACTGGTGATGCTGGCCTCTGCTTGATCTAGCCCACTAGTGATGCTGGTTTCTGTTTGGTCTAGCCTACTGGTGATGCTGGCCTCTGCTTGTTGTGCCCACTGGTGATGCTGGCCTCTGCTTGGTCTAGCCCACTGGTGATGCTGGCCTCTGCTTGTTGTGCCCACTGGTGATGCTGGCCTTTGCTTGTTGTGCCCACTGGTGATGCTGGCCTCTGCCTCGTCTAGCCCACTGGTGATGCTGGCCTCTGCTTGGTCTAGCCCACTGGTGATGCTGGCCTCTGCTTGGTCTAGCCCACTGGTGATGTTTACCACTTTGCTTTTACTCGATAAAAGTTTTCTCTCCCCAAACATTATTCTTTTCAAGATATGAATTTTCTTGTAATATTTTGTTCATGCCACTGAAATTCTCATCCGTGTTGCTGATTTTATCATCTACTTTATTGACTTCCTTACTTCATTTAGTTGTATTGTTTGCTTTTTGACAACCCTTGGACTCCTTATGTAGTCAAGGGTGACACTGGACTTATGAATCTCTTGCTGTCACCCTCTGAGGCCTAGATTATAGGCATATAATGCATCATACACTTTTAAAAAATGACTTATTATTTTATGTGCATTGGTATTTTGCCTGCATTTAGGTCTGTCTGTGTGAGGGTGTCAGATCTCCTGCAACTGGATTTATAGAGAGTTGTGGGTGCTAGGAATTGAACCCAGGTCCTCTGGAAGAGCAGCTGTTAACCACTGAGCTGCCTCTCCAGCTCCATACACACTTTTTAAAAAAAAAATTTTTCCCTCTATTTTATGGTGGTGCTGAGGATTGAAAACTAGAGCCTTGTGCACAGTAGGCAAGCATTTAACCAACTGAGCCACATTCCAAGCTGTCAACTGGGTGTTTTAATCTTCTTTGAGGTCATCGATCATTTTGGAAACTAGTCGTTTTTGTTGCTGTGGGTGTTTTGAGGTTAGATCTCACTAGGTAGCAACAATTCCTCTGCTTTCGGGCCCCCTCAAGGGCTGGGATTAGACAACTTGACTGCTGAGGGTTTTGTACAGCGCGTCTACACTTTTCATTATCTTTGAGTTCACACTGTGGCAGACTTCAGACCTCATATACACTGCTTCCACACGAACATGCAGCTTTCCATTAAAAACAAATCTGAAACATGACTCACCAGCTAAATCAAAACTACCTTCTCACAGTGTGATCGCAGGAAGGCAGAACCAAACCATCCTGGTGTGTTCAGGGTTGTATAAGATGGATGAAAAAAAAAATACCACAGGCTAGAGTTCAACACACACAAAAATTTTAAATTGTTGTTTTGGATGCAATCTAAAACGTTTTTGAACCAGATAAGAATACGGCCATTAAAGGGAAAATGAAACCAAATCACAACATGAAAAGACCTGAAAACAAATGCAGCTAAGTTTAGCGTCCCTCAGGGTTGGACTTTGTTCTTCTCCTGGCTTCCAGGGGCAGTGGAGCAGAGGGAATAGCGGTTGGATTTCTTAGTAAATTTGCTTGAGACAGGTTCACTTGTAGCCTGGGTTGTCCTTAAATTTAATATATAACCAAGGATACATTCTAACACCTGATCCTTCTGCCTCCACCTCTGGAGTACCGGCACATGCTTAGCTTGTTAAATAAAGATGTTTTTACTGTGTAAGAGGGAATGTGAGTGTTCATGGTCAAGTGTGAGCATGCGTGTGTGCCTGTGTATAGAGGCCAGAAGACAAGCTCAGGCGCCATCCCCAGGAACACTGTCTGCCTCCCTGGAGATCGCATCTCTCATTGCCCTGGGGCTCATCAATTAGGTTAGACTAGCTGGCTTAGGAGCCCCAGGGAAACTCCTGTCTCCATCTTTCCAGCACTGGGATTTCAAATGTACCAGCACACTAACTATGAGGGCTAATTTTAGTTGTCAACTTGACTACATCTAGACGCAATAAAACCCAAGCTGTGCAGGACTGTCACTGTCTGTCTGTCTGTCTGTCTGTCTGTCTGTCTGTCTCCCTCTCCCTCTCCCTCTCCCTCTCCCCCTCCCCCTCCCTCTCCCTCTCCCTCTCCCTCTCCCTCTCCCCCTCTCCCTCTCCTTCCCTCCCTCCCTCCCCCTGACCCCCTTGGGATCTTAAGGCTGGGTCTCACTATGTAGCCTTGCCTGTTCTGGAAACTCTGAAGACCAGGCTGGCCTCAAACTCACAGAGATCTGCCTGCCTCTGCCCCCTAAGTGCTGTGATTAAAGGTGTGTGCCACTACCACCTAGCAATGAAGGATTTCTTAGTTAGGCTATTTGAAGCAGGAAGACCCATCCAAAATCTGGGCCACATCCTCTGGTGGCATCTCACATACAAGAAGGACATGGAAGAAACTTGCTTTTGGCTTGCTTGCTCTCACTTGCTCTGGCAAGTTTATCTATCTTGTTTCTGTGGCCAGTATTATGATCCAGATTCTTTAGGATCCCAATACAGACTGAAAACCTGCAACTCTCCAGGAATCCCCCAGAACTCTGGTGCTGATCAGGGAAGCTTCCACACTCAGCTTTGTGGACAAATAACCATGGAACTCTGTGCCTTTCCACAGGCAGCTGTTGCTAGACTACCCAGGCTACATCCTATGAAATAGCCTAATAGTATATATTCCATATATAGAAATGTCAGTGTATGGTATGTTTCTTAAAGGAACAGAACTGATTGGATGAAAAAAAAAAGATATGAATGAGATTATGAGTTCTTGGGGATTGAACACTGTCCTTATGAATGATGCAAAGCAAAAGGTTTTAGTAACTGAGCCATCTCTACAGCCCTGGTTATTTTTATGAGTGTTTTGACACAAGTGTTAACTTGACCTATGGAATGGAATCCCAGTCCTGAGGAGGCAGAGGTTGGTGTTTCAAGAATTCTGGGTCATCTTGGGGAGTGATGAGACTTTGTCACATGCAAAAGTTTTGGTAGGGACTGGGAATATAATAGTTGCTGTTATATAAGTGCTTGTTTTTGTATGCATGATATCATGATATCATGGTCTGGCTACTCACACACACACACACACACACACACACACACACACACACATACCACGAGAGAAAGAGAATGGGGGAGTTGGTAAAGGGATTTTGAGCTGACAGTTGTAAAGACATTAAACGATAGTAAAGAAAGCTGGAGGTAAAGGCTCTTCATGGGTCCCCTTGTCACCAGGTCTGCTGGTTCCTTGTCTTAGACCTGGCCAAGTCATCCTCCTCACATGTCTCCTGACCCTGAGTTCCTCTTCCCTGGTGTTGGAACTTGTGTCTGCCTCATGTCTGCCCAGTTTCTCTTGGAACTATGTCAGGTCCTCATAAAGCATTAGAGGGGGTGGGTGATATTTTTGGACGCCCTGAGATTCAACTCTTCCTAGGCTACTACTAGGCTCCCAAAGCCTGAGGCAATGTCTGGATAAGTGTTGTCCAGCAGAACTTGGAGTGACAGTGAACAGTCTGTGTCTACATCTATAGCAATAGCCATTGGCCACAGGTGACTCTGAGTACCTGGAATGTGGCCAGAGTAGCTAACTGAAATCTTTGAGACAGAGTTTCTCTATTGTAAGAGCCCTGGCTGTCCTAGACTCACTTTGTGAACCAGGCTGGCCTGGGACTTAGAGATCTGAGTGCCTCTGCCTCCTGGGTGCTGGGATTAGAGAAATGCACCATCATGTCCGGCTGAATGGTTTTCTTTTTAATTAGCATACAAAGTACTGGGTTTTATTCTGGCATTTTTACATGTATGTCATTATGCTGTTTTCATTTGGTTCCCCACATCCTTGAGTGTAATTCCCCATCACCTCCCCACCCCCTTTCTTTTTAATCTTCTTCATTTTTGTCTTTGTCTTCTTTTACTGTCTTCTCCTCCTCTGCCACCTACTTTGTTTTTGAGACAAAAGTCTCACTATGTAGCGCCTTGACTGGCCTAGAGCTTGTTATCTAAACTAGACTGGCTTCAAACTCACCGAGACCCACTTCTCCTCTGCTCCCTAAGTTCCATCTTCAAAGGTGGGTGCCACCATGTCTGGCTGTGATCCTACTCCTTAAATCCCTATCTAAATTGTTTAAGGCTGCACCGGTTGAATTGTTTCTATGGAATCTCGTGTTCTGTATATGATTTTCACAGGCAGAGGGTGGTTTATTTGAGCCACATAAATTGTTTAAAAAACATATTAGGCTATGAAAGATTTTAAAAATTGGTACAGGAATCATTAAAAAAAAAAAGCCCAAAACCCCTTACATCTAATTCCACAGATTCCACTTAAAAAAATTTGCAGTGCTTGAGTATGAAATTGGGAACAGAGGGCAATGAAAATAACCTGCTTAGCAAGAGGCAGGGATTCTTCACCCTAGCAAAACAAAGGCAGTACAAAGGGGGTGTGTTGAAGTTCACTCCGTCCCGGTCTGGGTTCTCACACAAAGCTCTGCAGAGTTCAACATATCTCTGGACAGGTCACGTGCTCTTATGGAAGCTTCTTGGTGGAAGACTAATTAACTCCTTTTTTGGTTTTGTTTTGTTTTGTTGGGCTTTGCTTTGTTTTGTTTTGTTTTGAGGACAGGATTTCTCTGTGTACCTCTGGCTATCCTGGAACTTGCTCGGTAGACCAGGCTGGCCTCGAACTCAAGAGATCCACTCACTCTGCCTCCCGAGGGCTGGGATTAATGGTATGTGCCAACCACACCCAGCAGAGTAATTAATTTCTACTGTTCACTTGTCTGCGTACAGCCAGTGTTATGCCTGGCAGTAATCTTTACTGCTCTTCTGAAACTCCTAAGTGTGTGACCAAGAGCACCATGGGACTGCTCTCTCTGTAAAGATCTTTTCTCCTGGGAGCAGACACAGGAGCAAGCACCCTGTGTCAGCTCCCAAGTACCTGAAAGACTTGCAAAGATCAGTAGGGAAACAAACCACACTGGGCACTTACCGTGCTGCCTCTTCATGAGTTTGCCTGGTGGGGGGGGCACTCCACTCTGTCACAGGGACACCCCACCTGAAGATGCCTCCGGACTGTTGTAGTCTGGGGTTTTCACAGTAAAGCTATGTATGGCATGGCAACTGTGAAGCCAAGTGGCTGTGGTCACCAACAGAATCTCTTGGTTGGAAGTCATGGTGATGAAGTTGATACAAGCGGTGAGAGCCGGGACTATGGCAGCGGTATTGGGGTGGTTGACCCTCAGAAGACCCTCGGCTGACATTTCAGCCATGTTTGTCTTTGGCTTTCCTGTGCTCTCAGGGGCGAGAGCAGAGGAAGTGGCAGGTTTGCTAGGGAGGCAGGGTGTCAGTGATGAGACTTTGGAGTCACCCCACCCTGCAGATACCATCAGTAAACTCTCAGGCTCCTTAGGCTGAACTTGGTGTGATAGAGTCATTCCCTTGGTCTGTTGGTATGCTACCTCAGGTAAACGGCTACCTCAGGCAAATGGCTCTCTCTTTGCTTTCCCCCAGGAAAGGTAACTTAAAGGGTATAAACAGATTTGCCATTTTTCCTTCTTGTATTTTTGTCATCGTGGTATTAACTGAATAAAATAAAGGCAGCTTTAGAAATGCATTTTAATTACATTGTTATGTGACATTATTTGATGTTTTCAGACAGAAAAAAAATGTTTGTTATCATTATGAACCACCTGCTTCAACGTAGAGGCAGCCTATCTGCACAGGAGGAAAAGAAAAAGTATGAAGATGTGTTCATTTATAGGAACACCAAGAAACAGCAGACATTTTATTTTGAGTATGTACTGCAGTGGAATGTATGGTTCTGCCATGTTCTTGATTTGGGTCTCTATATTATTTTCAATTTCAATTTAAAACATTTTTACATCCTTTACAAAATGAATTATGGGGCAAGCAAGCTGGCTCCGTGGGAGCTTGCTGCCAAGCCTGACAACCTAAATTCAGTCCTCAGACCCTGCAGTGGTGGAGGAGCCAGCTCTAGAATGCTGCTCTGACTTCTCTGTATTCATTGTGGCATGCAAGAGCGTACAGAAATAAGATATAAATAAAAAAAATTAAAGTGTAACTTTTAAGATTCCACATGACTTTCCCCCGACCATTGGAATATTACAGTTTCAAGTAACAAAAGATAAAAATAAAAACACTGCAGACTAAATCTACTGATAAGCACACATTGAGCACATTTAATTGCCACAGTCATCAGCAAGTTCTGAGGTCACATCTTCAGCTCAGAACTCAGTAAGAAGGTGTCACTGAGTGAGCTCTGGGATTTCCCTGTTATCCACAATGAGGGTATGGATAATCCCTTCTCTCTTCTTCCCGCTGCTCACGGCTTTTATGTAACAGCTGTGGTCCCCAACGCTGAAGTGGGTCTCAGTCCCGTCATCTACAAACTCGCCCTAGGACAGCAGCGAAGGAGGAAGTGTCAGGGTGCAGAAAGCTCTTTGTCCGAGCAGTGACATCATCTTAAAGCACTCGTGGCATAACGCAATAGTACATGGGTAAAATGTGAAGCATTGCAGACTCAGAGTTTAAAGTTTGTGTATACATGCTTTTACGCTTCTGTTATAAGTTAAAAGTTTCTTTCCTCATGATCAGTAATTGTTTTGATTTTTGAAACAGGATATTCCTCTGTAGCCAAGTTTAGGGTAAGCCAGAACTTGCCGTGTAGCACAGACTGACCTTCATCTCTGATCCTCTTGCCTCTTCTTTCTTTCTTATTTACTTTTTTTTTTTTTTACTTATTTACCATTTTTTAATGGTTTATTTATTTATTGTATACGAGTTCTCTATCTGCCTATATACCTGCATGCCAGAAGAGGGCATTAGATCACATTATAGATGGTTATGAGCCACCATCTAAATGCTGGGAATTGAACTCAGGACCTCTGGAAGAGCAGGCATTTTCTCTTAACCGGTGAGCCATCTCTCCAGCTCCACCTCTGCCTTCTTAATTTCATCTTTACAATGACCATGGTAGAAGTACTCTTATTATGCCCACTTTACAGATGAGAAAATTGAGGCAGATGACTTGAATATGCCACTCTGCAAGGAAAGTACTCCCAACCAGTTCAAAATTCTACTTCCATTGGGGTATAAAGTAATTTATAATAACATACACTTAGTAACTAAAACTAGACATCACTAGTTCTACTGAGCCCTTGATATGTGTCTTCTTAGAAATGAAATTTACATCAGACATTTAAAATATCTAATCTGCAACCTAGTGTGGACCTGCTAATAATGTATATAACTCACTGTTAACTTCCGCTATTGATTGCATGATAAATTATAACTCCTTCCTTCTGCTTTTTTGAAATAGGGTCTTATTCTGTGGCCCAGGCAGTAATCCTCCTACCCCAAGCTCTCCAGCATTCTCCCAACCAAATGTATGAGCCTCCATCCTTGGCTTAACAGTTTTGTTTTTGTTTTTTGTTTTTTGTTTTTTTTTGAGACAGGGTTTCTCTGTGTAGCCCTGGCTGTCCTGGAACTCACTTTGTAGACCAGGCTGACCTCGAACTCAGAAATCTGCCTGCCTCTGCCTCCTGAGTGCTGGGATTAAAGGTGTGCGCCACCACACCCGGCTGATTTAACAGTCTTGATAAACTGATTTAAATTAAGGATATTAAAATTAATAAACTAATTTTTTAGCATGCCTGCTAAAAAAAAAGTTAAAATCACAATGAGAGTTGGTATTCATGGTTCACATTCTATTTCTACTGAACAGCACTCATCTACAAAAAGAAAATGAAAACGGAAAATTCCAGAGGAAGAGAGCCTTGAGTGGAGGTTCTCAACCTGTGGGTCTCGACCCCCTTGGAGGTTGAACAAACTTTTTTTTTTTTTTTGGTTTTTCAAGACAGGGCTTCTCTGTGTAGCCTTGGCTATCCTGGAATTCACTTTGTAGACCAGGCTGGCCTCGAACTCAGAAATCTGCCTGCCTCTGCCTCTGCTGGGATTAAAGGTGTGCGCCACGATGCCCAGCTTTTTTTTGTTGTTGTTGAACAACCTTTCATAGGGGTTGCCTAAGACCATCAGGAAGCACACACACTTACATTATTACACACAACAGTAGCAACATTACAGTGATGGAGTAGCAACAAAACCAACTTTATGGTTAGGGAGTCACCATGACATAAGGAACTGTATTAAAAGGGTCACAAAATTAGGAAGATTGAAAAGGCCTTAGAGGGTAGAAAAAAAAAAAAAAACTATGTCAGAAAACAAGAAAATCGAGAGGCTTCCAGGAGAAGCGAAGGGGAGAAGCACCAGGCTTGGTGCTAGGCCCACAGGTACCTGACCACATGCATGGTACAGATTGCCCTTCTACACGGGGCTGTGTGGGCCTGAAGAGCTCTGTGAACTTCCGCAGGAGCAGAGTGTCTATGGGCAGCTTTAGTCACTGCTATAGACATTTCTCTCCAGGCCACATGGATGCCAGCAGAGCCGAGGACAGTGGAGCCTGGCTGGCTTCCATAAATGAGGAGCCTCCTTTCTTCTGCCTTGACAACACTGCTCTCCTGGCCTTTGTGTCTACCTCCAAGTCATCTGACTCTGGGTGCATTACTACTTCTTTAATGAGAAAGAAAGAGAGAGAAAGAGCGAGAAAGTGCTACTCAAATCTCTGTGAGTTCGAGGCCAGCCTGGTCTACAGAGTGAGTTCTAGGACAGCTAGACCTACACAGAGATACCTTGTCTCAAAAACAAACAAAAATAATAAATAAAAACAAAAACACCGCATTTTTAGGAATATACCATGTGCTTTGAGAATATGGGCCACACCTTCCTACCTAAGTGTGATCTGAGGTTAGTAGCATTGCAGCTTAGAGGATGGAAAGCTAGAATTTGTATATCATCAGAATGGGGGGGGGCGTGAGGGTGGGGCATGAGATTTCTAGAGGAACAAACAGGATTGGAGGAGGAACTGTTAAATGTGAGCACTTCTCAGTAAGAAAGCCTAGCAGGAAGAGGCAAGGTAGAGTGTGTGGCTGTGCCAACTCAGCCCACAGATTGATTGCAAACTTTCACTGCCCCAGGGACTGTCTGGCAAAGACTTTCAGAACTTGGTGTAAAAAAATTATTACTGGGGCTGGAGAGATGGCTCAGTGGTTAAGAGCACTGCTCTTCCAGAGGTCCTGAGTTCAATTCCCAGCAACCACATGGTGGCTCACAATCATCTGTAATGGGATCTGATGCCCTCTTCTGGTGTGTCTGAAGACAGCTACAGTGTACTCATATAAAATAAATAAATAAATCTTTAAAAAAAATTATTGTTCTGCCTTTTGGTTTTGCTATGATTCCCTTGGTTAACTTTTAAAGTACAGAATTAGAACTTGGTTGTGGTAGTTCAACACTTGCAACCCCAATGATGAGGAGGTTGAGGCAAGAGGATTGAGTTTGAGGTTAGCTCCAAAAAAAGAGAAAGTACTAAAATAAGAAAATGCAGTAACATTCGGTCACTTATAACATGTGCAGTGCTAGGAATCATTAATGACAGGAATAACAATAAATAACTTACCGCTGTCTCTATTATTTTACCGTTACACCACACATCCATAGTGTTTTTTTCTGTAAAAGCAACAATATTGAAGCATTATAATTCTATTACTCGAAGTTAACTTTTTACATGTGTTTTAATTTGTGTAGGAGTGTTTTGCTTGCATATATGTCTGTGTACTACATGTGTGCCAGGTGCCCACAGAGGCCAGAAGAGGGTGCCAGATTCCCCTGGAACAATTCTACATCAAATAAAAACGTGGCCTGAAACTCCAAGGTTTTTACATACCTGCCAGGTGCTGGACCCCTGGCTACAGCTTCAGCTCTATGCTTTGTTTTAAAATTCCCCTTTGAACTGGTCCTAAATATCCTTCCTTGTTAAACAATGAGCGAAATAAAACTTTTCATGTTTATTGTTCTCCTGGCAAACAAAACCAACCAAAAGTCTTGTGGGTTGAGTGATGGTCTGCCCACAGAGCCGCATGAGAAACATACGGTGCTTGCGATCTCTGTCTTATTCAAATTTTCCACTTACCTCTATGGAGAGGGTAATCAAATCGCCACTATAAACTCTAATATGGCCTGCACAAGTTCAAGCTAGATGGGGTTACAGAGGGGCAAGTGGAATACAGTCTCCCATCCCTAACCGAGAAACAATCTCCCACCGACAGCTGCTTGCAAAGAAAAATATCAGTTTTCTCCAAAGGAGACTCCCTGGGTATGTAAACCACACTAAGGGTGGACCTCACACCCAGCAGATGACCGACAAAACACACTCAGTGGTGTTTTTGTAGATTATTATTTTCTTTGTCTCGTATTGCTTTTTCTAGGCTTTAAAAAAGATCTTACTGATCTTTTGCTTGTATGTTATCATTTCCAATTTTGTGTGTTTATTGATTGCGTTTATGTGTTTGTGTTTATCTCTCTGTGTGCTTCTTGTGATTCTTCCAAAATTTAAATTCTCTTTTATAAAGAGATGGAGAAAGATAGCATGGGGATTGCATTTTTAATATATAAGACAAACCTAAATCATTCCACAGAAACAACCCCGACTTACCCAAAACAATTCTAAAGTCCTTGTCATCCAAGTGCAGTACCCATGTGTTGGTAGTTTTAGATCTGTTCTCCACGAATTTCCTAAAGCTTTTCCCATCAATTTCCAGAGTGTAATTAAAACCACAACCTTTGCCAGAAACTATACGTATGGTGGCTTTGGTTTTTGCAACTCCAACACAGAAGGTTTCTTTGCCCACTAACGGGAACATCCACTCTCTTCTTATCACTTCCTAGATGATGAAATAGAACAGATTAACACATGCAAAGGAAGGGACTTTTAATATTTAACATTTGAGAAATGATAAGACCTTCAAGGTGATTGAGGCGGTCTCTTCAGAGTGACTCTCATAGGCTCATATGTTTGAACGCTTAGTCACCAGGGAATGGAACTATTTGAAAAGATTGTAAGGATTAGGGGGTGTGGCCTTTGGGAGTGGGTGTGGCCTTGTTGGAGAAAGTGTGTCACTGGAGGCAGGCTTTAAGGTTTCAAAAGCCTACACCATGGGGCTGAAGCGATGGATCAGAAGTTAAGAGCACTGACTGCTCTTCCAGAGGTTCTGAGTTCCATTCCCAGCAATCACATGGTGGCTCACCACCATCTATAATGGTATCTGATGCCCTCTTCAGGTGTGTCTGAAGACAGCTACAGTGTATTCATACATAAAATAAATAAATAAATCTTAAAAAAAGAAAAAAGAAAAAAGCCCACACCAGGCCCAGTCTTCCTGCTACCCATAGATCAGGATCTGACTCTCAACTACATCTCGAGCACCACTCCTGCCATGCCTGATGCCAGGCTGCCCATCATGCTGATAATAAACTAAACTTGAGAAACTGTAAGCAAGTTCTAGCTAAACGTTCTCTTTTGTAAGTGTTGCCTTGGTCATGGTGTCTCTTCACAGCAATAGAATAAAGAATAAAACAGATTAAAAGCCAATGTTATTTTACTTTATGAATTCATAATATAAAGGTTTAAAAAAATCATTTGCTGGGAGTGGTGGCACATGGCTTTAATCCAGCACTTGGGGAGAAAGATGGAAGTGGGTTTCTGTAAGTTTAAGGCCAGCTTGTCTACATAGTTCCAGACCAGCCAGGGCTACACAGTGAAATCCTGTCTGAAACGAAAAAGTCAGTTTTAGTTTAAATACCAGGTTCCATAGTCTTGTATTCTGTAACTGCCATTAGATTGCTTTATACAGGAAAAATAAATAGGTGAGAAATCCTAACCATTGACAACAAAACGCTCTGACCTGGCAGAAACTACACTGATAAGACAAAAACAAGTTTCAGGGATGGAGAGATAGCTCAGTGGTTATGAGCACTTGCTGTTCTTCCAAAGGACCCAGGTTCAATCCCCAGGACCCATATGAAAGCTCACAATTGCCTGTCACTGCAGACTCGGGGGAGATCTGATGCCTTATTCTGTCTTCAGAGGGTACCAGGCACGCACGAGGTGTGCCTGCACACTTAGGTGAAACATCTTTACACATAAGAAGTAAATAATAAAAGCTTAAGAAAGCGAGCTTCACTGCGTGTAGTGGCACACACTTTTAGTCCCAGACCCAGGGGAGGCAGAGGCAGAAGGATCTCTGTGAGTTTGAGGCCAGCCCTGTCTATATATAACAAGTTACAGGACAGCTAGTGCTACATAGAGAGGGCCTATGAGGGGAGGGGAGATGGCAAGGTGGGAGGGTGGGAGGGCGAGCGAGCACTTCTCTGTAGCATATTTTATAAAGTCACATTATGTTTTCCTACCTTCCCATCCACGTACACAACTCGTTTTCCTGATGTGGTTCCATGTTCAAATTCAACCTTGTGGATTCCATCACTTAAAATAACATCCCAGAGAGCTGCAACATTTTTCATTTTCCCCAGGCTACATAGGGGGCAAAGGGAACAGAAACAAAGCCATTAAAATGGGCCAAAACAGAATAACTAATTAATTAATCCTCCCAAGATGTAAATAATCAGTTTTGTTTTTAAAGATAGGGTGCTATGTGTTCCAGGCTGGCTTCAACTTACGATGCAAGCCTGGGTTTGCAAGTCTAAGGTTGATCTTGGGACCCTTGTAAGTATGGAAGGAAAGAAATGGATCCATGGAATTATCCTCTGGGTTCCACATGTGCTTCATAATACACACCCCAACATACATGCGTTCTTTAATTTCTCGCAGCCATATTCCTTCCTGATAAATGTCAGCTTTAACGCCTCAAGTCATCGTCTATTTGAACCGATTTTCACCAGATGCTGCCCCAGGCAGGCATGGTGGCACACACCTGCAATTCCAGAGTTTGGAAGGTAGAGGCAGGAGGGTATCAGGAGTTCAAGGTTGTTTTCTGTGATATTGCCATGTGAGACCTTATCTAAATCAAACCAAACCACAGCACAACACAAAGACATCGTCCTTGCCAGTGGATTTGGCTGGACAGCAGCAGTATGCTTTGTGATGGCTGATGTGACAGATGACTAGAAGGAAGTCTCTGTTGTTAATTGTCCTCTTTTATTTTTATTTTTAACTAACAGCCTCCGCTTTAAATGCATGTATTTCAAATATATTTTAGACTCCCCTTCCCCCTGTAAAACAATAATTAAAACAACCGACTCATTAGGGCCTTGAGCATGCCAGCAAGCATTTCGGGGTGTTGGCTTGAGAGAGGTTCACTCACCTCCAGAGGTGTTCAGGCAAGGCTCTCTCTACCATGTAGGCTGGCCTCAGCGTCCTCGGTGCTGGGGTGACAGATGCCAGCCGCCTATCCTGTTTTTGTTTTTCCTTCTGTTTCCTCAGCCTTCTATGTGTTCGTCTTATTATTTCCCTTCCTTACTTTTTGTTTCACTTCATTGCTTTTAAAGGATTTATTCATTTGCGTGTGTAGATAGATGTGTGGGTTCCTGTGCATAAGTGTGTGGGGGTGTGCGTGCTGTCTGTCAAGTGTGTTCGGTCCCTGTCTGTTCCTGTGAGGCAGGGGCTCTCCTTGGACTTGGATCTTGTGTTTTCTTTTCTTTCCTTCCTTCCTTCTTTCCTTCCTTCCTCCTTTCCTTCCTTCCTTCTTCCTTTCTTCTTTCTTATTCATTTTACATGCTGATCACTGTCCCCCCTACTGGTTCCTTGATCACTCCTCCCCTTTCTCTCTGAGAATGGAGACCCCCCCCCCAGGATCCCCCCACCTGGCACATGGAATCTCTGTAGGGGTAGGCACTTCTCCCACTGAGGCCAGACAAGACAGCTGAGTTAGGGGAATGGATTCACGGATTCTACAGACAAGTAACAACTTTAGGGACATCCCTGCTCCAGTTGTTCAGGACCTGCATGAAGAAAAAGCTGCACATCTGCTACATATGTGTGTGGTCCTAGGTCCAGCCTGTGTATGCTCTTTGGTTGGTGGTTCGGTCTCTGAGAGCCCCAAGGGTCCAGGTTAGTTGACTCTGTTGGTTTTCCTGTAGAGTTCCTATCCCCATTGGGACCCTCAATCCTTTCCCCAACTCTTCCATACGAGTCCCTTAGCTCCATCCAAGGTTTGGCTGTGGGTCTCTGCATCTGTCCGAGTCAGCTGCTGGGTGGAACTGGGTACCAGCAAACCCCAGTCATCCTCCTGTCTCTGTTGCCCTAGAGCTGGGGATAAAGGCATGTGCCGGATGCCCTGGTATGTTACCTGGGTTTTAGGATCTGAGCTCTGGTCCCTGTCGTAATGCAGCAAGTGTTCTTAACGGATCAGGCGTCCCTCCACCCTAGTATTATAAAGGTGACAGATAGACACAAATATAACAACACCAGGCAACTTGTATACACAACTCTCATCAGTGTAGAGAGCATCCAGACTAAAAAGCATAAACCTTCAGAGTTAAAATGCATCATGGATAAAATGGACTTTAGAGACATCTATAGCTGATTTCATTTAACATCTGTAGAATACATATTCTTCTCAGGAGACAGAATTTCTTTAAAATACCATTTTTTTAGGCCACAAATCTTAACACAAACAACAAAACTGAAGTAATTTCTTTTTATTATATCAGCTCACAATGGAATGAAACTAGAAATAAGAGGCAAGGCAAGGGCTGGAGATATGGCTCAGCGGTTAAGAGCACTGACAGCTCTTCCAGAGGTCCTGAGTTCAATTCCCAGCAACCACATGGTGGCTCACAACCATCTGTAATGGAATCTGATGTCCTTTTTGGTGTGTCTGAAGATAGTGACAGGGTAATATCCACTTTTTTTTTTTGAGACAACATCTCACTCTATAGCTCAGGTCCCCCCTAGAAGGTATCATGTGGTATCCCCCGACTCATCTCCACATGCTGGGATTATAGTCATGAGCTACCACATCTGAACAAAAAGTAGACTTGAATGTGTAGTGAGTAGGTCCTTGATGAACTCAAGAAGGAAGACAAATGCAGAGTGTGCCTGAAATGCCGCCCATCGGAAGGCAGCTACGAGCATGTGCTGTTCTTGTAGAGGACCCAGATTTGGCTCCCAGCACTCACATGGTGGCTCGCAGTCATCTGATGCCCTCTTCTGACTTCTGTGGGATGCACAAAAGTGCAGTGCACAGACACACATGCAGGCATGCACACGAGTGCACAGACATACTTACAGGCTAAAGACTCACAGACATAAAATATAATGAAGAAATCTAAACAAAAAAAAAATTTTTTTTTAAAAAGTAACTGACAAACGAGGTTTTGTGATGCAGCAGAGGAAAGAGGCAGCTTAGAGAGTCGGGGACCTGCTTATCAGGACTTTGCCCAAAGAAGGATTGCCATCCAGGCTATATTAGGCTTTCAATAAAAAATTCCAGAAGAACAGATAACCTGATCAATAGCAGGGGAAAGGAGTGGACATCACCAAAAGACAAGATCTAAAACTGTTTAACGGGGCCAGGCATGGTAGGGAATACCTTTACATCTAGCACTAGCCAGTCAGGCTACAGGGTGAGAATAGATGAGAGAAAGGGAGAGAGGGAGAGGGGAAGAGAGGGAAGGGGGGAGGAGAAAGGAAGGGAGGAAAAGAGGGGTGGAAGGAGAACAGAGAGAAAGGAAACTAACAACAAACGCTGGTAGGAACCTTTCTTGGGAATGTAAGGTAATACAGGCACCACAGAAATCAGTATCAAGGTGCCTAAAAAACCCCTAAAAATAAAATTACCATATGCATATGAATTATATTTATATAATAATTATATACTTGAAGGAATCTAACTCAGCATGCGCTAGAAATACCTAGACACCCATGTTTGTTTGTACAATAGTCAAGATATGGAATATGCCTAAGTGCCCACTAACACATAAATGGCTAAAGAAAATGAAGGCAATATAAACACAATGGAGTATTATTTATCCATGAAGAAGAATGCAATCATGCCGTTTGCTGGACAATGGACAGAACTGAAAACCAACATGTAGAGGCAAAGAAAGCACACCCAGAAACACTGATGTTCCATGTTGTCTTTCATGTTGAACCTAAAAAAAAAAAAAAAAAAACAACCCACCAACAAGACCACCACTACCACCACCACCACAACCAAGGCATGAAAGTAGGAACTGTTTGGGAAAAGGAAGCAGACCAGCAGAAGCTAAGGATGGGGTCCGTTGGTGGGTGTATTGTAGAGAGGGATAGTCAAAGCATTAATGTCCATTGCTAGAGTCTCTTAGGTAGTATAACATGGAACCACAGAGAGGCAAGTTGCCTGGTCAGATACGACGATGTCTGGGCGCGGCCACCATAGATGGTTGGCTTCAGGCTGAGCCCTGCTTCCCAACCTGGGCTGTGGTCTTACCTGTGCAACCACCTTGCAAAGCAGCGTATTGGGTCTGATTCCTTAGATTGCAAAGTTTTGCTCCTGCAGCAAGCTTGGGGCGGGAAGCTCTGGGAGCATGCGCGTCTATGATCTGCGGCCTTGCGTTCCTGGCCCTACCCCTGTAGCTGTCTAACCTGACGCCTTTGTTCTCCCAACAGGCCTTCCTCAGCCTGTACCCCCCGACATCATCAAGTCCCCACCCTGTGAGCAATGCACAACAACAAACGTTGCTAAGAGCCATCCTCTCGGGTGCCTGGCTCCGTTGCTGGGGTGAACTTGGTGGACAAAACCCCAGGACCCCTGCTGCTCTGAAGCCTGTGGAAGGTAAATCAGCTTGTAATGTTGGTTCTCTAAAACCACTTTCTGGCATCCCTCTCCTCTTCTCTGCCTTGTGATACTGGAGGCTGGGCCGATGTTCGATGTCTAATAAATTGCCCAAATTGGCCTTAAACTCACGCTGTAACCCAGACAGACCTCAAACTTGCAATACTCCAGAGCTCATTCTTTACTTCTTTTAAGACCCAAACTCCTTAGGGTGGACTCGGGATACACTCAGGAGTCAGATGTAAAATGTGCTCTCCCATCTTCATAAACGGTTGCCTTGAGAATCTTCTCTTTGGCAAAACTCATTTCAATGATGGGCATATTTTTCCAAAACCTCCACGCAGTGGAAGAGGCAAATGGACCCTGTCACATCTCTTTGAGAAAGACACTGATTCCGTTCCTGAAGGCAGAACCTCTGTGACCTAATTACCTCCTAAAGGCTCCACCTCTTAACACTTGTGTTGGAAGTCAGGTTTCAACATAAAAAAATTTGAAAGAACCCAGCATTCAGATCATGGTCCTTAAATCTGCTGGGCCCCCAGAAGCCTTCAATCCCTTCGCCTGTGTCTATTCTGTTGTTGGGCCTACTCTCTGGGGACCACTCATTGCTCTTGTAAGGTGGCTATGTTGGTTAGTTTAAAAAAAAAACAAAACAACAACAACAACAACAAAACCCAAACAGATACACAAAAATCACTTAAAAATATACCAGAATGTCATAGTCTCTTATAGTAATATTTTGGGCATGTATTAGTGACTAAAATGATTCAAACAACTTACAGGAGGGATTGTTGATTTGGGCTCAGAATTCCAGAGGTACCAGTCTGCCCATGGTAGAGTCAGCATGGTGGATGGGCTACTTCACACACTGGTCCCAGAAAGCAGGGCAGGCATGACTGACCGAAGGCAGAGGAAAGAGGGTACAGGAAGAGGCCAGAGCAAGACAGCATCCAAGAACATCCCAGTTACCTACTTCCTCTGACTAGGCTCCATTTATGACCTTTCACCCCCTACTGATAAAACCATGCTATACTGTGAATCATCAAGGGATTATTATCCCATTTATTAGGTCAGAGTCCTCACGATCTACCCTGGAAACTGAAGATTGCCTCACTAAATCGCTAGGCATTTCTCAATCCAGTCAAGCTGACAGCGAAGATTAGCCAACCCAGAGAAGACGGGATTTAGGAATACTTACGGACTGGAGAATGGAGAAAAGTGATTAAGGATTAGGAAGTAATTGGTTTAAGTGTTCATGACCAAACTTTAACAATTCCGACGACCCCAATGTCAGCTCTGAAATGGGTGGTTTTTAAAACCAGCTAAAGCAAGCGACTAGGAGTGCATGAAGTAGGTTAAGTCTGGAGGGTTTAGTCTGGAATTAAGAGCAGGTAAGACAGGTTAAGTGTGAAGAATTTGTTCAGGTTTTCCTTGGTTTCATAAGAAGGCAGGAAAAAGGAGTCATCTTAGACAGGCAAAACAATCCCTCTCTGGATTCTTAATCTTCTGACACCTTGATCTTAGACTTCTCAGCCAGAACAGAAAGCAACAAATTTCTGTGGTTTAGAGATTATGCAGTCAAAAACAGTTTTGTTATAGGAGCCTGAGTGGCCCCATCTTACAGCTCATTTCTGTAGCTCGATGACAGTGTAAGGAAAGGTTGTTCCAACTCTGGGATTAATATTTCGGATAAAGTTTCTAGGCACTAAGCAAGTGCAGTCTGGGAGAGGAGACAAGAGTTGACAAGAGGAAACAACCTATTGATTAGGTTAATAGATCTTGGAAATGATATGACTGGATGCCAGAGCAGATTGTACCACAGCAATTCTGCTGAGAGAGAGCTTTGTACCCGACCTTGAACTGGAAGATTTCCTGTAAAAGTAACTTCTATTTGACTGATGTGATTGTCATCTCCCGGGCGGGTGGCCTCCATCTGCTAACCTGGGCCCAGTCCTGAAAGTTTCTAGTCTCTGTACAATCCTATCTAGGCCTGGAAGGTTTTTCAGCCTCAGAGACTTACTGCTGAATAAGCCCACCCTTTCTAGCTCTTTCTGAACTCTGGCTGGCTGGTTGACTCAGATGTTCTGACTCGGGACACCTCTCCACACTGATTCAATCTGGCTTCTCCCAGCTACTCCTGACCTGTTCTGGTTGGCCTCATACTAACTTTGGCAGTATGTTCTATTGTGTTCTAATATGTCTCCTTCTCCTTTTCTGTCTCGTTCTGCCTTCACCGGGGTCTAGCTTGTTCTCTGTCTGCACCCTGTCTCTGAACAACTGTCGCAGCAAAACTGCCTCTCTGTCTTTCCGCACTGCCCCTCAAGTAGCTTCCCTTTCCTCTCTCTGTTCTTGTGCGTTGGGCAGATCCTATTCTGCCAAATCTTTCTCTGAGTTGTCGCTTGGTCTGCCACTCAATTAGACATCATTTTCAAACGTGGATGCTTTCTTCTACAAACTGACTTTACCATCATTGTTTGGGATTAAAGGTGTGTGCTAAGGGCACGTCTGAATTCCAGCCAGAGCAGCCAGATTAAAATCCCTCTACAGTTCCCCAGAGGGAGACTTCATAGTCGCTTTCTCTTCATCATTTGTTTTTATTCGTAGATTAAATACATAATAAATGACTATTGAAAGAATGAAGGAGGGTGGTGGTATAGAGTGGAAGTCTCCAGAGGTGGTACACGGCTGGTTTCTTCCCTAATCCTCAGTTGCCCCCCCTTCTGAAGTTCTTTTTATCAATAGTTAATTCTGAGAAACAACTCAGAATGGGGAGGACCAGGAAACCCTCGTGGGGTCGCAGCTCACAGCTTATCAAAGGATAATATTTTCTCATAAAATTCAAGGAATCTAGCTATTTTTATAAGACTAATAAGGCATAATGTAGCAAGTTCTTGCTATGTGACCCCAGTTCTCACAGCAGCCCAGTGGTTATATTTATTCTATTTTACACAGGGACCCCAAAACCCTTCAGAAGTTACAGGCTTTATATATGGATTCAGGCATATAGGAGAAAGGTTTATGTTAAGAGATCATATTATTTGAAAAAAATATTATGCTTGAATTAAATAATGCATTTAATATACGGGGCTCACACTCCAAGCTACACTGAACTCTACACTGGAATTGGACAAGGTGACCTACGATTCTGCAGCCAGCTAGTTCCTTTCTCTCTAGTTTCTGGTATGCTGGACTTGAGAGACAGTTTGGTCTGCGTTTTGTAACTACTTCACAGAGGCAGGACACCCGTGGGAAGAAGAGTCATTTGTTACCTACCGGCCAGGTCTACATGGTAGGAAATCATGTCTGAACAAGGCACCGCGAAAGGTCTTGAACTTAAACACGAAACGTTCTGGTTCTGGCTGACCGAGCGTGTGGCTTTGTTCTAAGTCTCAGATTGCTTTCCTGGTTTTTCAGGAAGTATCTGAACGATGGTTAGCTTCATAAGCTGCCTCTCACCAATTTGACCACAGACACTATCGCTTTAAGAGAGCAGCTGGAAACGCATCCACCACAAAGCAAAACATGGGATAGGTCATATGTTTATGTTTTGTTTCGGATCTCTTTTTGAAATGGGTTGGCTGATTTTCTAAATTTTCTAAATTTGGTATCTATCTATCTATCTATCTATCTAACTGTCTATTTTTTCAAGGCAGTGTTTCTTTGTATATCCCTGGCTGTCTTGGAATGTACTCTGTAGACCAGACGGGCCAGAACTCAGAGGTCTACTATCTGTTTCCCTAGTGCTGGGATTAAAGGTGTGTGCCACCACTGCCCAGCCAAATTTAGTTTTTAAACAACAATGAAGACTGAAATAAAAGGAAAATAACTATATCAGATACCAGAGATTTAAAATTTAATGTTACCCTCCCAGTATTGGCTTTGTAATAATGGAAGAAGCATTAGCACTTTGGAAACCATTTAAAAATATGGCACCTCAGGCTGGTGAGATGGCTCAGTGGGTAAGAGCACCCGACTGCTCTTCCGAAGGTCCAGAGTTCAAATCCCAGCAACCACATGGTGGCTTATAACCATCCGTAACAAGATCTGACTCACTCTTCTGGAGTGTCTGAAGACAGCTACAGTGTACTTACATATAATAAATAAATCTTTAAAAAAATATGACACCTCCTTTTTACTTTCTGGGATTCAGGTTTAAGCCACCTCTTCATCCCCCTGGCAATTACTGACCAGGAGGTAAGGTGTATCTGGTAGATCCGACTGGCTTAATAAAACAAACAAAAAACAAAACTGGAGACGTTTCTATAGGAAAAGAAAGTATGTGGTCCTGGTTGCTCCAAGTAGACAGCTGGAAAATAAGTATGAACTTATCATGTTTCAACAGCACAGACTAATAGCAGCTGGGCCCTTTGAAACGTATTGACCCACTTAACCATTGAGGTTGGTTTGAATTAATCAATCTCAAAGTCTACCTCCTTTAGGGTTTCTGTTATGTGACCTAATCAATTGCTTTATTGTTTAAGGCAGTTTGAATTAGTCGGGTTTTTTGTTTGTTTGTTTTTTATTACTCACACCAAAAGAAATTCTAACCCAGGGATGTTTGGCCTATGGGTCGGCTCAGAAGATTGGGAAAGTCACGCTATTATTCTGAAAAAGGCAAATAGTTATATTGTCTTAGGCGGCTGAAAATGAAAATCTGCCAGCTACTTGGTGTGAATATCCAGATATAGAAAGGGAAGGGGCAGTGAGGGGGAATAGAGGATTGGGATTTGTTTGCAGGGAACACAGACAGTTCAGACTCACTGTGGTTCCACCTGCCTGAACGTGGGCTTGAGAGCAGTACACTCTTAAGAGACGTGTCCTTGGATCTCTCAGAGAGCGTCACTTTAGTTGATGTATTAGGGTCACTAAGGCCCTGATGGGACTTGCATTTCCCAAGTCCTTCTGGAAATGCCTATTGTCAATACCGCCACCGTGTGGCTGTAAGTTGCAAAGACAACGATGGTAGATTCCTGAAAACTGGAGGTCATCCTTCAGGTTGTGAACGTGATTTTTTTCCCTTACATATTTTGGATTTCTTAACCCTCTTTTAGTTTTTGAAAAGAGTAGAGAAGGACCGTCGTTTTATTTTATTTTTTTCTTGAGCCAAGGCCTCCTGTAGCTTCCGGTGGTCTTGACTTTTGCTCTGAGGCCAGGGATGACCTTGATGATCTGCCTGTACCTCCTAAATTCTGGAAGTACAGGCACGTGTCATCTTGCCTGTCTTAGGCGGTGTTGAAGAACCAAACACAAGGGCTTCCCGCATACTATGAGTTCTACCAACTGATCTACTTCCCCAGTCCCTCTTTCCCATCAGGTTTAGAATCAGTCTTAATTATTTCTCAGTGGGCAGTTAGTTCTCCCTCCTGGTTATACATTAGAATCACTTGGGGGAACCTTATAAACTCTGGACACGTGGGCCCCACTTTAGACATCTTGACTTAACCTGGAGACATCTTGATTAACCTGGAGGCCCACAGATCGTTTTCAAGGCTTCTCAGCCTATCCAAAGTTGAAGCGAGAGTTGTGCCTCACCATCCTTATGTAATCCTTCATCTCTGTAGCCACAAACCCATTATTAACCAGGCTTATCAGTGTCTAACAGGAGTCCAAACTTCCTATCTAGACTGAGCTTCGTAAGGCAGACATCTCAGTACTTCGTAGACATTTGAAAATATTCAAGGAGAGGGTGAAATGTTATCAAGAAATGCTTATTGCGGTTGCCCTGTGCAGACAGTTCCTGAAAAAGGCTCGCAGTCATGGCCTGAGGGGGGATCTACAGTGAGCGCAAGCATCCAGTGATAGCAAGGCAGCCCCGGCCTCACTTTCGCTTGCGACCGCAAATGTGTGTATTTCTAGCTTCTCGGGGATCAAAGAAACCCCAGACTGATGACTGAGCGACTATCAAGCGGAGCGTCCTGGGAGTGTCACAGCGCCTGCTACAGAGTAGCCGCCGCAAGTCCGGGTGGGGTGGGAGTGGAGGTGGGAGGGAGCCCCGCCCCGTGGGCGGAGCCAACGATAGAGCACGGTGTGGACCCGCCTTCCCGGCGCGCCAGATGGTGGTGTCCCGCCCCGCAGGGAGGCCATCGACTGCGGCAGTTCGATTGGTCAGCCTGGCTGCGCTAACGGTCGCGTAGGCGGGGCTTCGGCCGCGGGGCGGGCGCGGTGGAAGCCACAGGCTGTGACCGGGGTGAGTGGCGCTTGGGGTCGCCGAGGACTTTACGTGGGCTCCTTTCAGGTGCACGGCCAAAGGTAGCTTCTCCGGAGTCCGGAGCGTCCCACTGACCAGCCAGGGTCCCCAGGATGGAGTCACCCCGGCTCCTACGTGCTAGCTAGGAACTGCGCGTGCAGGTGTGGGCGTGGACCTCCCTGCGGGAACCCGCCTGTCGCTTTGTGTCGCTCGCTTCCCACTCAGCCTCCGCTCCCAGCCGAGTGTTGAAGGTGAGCGACCAGGTAGAGGAAGCAGGAACTGAGCTTAGAATCCTACGTGGGATCGGCTGGGCTCGGGGCTAGCTGTAGATCCTGGGGACTGATTAGCTCCAGCTCTCTTTGTGGCGTTGTCAGGTGATAGCGGTTTGGAGCCAAGTGGGAGATAGCGGAGTAAAGGGTAGGCGAGTGCCCCTCCTATCAGACTCATTACAAATTCAGGGGGTGAGGACTCCGCCTTTATGTGGGCCCACGTTGATTAATGTGAAAAAATACAGCAAAACCTAATCAAGGTTCCCACTATTATCAACTAATCAGCAATTGTTCACGCCACGGTGCAGGCGTAGAGAAAGAGGACAACCTCGGGCATCGGTCCTTGTGTCTACCTTGTTTGAGACAAGGTCTTTCGTTTTTTTTCCTGCAAACTGGCAGGGCTAGAGGGGAGAGCTGCAGTGTCTGGATCTTCCTACAGGAGGGCGGAGGTTACAGAATTCTCGCCTCCTGTGGGTTCTGAGGAGTGCATCTCAAGCTTTCTTGCGACAAGTGCCTTTACCCACTGAGCTGTCTCTCTAGCCTGCCACTTTATTTTGTAATCATATCAGCGCTGCAGGCATCGGTTTCAATCTTGTGCATTGCATGGATTTTTGTAAATAGTAAATAGCTAGTAAATAGTAAACAGTGAAGAGCAAGTTTGCAATGTTGTTAGAATTGAATTGTTAATTCACTTTTAGGCAAGGTTTCACGCAGTCCAGTCTGAGGATGACCTTGAATTCCTGATCCTCCAACCTCTGAAATGCTGGGATTACTGCTAAACACCACCACGCCCAGCTAATATATATATATTATATATATATGGTGGGTTTTTTTGAGGCAGGATTTCTTTATGTAGCCTTGGCTGTCCTGGAACTAGTTCTCTAGACTCAGCTCACCTAGAACTCACAGAGATCCTCCTGCCTCTGCCTCCTGAGTGCTGAGACTAAAGGTGCACACCACCACTGCCTGGCTATAAAATTTTAGTATGTGTTGTATTTTAACAGATCCTCAGATACCTGCAGGGCAATTAATGAACCGTTGGGAAACATGGATGGACTGTGTCAAAATATACACTTTTCCCCGCATGATGGCTGACACTTGTAGACACACTCCCAAGGCTGAGAGGCATGGGTTGCTGAGTTCAAAACTAGCCCAGGCTAGTTCTAGGTCAGCCAAGGTCCTGTTTCAAACATCTCCAGTTTTATCTTTTTCTCATTTTGTTTTTCCTTTATCTTCGTTTTCTCTTATTTTCCTTTTCTCTCTTTTCTTTTTCCCCACCCTCCTTTTTCTTTTCTTGAGACAAGATAATGCCATGTTGTCCAGGTTGTCTTGGAAGTCACTATGTAGACCAATTTGGCTTTAAACTCACAGAAGTCCAGTAGGATTTGCTTCCTGAGTGCTAGGAATAAAGGCATGCACCACCACCTGCCACTAAACATTTTTTACCACTTTTAATTATGTGCGTGTTCATGTGTAAATGTGCCAGTTGTGGCCGAGGAGTTGGATCTCCTGGAGCTGGAGTCATAGGTGGTTGTGAGCCGCCAGACATGGGTGAAGGGGATTGAACTCTGGTCCTCTGTAAGAGAACATGCTCTTAGTACTGTGCTGTTTCATTTCTGTTTGTTTTTGTTTTGTTTTGTTTTGTTGGGACAGAGTCTATCTATATAGTCCTGGAACGAACTCACTGTGTAGACCAGGCTGGCCTCACAAGATCTGGCTGCCTTTGCCTCCTGAGTGCTAAGATTAAAGGTGTGTACACCATGCTTGGCTTCTTTTCTTCTCTCTCTCTCTCTCTCTCTCTCTCTCTCTCTCTCTCTCTCTCTCTCTCTTTGGTTTTTTGAGACAGGGTTTCTCTGTGCAGCCCAGGCTGGCCTCGAACTCAGAAATCGGCCTGCCTCTGCCTCCCCAAGTGCTGGGATTAAATGCGTGTGCCACCACCGCCCGTTTCTTTTCTTGAGATAGGGTTTTTCTTTTTTTCTTCTTCTTTTCTTTTCTTTTTTCTTTTTTTTTTTCCCCCTGGGCGGTGGTGGCGCACGCCTTTAATCCTAGCACTTGGGAGGCAGAGGCAGAGGCAGGCGGATTTCTGAGTTTGAGGCCAGCCTGGTCTACAGAGTGAGTTCCAGGACAGCCAGACCTATACTGAGAAACCCTGTCTCGAAAAACCAAAATAAATAAATAAATTGTAATAAAAAAATAAAAAATACTAAAAAATACAAAGAGATAGGGTTTTTTCTGTGTAGCCTGGGCTACCTGGAACTCATATCCTCCCTAAGACCCAAAGCTAGAAATTATGGGCATGTACTTTTTTCTCCTTTTTGTTACACTTGGCTGTATTTGCCACGTGGCTAAACAACGTCTATCCTCTACCTCCCACTCTCAGGAGTGCTCTGTGTAATAACACTGTAAAGGCTCCGCCTTGGTCCTAGGATGCCTTTATTCCTGTAACTTTCAAAGTTCCCAACTGGTGTCTTGTTGGTAGCCTGAATGGGGAAAAGGCTACTACAGATGATTAGCATGTTTGCGTTAATAGGTAATACTTCGTGTTAATTGGCAATAACTGGAAGTGTGCTCTTGAAAAAGCTTACAGATTTTTACTATGACTTTTTAAAGAACACTTTCAGAACTCAGAAAACCTTCGGAGTTACGGGAGGGGGGGCTTGATCACAGGTGTAAATAAGTTGTGTGCTTCCTGCTTTTACTTGAATAAAATACACTTGCAAGCAAGGATAACTAACCTTGAAGCCACATATCAGAATGATAAATTTGAATATCCAGCACGTTTCAATAAAGCAATAGGAGGGAGGACAGGGGGGAAAGCAATAGGGGGTGTCATTTGAGGAAAAGCTGTTCTTGTTGCAGTTTTTCAGACCGTGGTTATCGGTCCCATAGATACCTGCCTTGTGACCAACTCGACCATTTCAGTGACAGGCTGAACATTTCAAGGCTTTGGCTTGTATCTTTTTGAAACCTAGATCAAGATCCAGTTTCGGACATGAGACTCATTGGGTGATCATTTTATTGAGATTAACTTGAACGACAGGTGTAAACTACAGAAGAATCACTATGACTGAGGTATGTCCAATATAATAGATGACTGCAGGTTTTTTTCCAATTGAGGAAAGATCATAAATAAAATATATTGGTTATTGTGCTAAATGGTATTACATGCTTTTTGACTACCTGATATAATTCTGTTAAATAATATTATTAATTAAACTCAGTAAGAAAACTGAATTTTAACGAAGTTAAATAGATGGCACCTCTGTCCTGTGAAGTATGTACTACTCTATGCTCTTTGTGTATTGAGTCTTCTAGTCTCTGCAGTACTTCTGGGAAGTAAGTATTATTTTTCCTTTTTTTTTTTTTTTTCATGAAACCAAAGCACAGAAGCATTGTATTCCCTGACTGTATGTCAGAATCCCTAGGCAATCTAATAGAATATATACTAGCTTTCTTTCAGTTAGTATTGATTTGTTTTCTGTTAAGATTTGACGAGCCTGTCCCCAGTTGCTGTCTGTGATCTCTTTTGCTTTTATAGAAATCTTGGATAGGTAAGTAGCACTTCCCTTAGCATTGAAGCCTGGCCCCTAAGCCTTGGGGACTAGAGGCTTAAGGCTTCACCTTTGGAAAGCCAACACCGAGCAGAGCAGCTACAGTTGAGCTCTTGAGCTGTGGCTCTTTTTCTCTCTTTCTTTCTTTTTTTTTTTAAAGATTTATTTATTGTTATATTTAAGTACACTGTACTTGTCTTCAGACACACCAGAAGAGGGAGTCAGATCTCGTTGCGGATGGTTGGGATTTGAACTCAGGACCTTTGGAAGAGCAGTCAGTGCTCTTACCCACTGAGCCATCTCACCAGCCCGAACTGTGGCTCTTTAACTGTGATCTTGAACTCTCCCAGCTCCTGGACTTGCAGTCCTCCTGGCCTCAGCACTTGCCTTTGATTCTTCATAGACATAGACCCTCAACTTTGACACGTTGGCTTTTGCAGTCAGTACACCAGTGTCTTTTTGCAGTTTCAGCATCGTGCTCTTTCTGCTCTGGGGTGTTCTCTGGAACTCTTGAGCTGCTTCCTAGAATGATAGTTCTTTGTATCACGCCCCTGGCTTTCAGTGGTGTGAGAGGAGTCTGCGTTTTTCACTGACTCTGTTGTCTTAGCTCTTGGCGCCTTTCAGAAATGTTTTGGCTGTCTCTGCCAGGACTACAAGTGTGGAGACTCTGTCTCATCTTTGTGCACCAGGTTAATGAAGTCTACAAGTAGGTGAGAGATCGTTTGGGAGAAGACTAATATTGCAACATGGGGCTTGGGGGTGAGGTTAGCTCATAGGAGAGACTAACCTGACTAACCTGGGAATGGTGAAAAATGGCTTCCTTGTGCAGCTAGAAGGGGGGGGACTGTTTTGGTATGAACTGTAATTTTACCAGTTCTGATGGTTAGTTAGTGTTGTTAACTTGGCACATCTAGAGTCACCTGGGAGACTGGCTTCTGGCATGTCTGTGGGGAACTATCTGAATTACATTGAGGAGGGAAGAGCAGAAGCTACGCGGTACCACTCCCTGGATAGGATGCTGCACGATGCAAGTGGAGAAGGGAGCTGAGTAGCATCTCTGCGTTCGTTCTCAGTTTCTCGTTATGGATTTGATGGAACCTTCTGCTGCCTTTGACTTTCTGACATAATGGATTATGCCATGACCTGTGGCTTAAAATAACCCCTCTCTCAAGTTGTTTGTTTTTGTTTGTTTGTTTTTGAGAAAGGGTCTCACTGTGTATCCTTAGCTGCCCTGGAACTTGCTAAGTAACAAATAACAGGCTAACCTCACAGAGATCTGCCTGCTCCTGTCTCCCAGATGCTGGGATTAAATGTGTGCACCATCACACCCATTGATAAATTGCTTCTAAAAACATACCACAGGCGTTGCACACATATAATCCCAGGACTCAGGAGGCAAAGGCAGGCCAGGGTTACATAGTCAGACTCTTTGTCTCAAAAACCACAAAACCAATATTTAAAAAGCAATTAGTCTTCCCCAAGAAAAAGATCTTACTCAAGTTCTTCATCATCTCCTGAAAAAGAGAGGAAGGGGAGTCGCTCTAGACCTTCTTCACCAGCTGTTCGCAAAAAAAGACGAACGAGATCACGGTCACCCGAAAGGCACCACAGGTCGTCCTCCAGATCAACACATTCTGGTTCCCGTTCAAGTTCAAAAAAGAAATAATGTATTAAAATTTACATCTTTAAAAAACATTGAGTACAGTGCATGAAGCATATTTTTTAGGAAGTTGATGCCTCATTTGGTCAGAAGTACTACATCTGCTAGTAGAGGTGCATGCCTTTATTGCTTTTCAAAACAATACAACTGTTTATTTATGAAACTGAAAGTAAATTGCATTTTAAGCCATATACTGTTCCCCAGATAAATGCTCTGTTCATTATTTNCAACCATTTGCTTCATTTAAAACCATCCTAGCAATAACAGAGTACTTTTGTTTCCTACTTTAAATCCTTGTCCTTTTCATTTCTAAATGTTCTGTTGACAGAGACAGGGTTACCTGGGCTTGCCTGGGCTTCAGACACATGGGCAAAGCTAATAAGCTGGTTGGAATAACCAGTTTATGTTCATATGGGAGTAGTAGTCAGCCTGGTTATGTTACTTATCTGTGCCAGTAATTTCTTACCAGCAGTTAACTATGTTGCAAAGCTGACAACTGGGAACAAGCTGAGGGTGCCTTAGAATCATTATCTCTTAACAGCTTTACACCTCTTAATGCAAGGGGATTGTAGAAATTATAGAAGGAAAAGGTTAATCACATCATATTTCAAAATGTTTCTCAAAGTTTAAGAAATGCAGATATCCTTTAAATCTAGTTACCAAATATTGTACTTGATCGATAAAGGATTTTTAAAGAGGCTAAATCAAAGTTAATGAGCAAATTGAAGAAAGCTTTTGAAACCTGTTTCTCTGTGGCAAGTTGACAGAGACATGAATTAATTGAACATTTGCCTTGTGATGTCTGATTTTGAACGTTGTAGATACCTAAGTAACAGAAGAATTCTTTTTTCTGCACAATTTAAGCAAAATCATTTTTCTCCTCATCTGAAAAAGAAAATCATATGGCTTAAAAAAATAAAAAAATAAAAAGCAATTAGATAAAAATACATCTACTTGTTCATTGGCTGTGCTACTGCACATGTGGAGCTCGGAGGACTCCTAACTTCTGTGTCCTGGGTTCATGGACTGAGGTTGTCAGGCTTAGCCTCACGTGGCTTAACTCACTGAACCATCTTGTTAGCCCCTGAAGATTGCTTTTGTATTTTATCACAGCCACAGGAAAAGAAACTAAGAGACCAATTATACCCACAGCTTCATGGTATCTAGTTCCATTGATGACATATGTACCAACCATCTTCCTCGATTGGGAACCATTCATGAACAAACGTTATGCCAACCACAGCTCTTTGGCAGCCTCTGGGGAGTTGCCCCCTCTTCCACTCTGAGTGAGAATAGCTGCAGGGAGACCAGAAGCAGCTAGAGTTGGCCACACCCCCCTGCCTGGAGCGCAGTCTCAGATGCCTTCTGAAGCGAGGCTGGGGTTGAAGCTCGACAGCGTTGGTGATTGTAGTGTTGTCAAGGTCTTTGCACCTGGAACAGTTCTTCAGCGCGATTATGGACTACTCCCAAGAGCAAGACTGCCCTGAAGACAGCTCGGGTAGCTGTTAAAAACTTGATTGGTTAAGAGTAACTCCTTAACTCAAGGCAGCTAAGCATAAAAATTAATCCTAGCCTCCCAAATGCTGGGATTAAAGGCATGCACCACCATTGCCCTGGCCAACTTCACTTCACTTCACTTCACTTCTCTTCTCTTCTCTTTTCCTCTTTTCTCTTCTTTTTTCTTTTCCTTCCCTTTCCTTCCTTTCCTTTCCTTTTTCTTTTCTTTTCTTTTCTTTTCTCTTTTTCTTTCTTCCTTTTTCCTTTCTCTTCTCTTTTTTTTTTTAGACAGGGTCTTCTGTAGTCCTTATTGGCCTTGAACTCACTGTGTAGCTGAGGATGACCTTGAACGTCTGATCTCCCTGCTTCTACTTTGTATGCTGGGTTTACAGGCATGCCTCTGTACATTTCATATGGGAACGTCAGGCTAGACCTTGATTTTATCTATTTACAGATTTCACAATGATGAGTTGTTTTTTTTTTTTTTTTACCAGTTATTTTGCAATATATTGTAGGAAAGCACTGTACCTCTGAGCTACATTCCCAGCCCTGGTTCTTGATCTTCTGAAGACATTTGTTTTTACATTATCATAGTCATTTGCTGGGTTTTAGTTGATTACAGTGGTCGTCATTGTTAAAACTTAGATTGTCTTATTTTGGCTAGTGGGAATCTACTCAGTAAGTCTTGCGTATCCTTGGCTGTCCTGGAACTCGCTCTGTAGACCATGTTGGCCTCCAGTTCAGAAATTGGCCAGTTTCTGCCTCCCAAGTGCTGGGTCTAAAGGTGTGTGCCACCACTGCTGGCTACCTTTTTTTTTTTTTTTTTTTTTTGGATACAGAGTTTGATTATGTAGTACTGGAATTCACTATATAGACCTGGCTAACCTCAAACTCACAGTACTACGTAGAGCTAAGGCTTCCCCTGTGCTGTACCTAATACGTGCTCTGAGGCTCCAGGTTGTAGTGGTGGTGCTAGAAAACCCCTGTCCTTTATTTCCTCACCACCACTACCCAGGTTTCCAAGCCTCAAGCCTCAAAGGTCAGAGCAGAGCTAGCTACACTTCTAGCCCACTTCTTTTCAATGACAGATTTCTCAGCAGATTTACAGTGTCTGGTTTATATACTATCTGGGAACCTGGAACAGTTCCTCCTAGTAGCGACAGTATCACTACCTTCTCCCTCCCCGACACGTGTGGTTGATTTGCTGCTCTTTGTAACTGCTGCTCCTGCTCAGGGATCTTTCCTGACCTAGTCAACTCTTTCACATGTTCCTGCTAGCAAGGGAGTTAGTTTTAAGTAATTTTCAGATTCTATGATGCTAATGAATATGAAATTCTTTTGCCCCTGAAAAGTTTTATCTACATATCAAAAGAAATCAAGTAATTCTTCCCCCCCCCCCAGAATAGTAGTCTTATATTGCAGGTGGACTGACTATAAACATTTTCTTTTTTGTGTGGGCCAAACAGAAATTCTTGTTCCTGACTTTTGATATACTTAGAAATAAAGATTGTGTAGCAAAGTTTTTGGTGTCTCTCCTTGTAGTCCAGTGAACTGATTAGAAACTGTGGATTAGACAAAGTCTTTTTAGATTTTTCAATAGAAATTCCTTAATGTTAACAGTTCAGTAGCCTCATAATCTTTTCAGAATATCTTGGGCTAGGCATGTTGGCACATACCTGTAAATTCTAGCACCTAGAGGCAGAGGCAGGTGATCTCTGAGTTCAAGGCCAGCCTGGTCTACACATAGTAAATTATAGACAGCCAGGGCAACATGCAGAGACCCCCCCCCATATGATTCATTCATTCATGCGTGTATGTGTGTGTGTGTGTTTGTTTGTGTGTGTATGTGTGTGTATCTGTATATGTATATATACATATTCTTTTAAACAGCTATTTCTCTTTCTTTATATGAAATTTTTATTCCATAGAAAAGTATAAGATAGGATTTATTCAAATAAATCTTGTACAAGCATGTTATCTAGGAAGTAAATACTTATATAAGGGTAATCTGATTTTTTTTCTGTAGGAATAGTGGAAGTGGATTTTTGTTTTTGTCCTTTTGTTTTTTGAGACAAGATTTCCTGGCTGTCCTAGAGCTTGCTCTGTAGATCAGGCTGGCCTCAAACTTACAGAGATCCCCCTGCCTTCACTTCCCAAGTGCTGAGAACAAAGGTGTGCACCACCACTGCCAGCTGATTTGTATATTCTTTTAAATATATGTATTTTGGGGGGCAAATTATTATTATTATTTTTTATTATATGTAAGTACACTGTAGCTATCTTCAGATCTCATTATGGGTGGTTGTGAGCCACCATGTGGTTGCCGGAATTTGAACTCAAGACCTCCGGAAGAGCAGTCAGTGCTTTTAACCACTGAGCCATGTCACCAGCCCCCTTGGGGGCAAATTATTAAAAGACATTTTAAATACAGATTTTGTTTGTTTTGACGAGGCAGGCCTTGAACTCAGATCCACCTGCTTCTGCTTCCTAAACACTGGGATTAAAAGTGTGGCACCACGCTCAGTGTAAGTAGAGGTTGTAAACAGGAGGGTTAAGAAGGAAAGATGCACTCGGCAGGAAAGTAGACCATGCTTGAGAGTGTGGGTGTTGGTTTGTCTCAGGGAGTGTAACCCTGCGTACAGTTTTCTTTGTGGCTGAGAATGACTTTGCAGTTCTGTTCCTCCTGCCGCCACCTCCTGAGGCCTCGGAGTACAGGCAAGCACCACCACAGTAGTTTTCATGCAGACAGAGATTGAACCCAGCCCTGTCCATGTGATGGACAGGCATTCTGCCTACTGCGCTGCAGCCCCGGACCTCTTGTAACTTCTGTTGCACTTTTTCTTTTTTCATCCAGGGAACTCAAATATTTTTATTGCCGATCTCTACTTCAGATTCTACAAGAGAACCACTCTCTCCAGTAGCTTCTAAAGCCCAGGATTCTAGCCTTTTATCAAACAGACTCATGATTGAAAAACAGGTAAACTCAAAATATTTTAGGTCACTATTTTTGAAAGTATGTTTAAAGACTGCTAGGTGTGCAAATAGAAAATTACGACTTTAAAAAGATTGGTGGGGTTGGGGAGATGGCTCACTGGTTACGAGGGTATACTGTGTTCCTAGAGAACCCAAGTCAATTCCCAGCACCTACATTGTGCAGCTCCCAATTACTTGTAACTTCAGCTCTAGGGAATCCACCACTGTTTTTCTGGGCACTATACCCACTTGAACATACTGTCCCTCCCTCCACCCTATCCCCAAACACATACACAAGTACATGTAATTAAAAATCCTTCCTAAAAAGATTGGTTAAATTCCAGAGTAAGGACTGTCATATTTTTATTGTTTCAGATTATGTGTGTGTGGAGGGGATGTATGCATATGGTCCCTATAGAGGCTGGAGGCATTGAATCCCCTTTGAAGCTGGAGTTTAGGCAGTTGTGAGCTGACATGGGTCCTGGATGCAGAACTTGGGTCCATTTTAAGAGCAGAGGAGTAATGTGCTCTTAACCCCGAGCTCTCTCTTCAGGTCTGTTTTTAGTATCTGTAAACAACAGTTGTTGTATTCTTTCTCTTAAGACACAAGATAAAGCCTGGAGAGATGGCTCAGTGAGCACAGTTGTGTAAGCGTGAGACCTGCATTTAAGTCCCCAGAACCCTGCAGTGTGGTCATGGTCATTTCTGTAGTGCCGTCAGGGATGGTAGGTGGGCAGATGGATTATAGACACAGGATTATCAGAGGTTGCTGACCACCAGTCTTGTTCAAGGTTTAGTGAGAGACACTATAGTAGAAAGTGACAGACCAAGACATTTAATGCCGCCCCCCCCCCGCTGCCTCCACCACCATCACTGGCCTTCACATGTATACACATTCATGTTATACAGTATACAAGAGGCATCAGATAGCATCCCATGTGTACACATTCATGTTATGTTATACAGTATATAAGAGGCATCAGATAACAGCATGGACTATTTGTTCATATGAAATGTGTGATCATAAGCAAAAACCTTTTGTTTTTAATAATTTTAGTGGACAGAAATCCTTTGAGATATTCACACAATGATTTTGGCTTTTAGTACATCAATGATAATTTTAGTCCTTTATCTACCAAAGTAGTCAAGCTGTGTGAACAGAAACCTTAGGAATACATGAGAGAAAAGTTGTGTATAAGGAAATAGAAGAGGGAAGTATAAATAATCATAGAGAAAGCTGTCTTTGGCTGTGAGTCATGCTAGAAAATCATCAGGGTAACTTAATCCATTTCTTCAGGTCTAAAGAATACATGTATGTTTGTGTGTCAACATATATGTATGTGCAGGAGCCTGTAGAGGTAAGGCCAGAGGAGGCATTGGATCTCTTGGAACCCAAATTACAGGTGGTTATGGGCTGCTGTGTGGGTGTTGGGAACTGGACCTGGGTCCTCTGTAGCAGCAGTAAATGCTTTTAACTCTAAGCAATCTTACCCCTGCCCCCCCGTTTTGAGATAGGTTCTGACTGTACAGTCCATTCTGGCTTTCAACTCAGTGAGGTCTGCCTGCTTCTTGCCTCCTGAGTGCTTATATCAAAGGTGTATGCTATTATGCACAGCAGTTGCTAAGTTTTATTTATTTTTTATTATACCAGCCCCCACCTAGGTTCCCTCACACTAGTTAGTTAGCCTTAAGATGCCTTTGCTAACATAATGACTGGGCACTCCTGAACGGCCCCTGCAACCCTAGAATAATCGGATAGAGTGGCCATTGGCCACTCCAGCCGAAAACTCACATGGCTGGTTGGCTTTTCTCCTGTCGCTCCTCCACCCTCCTCTTCTTTCCTTCTCTTGATTCTCTCCATTCTTTCTGCCTTCTCCTGCAAAACTCTTTTAAGTGTCCCACCCCATCCTCTGCCATAGGTTGCTGGTATCTGTATTGATCGATCAAGAACCAATTGGGGGACAGGACCTCAGCATCACCCCCTTTCATAGGTGTTTGTAGTCTGTAGTTTACTTACTGTAGAAAAAAGTTGTTTCAGGTTTTTTTTTTTTTTTAAGACAGGGTTTCTGGGCTGGTGAGATGGCTCAGTGGGTAAGAGCACCCGACTGCTCTTCCGAAGGTCTGGAGTTCAAATCCCAGCAACCACATGGTGGCTCATAACCATCCGTAACAAGATCTGACTCCCTCTTCTGGAGTGTCTGAAGACAGCTACAGTGTATTTACATAATTACTTAAATAAAATAAGTCTTTAAAAAAATGTTTAAAAAAAAAAAAAAAGACAGGGTTTCTTTGTGTGGCCCTAGTTGTACTGGAACTTCTCTGTACACCAGCAAGGCTTTGAATTAACAGAGGTCCACTTTCCTGTGTCTTCCTAATGTTGAAATTAAAGGCAGGTGCCACTATGCCCAGCTAAAAAAGATGAAATTCTTAAAATTTTCAATGTGACCAAAAATGAAACAACTTAGCCTTTAAAGGTGGAGCTGGAGAAATGACTCAGCACTTAGAAGTGCTTGCTGCTCCTGGAGAAGACTCTGGTTCAGTTCCCAGCACCTGTATCAGGTGGCACATCACTGTCACTCCAGATCTAAGAGATTCAGTGCTATCTTAGCTTATCATACATGTGCTTTACATAAAACCTATTCAAACACACACATACACAAAGTAAAAATAATAATCAAGCCTTTAAAAAAATTTAAAGATGTATGGAATAAAACCAGGCTTTAAAATAGTTATTATCACCCATATGGTGGCACACAACTGTCTGTAATTCTAGTTATAGGGGACTTGACACTCTCTTTTGATCTCCTCAGGCACCAGGTACAGACATACATGAAGGCAAAACACTCATATACATACTAAAAAGATGTCTTTATGTTAAAATAATAAAACTCCATATTGTATTGGCACAGAATAGCTCTTGGGTACTGTTAGGAGCCAATGAGTAGAAGCTAAGAGCTAGCAGGTGATCTTCCTGAGGTGGGTTCACCTTGTTTTAAAGTCTACAATAGGCAAGGCCCAGAAGAAATGCATTTTATGAAAGATTCCTGCTACTTATATGCTTTTCCTGTTATTATAAATAACAATTCCCTAGGTATTAGCCTACCCTTTTGAGCAGATCTATTTAGAACAATGAAGATATACTGCCTTGGAGTGATGCTATATAGACAAATAAATGATTTCTTAATCCTTAGTGATGATCCCATAAGAATTCCTAAAATTATAGTAATTATTAAGCACTTTTATAATAACACTGCTATTAAATGCTTTCTAATAGTCAAAACTACAATGAGGACTCTACCAGTCTTTAGTGTCACCAATTATTGCTTCTGAGATAGCTATCAGGCATCTACTACTCAGTCACATTCTAATAGGTTGTAAAACCATTAACCAAAGGTCATGAAAAGGGAACTAGTGATTTACTATAGGTGCTAAGACAGAAGATAAAATACTGGCTGGCCGAGGTGGCGCACGCCTTTAATCCCAGCACTTGGGAGGCAGAGGCAGGCGGATTTCTGAGTTTGAGGCCAGCCTGGTCTACAAAGTGAGTTCCAGGACAGCCAGGGCTATACAGAGAAACCCTGTCTCAAAAAAGANAAAAAAAAAAAATATTGACTGAGTTTATCTATACAAAACTTCACTAATATCTTGGTAACAAAAGTTATGGTCCGTAAACCTGCAGAGCTGGTGACAGATAGTATATGTTTAGCCAGATAATGGATATGCATGTAAACATTCTCTGTTGTAAACTTATTTGATTTTAATTTGAATTTATGTGTAAACTTGTAGTGAACTTTTTACCATGTGATCATGTATTCTGAAAGATGTATAAGTACTGAGGACAAAGAGCGGAAACAGAAGTAAACACAGGAACTTAGAAGTAAAGGCACTGGGAGTAAGAGCATTGTTACGTCAGAGCAGGAGGAGAGAGGAAGATAAGAAGGAGAATGCAGAGTGGAATAACTTAGAAAATATAAGGCAACTTAAAAAAATTAGAGAGTGATATGCAGAATGCAGAGGGAAAGAGGAAAAAAGAACCTGCAGAGAGAGCAGAAGGAGCAGGCAGGCTTCTCCTTCCCATGGGATGGAACAGGTATTTTCTTAATAGCAAGGCAGGCTTACTAAAGAGTACAAAGATTTCTTCTTACAAACTTGGGCTTATTCATTTAGCAATAAAAGGGTAGAAGCTTTTTCTCAATGCAATAAAGATTGGAGCACATTTTTCATCCAGAATGAGTGAGTTCTGCACTGGTGTTTTGTCTATTTCTCCATATACGTAAGTATGGATATGTGTGTGAGTGTGTGTGTGTGTAATTATGAGATAGTATGAAAACTGGGTCCAGTTGGTTGGAATGGGGATTTATGAATGTATAAGCATGAATCTTTATATCAATTATGTGAGTTTAATCCATATTTGCTTGTATAAAAGTTTTTCCTTCTGTGAGTGTGATTCTCTTCTCCTGGTTCAATACAAGTTTATTACTACAAACTTCCTCCTAGCCTGACAAGCTGAAGGCATCTATTTGGACAAGAGGGAGAAGACCCTAGCAGTTAATCTTTTACTGTTAATCCTGCTGTTTTCTGATGAGGTGCCAGAGACTTGCAGTTTCTGACCTTAAAGGGACTCGGGCGGGTCATCTATAGTAGCAAAGTGACTTAGACATAGATAGGCAAACATTTTATTATACAGCAACACTAAATGTCTCCTAAGATCAAGTTTTACTCCTCCAATGCCCTTCCCCCTCCACTGCCTCAAGAAGAACCAAGGAGAAGACAGAACAGTTGGACTGGCCTGGCAGGATACCTGGGTAGTTGGCAAAAAGCAAGCAATTAAGATCTTCGCTTCCAGTCTCTTGTTTGCTTTTTGTTTCTGGGATTTCCTGTTCATTTATTCTTGTTGAGTGACTAAGCCAGATGCTGATAGAAATGGTAAGCCAGCATTTGCTCTGCCCTGCCCTGCTCGGCCTCAGGAGTGGACAGATTCTCAGCTGATGGCTCAGCTACTTTCCTCTCTCTGCCATCTTGTGGTTCAGAGTTCTTTGGGCATCCCATGGATAATTGATGTTGCTGGGCATGATACCTGTGTTGGGTGACTGTTGACATTGGGTGTCATCTCGTTGATTTTCCTTGCCTTTGTCGCCTTCGTCTCCCTGCTGTCTTTGGTGAAGAGAGCCCTGTAGAATCATGGTCTACAACACCATGAATAGTCTGTCTTACTGCTCTGGCTTGCTCTCCTGCACCCTGAGTATCAACAACCTCCCCTACTTCTCTCCACAGGAGGATTTGAAATACTGTGGTTGACATTCATAGGATCTTCTTGTGTGGTAAAGTGGGAAACTTTACCTGGGGTGGGGCCTGAGTGGTTGGGTTCTCTGATCCTTCCTTCTCTACCCCAATCTCACTGTTGGGGTAATTGCACGTAGAACCCCTGTGAGGTGGATATCATCATCTGTAATGGTACATCCTGTCCTGAACTGGAACTCCACAGGGCCTGTAACATTTGTTCTTCCCCACCCTTTTCTTTAACAATATCAAACTTGAGTCTCTACTTCCAAAAGATTCTTCATGGGCTTTTTCTTTATGTGAATCTGTTGGATGCATACATCATCTTTGGTGTCATTTCTGTTGATAAAACCATATCCATTTCTTACAGTGAACTGATTTAGGATCCTAATGCCTCTCTTGTCCCCTGCTGCTGCATGCATAGCTACCTATGGAGCCTAGCTTGGTGTCTGGGGGTGTGGAGGAAGGGTGGCTGCTGAGTCTCTGTCTTGCTGTTCATTTTTGTGTTGGTGATTGGGGTAGGCTCTGGCAGCTGTGGCTCCTCTGGGGGTGGGCGAGGAGTGATGGTAAGGAGCCTGGAGGTGAGGTGTGGCTGCTTAGACATCTCCCTACCTTACAGTTATAGATCAAAATGGTTAGTCAGTCAGTAGAGGAAACATCAAACATCACAGGGCTTGAGAGCGTTGAGTGACTGCACAGTGTGTTCACAAATGCCTTCTTTGCCTGTTCTTGAATTTTGAGGATGGCACCTTCAGAAGCAAGCAAAGACTTCTGAGGTAGCCCAAGCTTGTCTGAACTCACAGCAAGCAAGACAATTTCCAGGAACTATCCATGAAGTTTCTAACCATCAAAATCCAGTATAGAACATTAAGATATAGGTTTTGAAATGTGAACAAATAAAATGATTAATAATAAAAAAAACCCTATAGACTTGTAAGCACCAACAGTGGCTCCTTCCACTTGTGCTTGTTCAGCAGGCAAGAACTGGGGGTAGGGGTTTCAACTGAGCCCCTCCTGCCAATGCACAAAAGGATGACTCTGGTATTAAATTGTGGTGAAAAGATGAACTTAGAAGATGAACTTCTCTATGTTGGTGGAAATGGGAGGAAAGAAGGAGCGCTCAGTTCTGTTGTCGTGACCCAGCTGGCTGTCATGCTGTTTTGACCTTGCATGGCCTTGGGAAGGTCTGACTCTTCATTGGTGTTTGCCTGCAGATTTCATTTGTTATCTTCTTGACCATCTTGACTTTTCTCATTGGCTTGAGCTTCAGCCCCACTTTGTCACTTCCTCCATGTGTGTCTTTGGCTTCTCACTCTTTTAATGTGCAGCTCAGCAAACCATTTCATGATTTGTTTGTATAGTGCTTGTCTGAACAGTTCAGGATCACTCTCCACATCTGTAGGCTTTCCTTCCTTTAATGCCCCATCTCTTAACAATGTGGGTTTTTTCTGCCTGAATTACATCCATGGCCCTCTTCTGTTCCTGATATAAGAGCAACTTGTAATCTTTTTCCACAGCTTCAAAAGCCTTTTGTGCTTAAACAACATTGTCTTGATTTTTGTCAGGACACACCAATATTACTTCTCTATCTGTCACTTCAGGAGTAGCTGAACAATCTCAAATGGGTTCACATTAAAGAGGAACCTGGACAGATCAATCTTGCAATCTGATTTTTGTATGTAGAACTTAACCTCTCTTCTTCTTGTTTAACCTCACTGTTGAAGATCATAAAAGCAGCCTGCCCCGAGCCTGCCTCTTCAGAAATGGTTGCTTCCCTAGTCAGGCCTCACATAACCCTTGATTTCTTTTTCATCCTTGTTAAAGGGATACTTGTTTTAGAGTGCCTGGTTTTAGTTTTCAGTTGTGTCCTCTGAGTATGGCCTAATTTGATCCTATTTAATTAGACTTATCTGTTTCATTGAAATTACAAGTTGTTTTTGTTTTAATTTCCCACTAAAGCCTACATGTGAATATTTTGTATAATGTAACAACTTACTCATTTGTATATTTCTATTCTGTTGCTAATTATAGTAAAAAAAACCACTAAATTTAATTTAATACATACAATTTCATATTAAAACCAGGCATGATATACACGTCTTTCATTCCAGCACTTGGGAAGCAAAGGCAGTCACATCTCTTTAAGTTCAAGGCTAACCTGGTCTAACACTGCCAGTTTGAATCCAGCCAGGGTTATATAGTAAGACCCTATCTGGAGGAAAAACATTTATAAAAACCTTTTGAGTGCTGGAAAGATGGCTTACCTGTCTTCCACAGAACACAGCAGCCATGTCATGTGGCTCACAACCACCTCAAATTCAAGAGGCTGTCACTTGTCCAGTATTTACAGGCAACTGAACTTAATGTGCTCATGCCTACATACAGAGACACAGACGTGGACATCTAAAAATCGAAAGTCTTTTGGAGGAAAGGTCCAGTGTTTTCTGAAAACATAGGAAATCATATACAAGATTTTTCTTAACATCTTAAAGTGATCCCTTTTTTCTCTGCTGTGCTTGTAGCAGGAAGAAGCAGAATGGGAAAGCATCAATGGGCTATTGATGACGCGTGGCTTCAAACCTTTATGTCTAGTCAAAGGAGCAGATCTCAGAGGTAACTACACCCTGCTGATTTGTTAAGTACAAAACATAGTTTTAAGAAGTTTTTTAAATTTTAAAACGGTTTTACCTTCCCTTTGGTTTTACCATCTCTTGTGAGTGTGTGTGTGTGTGTGTGTGTGTGTGTGTGTGTGTGTAAGCATATATATCTAAGTTTATATAATTTTTTACAATGCAGATTTCATTGTTTTTGACAAACAATCATCACAAAAAATGAGGCAGATTTTGAAAACATTGATGGAAGAAACAACACGTCAGCAGAGCATGATACAGGAGCTCATAGAGAAAAACCAGCAACTTAAGTAAGAGAGTGGGGAGCGCCCCGGGATTGACTGCATGCATTCTAAACAAAGCTCTGAAGAGGATCCTGAAATGTCATTATACTTAGGGTTTTATTTATTTATTTATTTATTTTATTTATTTATTTTTATGTCTTATGTGTATGAGTGTTTCTGTTAGAATGTATGTAAGTGTACCATGTGGGTGCCTGAACCCTCATTGTTCAGAAGAGGGTATGAGATCCTCTGGAACTAGAGTTATGAATGATTGTGAACCACTAAGCATGCTAGGAACTGAGTTTGGGTCCTCGGAAAGAGTAGCCAGTGCTCTTAACCACTGAACCATCTCTCCAGCACCCTGAAATTTCATTTGTATTAAATGTAAAACAATATTTTTACAGATAAATGGGCAAACATTGAGTAGATGACTTTAGGTAGCACTTAGCATTGATGTGTAATGGCACTCTTTGTTTCTTCTGTTACTCTCTCCTATAAGGTGGACGAGATTGGATATGTCAGGGGCATGACTGCAGAACTATTAGAAGATATAGAAGTGTAGATAGAGGCTGGGCTGCAGTTCAGTGCTAATAATGCTAATTTTTGATTCTTGGCACCAAAACAAAATAAGAAATATTAAGAAAGTGAAGACATTTTGGAACGTAAGCTATTATATGGCATGTATGATCTGGTTTGACACTAAGGGAAGGAATTGTGTCTGTTAATTAGAAGTGAACTTCAGCTAGAACAGAACCGAGCGACACACCAGGAACAGCGAGCCAATGACCTGCAACAGATTATGGACAGTGTGAAATCCAAAATTGGTGAATTGGAAGATGAATCCCTAAACAGGGTTTGCCAGCAACAAAATAGAATAAAAGACCTTCAAAAGGAATATAAAATGTTACAGGTATTGTATTGAATTATATATGTATAATTGTTATCATGGTTAGTGTTGAAACAGTTTATCATAGTGCCAGTTTCCATATGCCTTCCATGTTGTATGTCTGTGGCAAAGAGGTCAAGGGAATCCAAATGCTTTGAAGTATGTAGATAGATGTTAGAAGAAAACAGTTAACATTGGCATAGGCCAGTAATGTTAATAGGTGATCTTTTCTATTTAGTACCCCATTTTGAGATTCATTTATGTGTCTGCATGTTGTAGTTTCAGGAGGATTCCTAAAAGATTCATGTATGTGTCTGTGTGAGTATATGCCATGAATGTATGGGTGCCTTTGGAGGCCAGAAGAGGATGTTAGGTCTCCTGGAACTGGAGTTACAGGAGCTTATGGATGCTGGAAACTGAATTCAGATCCTGCAGAAAAGCAGGAAGTGCTCCTAAACCATTGAGCCTTTCAGCATCTCATACTGCACTATTGCATAGCTCATTGTACCTGCACAGGAATTCTTCCTGCACTTGTAAATCTAAGTCTACTTTATAGCAAACATAGTACCATGTTTAGAGCTGTCGTGTCCTGTGTATAGGTAACAGTGCCTGAATAGATCTCATATTGCCCTGTAATGAGCTCAGATTTCACTGTAAATGCCTCATAATACTCTATGTATATTCCATAATGAATATTACAGAAGTCAGTTATCTGCAAAGAAATCTTACTACAGTGTATACATAATAATGTCATAATACCCAGAATATAACTCTTGCTCTGCACTGAGCATATATTGCCCTGTACACAGCACACAGTACCTTCATATAGCCCATAGTGCTTTGTTTGGAGTTTATGGTGTCCTGTGTAGATCTTATAGTGCACCTGTATGTGGGGGCAGTTTCTTAATTGATGATTGATGCGGGAGGCCCAGCCCATGGTGGGTGAGGCCACCTCTGGGCTGGAGGTCCTGGGTAAGAAACCAGACAGAGCAAGCCATAGAAGCAAGCTAGTAAGCAGCTCTCCTTCATGGCCTCTGCATTAGCTAATAACTCCAGACCCCTGCCCTGTTGGAGTTCCTGTCCTGACTTCCCTCTGTGATTGATTGCAATGTGGAAATAGAAGTCAAATAAACCCTTTCCTCCCCAAGGTGTTTAGTCATCATCTTTTATCACAATAATAACCCTAAGACAACAGAGTTTATTGGAAACCTGTATAGATCTCACAATTTACACGATGGAGCTTAATATATAAATAAACCTATATAATAAAGTGCATGGTGTTATGTAGAACACCTCTGTTGAGTATATTGTGTGCCACCGGTTGAGCTCATTTCAACTGCATGAAGTTCAGTGTTCACCTTTTTTATTATCCATACTACATTATTTAGAGGTCATAGGTCATGTGGAAAGCTCCTGGAATTCTCTGTAGAACTTATAGTCCACTTATGTAGAGCTCCCAGGTCAGACTTCGTCTTGTACATAAAGAATTTGTAGTATTCTTTTTGTAGCCCATAAAGACTATATTAAAGATCTCATTAGTACTCTGCATGGAGCTAAGACAGCCTTGTTCAAGTCTCATAGTGCCTTGTGTATTTCTCATAGTGAACTTGTATAGAGCTCATTGCAATGATAGTGACCTGTGTAGAATTCAATTCATCTCCACTGTGTTTATATCACATATGAATAAAGCTCATCATGTTTCTGTTTAGACTTTATAATCCCAAGTACACATCTTACAGTGCACATATACACTCACCTCTCCCTTTGTGTGTCTGATTTGTATTGAACTTATAATGTATCTATATAACTTAGTGTCCTTTATAAACTCATAGTGTACCTCTGAATAGTTCAAGATGCTCTTGATTAAAGGACATATGATATCTGTGAGCTCATAGTATCCTTGATGGACCCCAAGTGCCCTGTACAGAGCTCTTAGTGCCTAGTATAGAGCTAGTGCCCTGAATAGAGTTCACAGTGCATGTGATTTAGAGCTCATCCTGAAGTATGTAGATCACACTGCATCTTTATATAAGCTTATAAGGTTCTGTATAGATGTCACAGTCTCCTCTGTATATCTCCTAGTACACTTATATGCAGCACACAGTCCTGGCAGGGATCTCATATTGCATATATGTTCATCTCATAGGACACTTTATAGATGTCATAAAGGCCTCTTTAATAAAAAGTCATGATGTCTTATATGTAGCTTACAGTTCCCTGTGCTGTTTAGAGTTCACAGTGTCCTCCTTACAGAGCTCATAATGTCTTATATGGAGTCATAATGCTCATGAGTAGAGATCCATTTCTACCTGTTAAACGCTCATATTGGAAATTTATTGATTTCATAATGTCTATTAGAGGGCATAGTTCCCATTATGGATCTTAGTACCCTATATAGAGGTTTTAGTGGCCGGTATAGATATCATATTTCTCTCTATATGGTTATATTACCTTTTACCATGTGCAACAAAGCCCTGTGAGCAGATCATAATGAGTTTTGTACAGAGCATAGATTACCTGGACTGTGAGCTTCTGGGGATTTTTCTGCCTTTGTTCCCATTTTGCTATACGTACGGCAGAAATGCAGATGATGCTCCTGCATCTGGCTTTATGTGGGTTTGGAGACTAAAGGGCAGGTCCTCCTGCTTTCTTGGCAAGTACTTTACCCACTGAGTCCTCAGCCATATACTGAAAAATAAAACACTGAAATAAAAAATAAACTGAAAAAGACTCTATATGATGAAAGTCTTCCTGTTCACAGTTTATGGATTGACAGAATTAGAAAGTGGTTTTATTGCCAAAAGCAATTTCTATAACAACTATCAAAATTCAAATGACAGTCTTCACAGACATGGAGTAAACAGTCCCAGTGTGAATAAGGTGACACAGAGGGCCCTTGATAGTGGGAGCAGTTCTGACTGTAAGTAGCAATGCTGGAGACAGTACTGTTCTGGTTTCAAGTTATAACCACAGAACTATAGTGACAAAAGCAGTTTGGTGGGCTGGAGAAATGGCTCAGCGGTTAAGAGCATTGACTGCTCTTCCAGAGGTCCTGAGTTAAATTCCAGCACATGGTGGCTCATAACCATCTGTAATGGATCTGATGCCCTGTTTTGGTGTGTCTGAAGACAGCTACAGTGTATTCATATAAAATAAATAATTCTTTAAAAAACCCACCAATTTGGTGTTGCTGGTATAAAATGTATCAATGAAAAGAATACACAACTGAGAATTAAACACAACCAGTTGAATTTTGGGCAAAGATGCCAAATACTACATTTGAGAAAGAGACAGCGTCTTCAACACAATACAGGGAGACATGAATATCCATATGTAGAAAAATGAGACTAGATCCTTATCTCTTGCCCCATATAAAAATCAATTCAAGATGAATCAAAATCTTTATGTAATACTTCAAATTGAAATTTTTAGGGAAAAAAAAAACAGAGAAACCTCCTCTTAAAATATGGACATAGGCAGGGACTTTCTGAAAAGGACTCCAATAGCTCATGAAATAATATCTAGAATTTAAAAGCCTCTCCACAGGAAAGGAACCAAGCAACAGGGTAAAAAGACAACCAGTAGAAGGAGAGAAAACTGTACTAGCTGTGAATATATAAAGATGCAGGCAGGAGTGATGTTACACGCCTTTAATCCCAGCACTCAGGAGGCAGAGGCAGGAGGATTTCTGAGTTCGAGGTCAGCCTGGTCTACAGAGTGAGCTCTAGGTCAGCCAGGACTATACAGAGAAACCCTGCCTCAACAACAACAAGACAACAACCAAACAAAACAAGACAAAACAAAATACAATCAGTTGATAAATAGCCTAATTAATGAGCAGACTTTTCTGAAAAGATTGATGTACCAGTGGCCCATAAATAGACAAATAATGGTCAACACTCTTGGCCTCCAAGGAAATGCAAATTAAAACTACATTGAGATTGTATTTTACTCTAGTCAGAATGCCAGTCATTAAGAAAGTAAGTAACAACAAGTGATAATGAGGATTTGGAAAAAAAGAGAACCCTTACCAAAGGGAATAGAAATTAGTGTGGAGGTTCCTCAAAAAACTTAAACTACCAGTATACTCTCCTGGGTATACTCCAAAGACTAGATCAACATACCACAGACACTTGTACATGTATGCTTACTTCAGTGTGCATGGGTGCATGAATGCATGCATGTCTTGAAAGTTGAAGCTAGACTGGGGGAATGAAAAACAGTGGGGAAGAAGAAAAGGAAAGATATGGAGATACAGAGGTGAGCATTGTCAGAATACATGATACACAAAAATGCTATGAATCTCATCACTGTTTAATGAATATATGCCAAGAACAGTATCAACCTCAATGATTACGTCTGACTTACACACTGGCATCTTCATCACTTAGCTATTGAGATCATGCCTGGTTTCATGGAGAGCCAAGGCAAAGGATGGATTACTGCATATTTCATGGTCACTAGGAGAGGGTATATTGCCAGCAACTAAGACTATTACAATACCCTTTGAAGGTTGCTAATTTTCAATAAATTTGACGTCTTGGACAAATGACCATATACTTGGCCATGAGTGTTTTGTTTTAAAAGTGATATCTTTTTTATAATTCTAAGGTACATACTGTTTATTCCTGGTTATGGACCTAGTCTGTATTTATAGTCTTCCCTCTTTGCCTGCATGTCTCAACTGACTACATCATTTGTGATCTATAGATCATTTGACATTTTTAAATTTTCTTTTGGGGATCTTTAAAAATATTTTTAATATATGTCTCTTCCTGATTATTATTTTTTTATCTAAACCTAGATATAAGTTAGGCAGAGTAGTGCACACAAAACCCTAGCAATTAGAGGCTGATATATTAGTATGCAAGATGGAAGCCAGCCTGGACTACATAGAGACCTGGTCTCATAAATCTATTAAAATAAATTATATTGGCTTTATATAGATTCTTTTTTTAAAAGTTATTTTTGTATATGAGTACACTGTCGCTGTCTTCAGAAACACCAGAAGAGGGCATCAGATTCCATTACGGATGGTTGTGAGCCACCATATGGTTGCTGGGAATTGAACTCAGGACCTCCGGAAGAGCAGCCAGTGCTCTTAACCGCTAAGCAATCTCTCCAGCCCCTTCATATAGATTCTTAGATTCTTAAAACCCTTACTGATTATTTAACCTTGAATGCATGCAGTCAACATAGTTCTCTTATTTTACATGTTTTCACATTTGTGACGTAGTAATATTCCTTGCATCAATTTTGAGCAGGCTTGATGCTACTTACTGAATAGCTCCGTGGAGATGGTGACACAGGTATAAGGAAACAGCATGTCCTACATGTCTGATCATAAATCGTGCTTTTACAATGTCCTCACAGATGAAATGCCAGCACTATAAGAAAAACCGAATGGAGCAAGAGGAGACCATTGCTTCTTTGCAAAAGGAGATCCACAGACTTGCCAAAGAGGAGAAAGAGCGCATTGTCACTCAAAACAGAGTGTTTGCCCATCTTTGCAGAAGGGTCCCTCATTCAGTCTTGGATAAACAGTAATGCCTAGTACATAAGATGATAATGGAACTGGGTGGATTGTTTTCAGCTAATTTTTTTCTTGAGTGTGGTTAGATCTTTTGCTTCAGAAATCTCCTTTCCCCCTCTTTTTCTAGTTCATCATTTTGTGTATATGTATGTGTGTGTGTACATTAGTATTATGCATGCATGTGTGTGAATATAATTTTTAAGAGTATTTTGAGGAATTAATTTATTAAACTTTATATGTACAGGTGTTGTGCCTGCATGTATTTATATGCATCATGTGCCTGCAGTGACCAGAAAAGGATGTCAGACACCCCTGGAACTGGAGTTATAGATAATTGTAGGCCATCCTGTGGGTACTGGGAATAAAACCTGTGTCCTCTGAAAGAGCAACCAGTGCTCTTAACCTCTGAACCATCTCTCCAACTCCTTGGGGAATGGGTTTAGACATTTATTTTAAAATATTAACTATGGATGGGAGAAGCATGTAGATAGATCTGTGTTCTAGGCCTGCCAGGGCCATACAGTGAGAACCTATCTCAAAAAAGAAAACCCAAAATAAACAAAAAATACTTATCAGTTTTGTGTGTGTGCAAGTATGTGCACATGCCTGAGTGGGTATGTGTGTGTATGTGTATATACACATATATGTATGCAGAGATTAGTAGAAGGTGTTGGATCCCCCTGAAACTAGAATTCCAGACAGTTGTGAGCTGCCATATGGTGTGCTGGAATCAAATTCAGGTCCCAAGTAAGAGAAGCAAGTTCCTTAACCACTGAGCCTTGAGAAGATATTTCTGAGGGAGATTGCGAGAGGTAGGATTGTTGGGACAGGAAGAATATGTATTTAATGAAGTGAGACATGCTTATAAATATATTAAAGGAAAAAATATATACATACACACACAATACTTGTTTCTGGCAAGAATTACTAAAAAATTTTAAGTTTGCCAGACAATCTATGCTAAAGATTTCGAGTAATGTGTATGTATGCATGTATGTGGGTATATGTGCTTCCAGAGCCTTTGGAAACCTCCAGGGCTGGAGTTACAGGTGGCTTTGTACTACCCTATGTGTACTGAGAACTGAACTTGGGTCTTCTGCAAGAGTAGTATATACTTTAAAAAAATGTTTCGGCCTGGAGGGGTGGCTCAGAGGTTGGGAGTACTAGGTACTAGTGCAGAGAACCAGGGCTCTATTCCCAGCACCCACGTGGTGGCTCACAGTTGCCTGTAACTCCAGGGGGTCAGATGCCTCCTCCTGGCCTTCCCCGACACTTGAACACAAGCTGTACATACACACATAAATAAGTCTTTTTTTTTTTTAAAGATATAAATCTTACTTATTTATTATATGTAAGTACACTGTAGCTGTCTTCAGACACTCCAGAAGAGGGAGTAAGATCTTGTTAAGGATGGTTGTGAGCCACCATGTGGTTGCTGGGATTTGAACTCTGCACCTTTGTAAGAGCAGTCGGTGCTCTTACCCGCTGAGCCATCTCACCAGCCCCCACATAAATAAGTCTTAAAGAAAATAATTAAAATATATTTTCTGTGTATGAGTGTTTTGCCTATATGTACGTGTATGTACCACATGTGAGCCTGTGCCTGTGGAGTCCAGAAGCAAGCAATGGATCCTTTAGGACTAGAGTTACAGATGATTGTGAGCCACTGTGTAGGTTAGAAATCAAACCTGGCTGGGTGTGGTGGCTCACGCCTTTAATCCCAGTTCTTGGGAGGCAGAGGCAGGCAGATTTCTGAGTTCGAGACCAGCCTGGTCTACAGAGTGAGTTCCAGGACAGCCAGGGCTATACAGAGAAACCCTGTGTTGAAAAACCAAAAAAATAAAAAAAAAATAAAAAAAAAAAGAAGAAAAGAAATCAAACCTGTGTCCTCTGAAAGAGCAGCAAGTCTCTCTAGCCCTGCAGTATGCTCTCTGCTAAGCCATCTCTCCATCCCCAGTCTGTATTTTTATCTTTGTAATTTGAAATAATGTAAATATTATAGTAAATAGTACCTTTTGAAACTAACAACATATTTTTTGTTTTCTAGATTGCTTTGTCTAATTGATTACTATGAATGTAAACTTAGAAAACTTCATATACAAAGGTATAAATAATATTATTTTTATTTTTATATTATTTTTATAATTATGCATTAGGTTTCTGTAGCAATCTCAGAAGTTTGAAGCTCAGGGTAAATGAGGTGCTGTGCATTGCATTGTTAGCCACTTACGTGCTACAGTTTTTCTTTAGACTTTTTATTAAGACTTGAAAGTACTAAGAGGAATAAACAGTATGTGTACATTGTATTTTTAAAAAGACCAGGAAATGTTCCATTTGTATTTTGTTTGTTCCTTCAAGTATTTTTCATCCCCTCTTGTGTCCTGTGACAAAGTTTTCTGGTCCTCACATTCTAAGAGTTAGTAAGCAGACCGCTCTAAGATTAGATAGTTGCTGTGATGTGATACTATTCTTTGTAGAACAAGTGGGAACCTGGGATTTCCATGTTTAATTTATTAAGCTCTTGAGTTGGCTTCAGTTTTGCTAGCTACATGTTCTATTTGAGGAGAGAGTTCCACAAGATGCAGTGTGTTTGTCTTCCCACAGGCAGTTTGAGGAAGACAGTCAGTCAGAAGAAAAAGACTACACAAACCTGGGTGCCTCACCAAATTATAAAGGCGTTCTGATGGTATGGAGACCAGAGCACTGACAAATACCATTTCATAAAGCAAAATAATCTCATATGAGAGTTCCTTATTTTATTGTGAAATGCATTGCAGTCGTTACAGAAGCAACTCAAGGAATCCAGGTCCAGGATCGACGTGCTGGTAGGTGAGAAGCTGAGCCTCCAGAAAGATCTGGAAAACAGGTGAGATAAACTCTTAGAATGTCAGACGAGTCATTCCCTGCCCCTTTCTCCAGAACTGAACCCGAGCATCTGACCCTCCTGTGCTCCCTTTGACTGGTTCTATGTCATGGCAAATGGTGACCGCAGGAAGAATCCATAGGGAAGCAAGGGGAGTGAGAAAACATGAATCCATGTTGAGGATAAAATTGGCTAAGACCCTTGAGGAGATCCAGGGTTCTGTGTTCTGTGTTTGTGTTCATATGTGGATGTGCACATCTGTGCTCCTGCATCAGGGGTCACTCCTGAGCTGCCTACCTTGCTTTATGAGACAGGATAACTCCTTGAGACCTGCTGGGAGCTTGTTCATTAGACTAGGTTGCCTTGCCAATGAGCCCTAGGGATCTGCCTGTGGGATCACCCCATTCCCAGTGCGGGGACTATACGTGTGTGCCTTCATGCCTTTTTAGTAGATTCTTGGGTTTGAACTCAGGTCTCCATGTTTGCATGCCACTGTACCAGACTTAGCTGTCTCTCCAAGCCCAGGTTCAGTCTGTGTTTAGTTTTTCTTTTAAAATTAGCTGTAGTGAGGCCTCATTTGGAAAACTGTCTGCTGTGCAAGCATGTGAGAGCTTGAGGTCAGATCTTTAGCACTCTTGTGAAAAGGCAAATTGTCGCAGCGTGTACCTGTAGCTGCAGCATTGGGTGCAGGAGTGAAGACTGGCAGATTCCTGGAGCTCACTGGCTGGCCAGCCAGCCTAGCCAGTTGATGGACGCTATGTCCAGTGAGAAAACATATCTCAAAACTGAGATAGACAGCAATGAAAATGATCCCCGATGCCATCTCCGGTCTTCACACATATTCACACACATGTGCACGTGTACTTGTATGCAAACATGCACCTGCTCATATCCACACAAAAACATACATAAAGCTAGCTACAGTCATGTATGGTTGATGCACAGTTATTATACACAGTTTGAAAGCGTTGATATATATTGACCCCTGTGAATGGTCACCACTGAGGAAATTCTCCCCAGGATTTTCTTTGTGTTTATGTAGCTTTATCCTCACATCCTTATCTTTACCTCAGAAATCTCTGATGTGTTTTGTCTTTCTTAGATATTGTATAAATGGATCACAGTATTTCTTGTTTCTTTTTATAACTTCACATAACATTTTTAATTTTAATTTTTAAAATTAAAAATTGACAAGTTGTAGTTGTCACGGGATACAAAGTTATGTGATTTAGGAATATAGTGTGGAATACTTATATCAAACTAATTAACATCAGTTACTTTAAATGCTTACTATTTTTGAGGTAAAAACATTTGAATTTTAGTAACTTAATGATTTTGCAATGTATATTCTATGATTACTTTCTATAACACATTCAATTTCAGTGAGTTTCTCATTCCAATATTACTTTTAGCTGTTTTTTTCTTAACCCTGTGGTTATAGGAGCAAAAAAGGTCAGTTTCAGTTACAGAAAACAGGCAGCATGATTATAAAAAGACAATGCTACTTGCTGGCGGTGTGCTACCTGGGTGAACACTGATAAAACTTTAATGTTACTCAATACCTTTGATTGTAAGTCAGAAATTATCCCATGTTTTGGGATAAAACAATGACCAAAACAAACCCCCTGCTCTGAAAGACTTACAATTTAATGATAAAAGGTTATGCGGCGGCCTCACAGCATAAAGTCTGAGAACTTCCTGTGAACCACAGAAGGATGGAGTAAGAACTTAAAGCATGTTTGGAAATCATAAGTTCAGGACAGCAGTAACCTGCTGTGTGAGAGGCAGGAGTGACGTTAGTGAGGTATCATAGTTAGGGTTTCTCTGGCCAGGATAAAGCTCATACATGGCCAAAAGCACGCTGGGGAGGGAAGGGTTGATTTCACCTTACAGGTGAGAGTCCACTGTCCAAGAAAGGCAGGGTAAGAGCCTTGGGGCAGGAACTGAAGCAGAGGCCGTGGAATTACCTGGTGACTGCTTTGTTCCTCCTGGCTTGCTCAGACTGCTTTTTAGGACCTTGGGCTCAGGTGTGGGCTGGGCCCTCCCACGTAATCATCAATCAGGACAGTGCTGCAGAGTCTTGCCCGTGGGCCAGTTTTATTGAGGTGCTGTTTGTTTGCTTGTTTTTCCAATGCAGTGGTACACTGCCTTTAGTCAGAGGCAGGTGGATCTCTGAGTTCAAGGTCAGCCTGGTCTACAGAGCAAGTTCTAGAGCAGCCAGGGCTGCACAGAGAAACTGTCTCAAAGAAACAAAAAGATTTCATCTTCCCAGATATGTCTAGGTTTGTGTCAAGTTGACAAAAGCCAACCAGGACAGAAGAAAACAAGTTTTAGTGTAAAAAGGATTTAGATACATTAATATCCAAATATAAACAAACTGGGTGATAGATGGGTATACCATAGCAAGTTACATATCACCTCAGAAGTGATTAGTAACTTTAAGGAATTATACAGAATGAAATCAAAATGCCTACTAAACACCGAAGAGTAAAAGATTTAATAAGGGGCTGGAGAGACGGCTCAGCAGATGAGCACTCACATGGTGGCTCACAAGCATCTGGACTCCAGTTCCAGAGGATTCAGTGCTGCCTCTGGCGTTCACAGGCACCAGGCACACAAGTGATACGCAGATAGATCTGCAGACACAACACCCGAACACATAAAGTTTAATTCAAAATAATTTAATGTTTATTGATACCATGATAAGTTTTTATTTATTGTTTGGTATGTGTTTTTATCTCTTTGATACATTTAATGTATTCATCATGATGTCTCCTCTACAGGCCCACAGAACACGAATTAAGACTTTATAAACAGCAAGTGAAGAAACTGGAAAAAGCCCTTAAGAGAAACATAAAGTAATTACATTTTGTCAGACTTTCTGCTTATAGTTAGGTCTTATGTTTTATTATTTGCTTTTATAGTTATCAGCTGCTGTGTATTATCCTTGTTTTGGACTTGCCAGGCTGAGTGGGGATGTGACATTAGAAGTCATTTTGAACTAAACACGGTAGCATCAACCTATAAATCCCAGCTCTGTGAAGGATGGACAGGAGGAGCACAAAAACAAACTCAAAGTAAACAATGGAAAAGGGGATATTTCTGATTCTAACAGTTTAAAAACAAATTGGATTTGACTTTGTTTATATATATATATATATATATATATATATATTTGAGAATTTCATGCATATATGATATGTATATCATATATATATATAATTTCCCCTCTACAACTTTCCTTTGCCCTAACATATTCCCCCAAACAGCTTTGTTATTTTTTTTTTCCGAGACAGGGTTTCTCTGTGTAGCCCTGGCTGTCCTGGAACTCACTCTGTAGACCAGAAATCCATCTGCCTCTGCCTCCCAAGTGCTGGGATTAAAGGCGAATGCCAGCACCGCCAAGCTTTGTTATTTATGTATGTATGTATGTATTTATTTATTTATTTATTTTAAATAACCTGCCAAGTCCAGTTGGTGCTACTGGTACGTGCATGGGTTTGGTACTCTACCAAAGCATGGGGACCTTGAGGGTGTCCTCAAAAGGAATGACTCATTCCCAGAACCATAGTTTCACTGCAAGGTGGACCCTGGAGGTCCTCTTGTCTGTGTTGGAATCTCATCTGGCTTAATTTTATAACCACAGGTGATGTGAGTCCATGATTATGATTGCCATGTCATGTTCAGAATGCAGAATTTCATAGGCCTCTGCCCATCATCTGGGTTTTCTGTTCTTTCTGCCTTGTTCCTGGAGCTTTGTGGGTGGAGGGTGGTGATAGAGCTGAGCGCCACACAATATTGTCGTCCTCTCAGCTCTGTGGCCAGTTCTGTTTCTCTGCACTGATTGCTGCCCCACTGTTGAAAGAAGCTACCTTGATCAAAGATGAGAGCACTCCAGGTTTGTAGGTAGAAACAGGGGTACTTAGGCAGCATTTTGATAGCAAGATCATTTATCAGAATAGTAGTGGCAGCTTCGACCCTAAGGCCTCTGAGCTTCTGAGTCATGAACGTTTGACCAGGGTGAAGTACCAGGCGTTCAATTCCCTCTTGTGGAACAGGCCTCGAATCCAACCAGAAAGCTGTTGTCCCAGGCCAGTTAGACCAGCAGGTGTCTCTTGCGTGGTAGGTCAGTGCTGCAGCTTTAAGGCCCAGCTGCTCAGGATCATTGATTCCTTTCCAGCAGCCTGCAGAGCACCTCCAGGCACTCTGAAAGCTGGCCGCATTAGTTAGTTTCCCGGTTTGTCTGAGATTTATTTCTGTATGGTGTCTTCAGCAATAGTGTCTTTAGAGCCTTGTAATGTTGTGTGGTGGGTAGCCAGGGGCAATGAGAACAGCCTGAGTTGGCTTGGAGACCTCTGGGGCCTCCCTGACCATTGATTCCTAGGAAGTGTCCATGTCTTACCCGTGTATTCTGGCAGTGGCACTATCCACCCAAGCAGGTGATTCCCATTAAAGAGGTATTTTTTTAAAATTGTAATTTCAAACCAGCTTCTTAGCCAGTGGACTTCCGTAGACTTTTTCCTATATCTTTAGTTTTGGTTAACTTGTTCTCTTGTTAATCCCCTAACCCTAACCCATGCTTGCTTAACCCTTTAACAACCAGTAATTCCCCTCTTCTTTTATTTCACATATATTTTTTTGTCTCTCCAATTTTAAAAATTGAGTTGTAAGATAGTAGACATATGGTTTTTTATGTATCCCTTCCTTGGGTCAGCCCTCTTGTCTACCTCCTAGGTACCCCATACTGTGCACCTCTTCCTGGTTAAGCCTGTATGCCGCACTCTCCCACCATCTTACTGGTGTTTCACCTATGACTTACTGTCCTCCTACTGTCCTCTGCCCTTACTGTGTCACCTTCAAAAACCCTTTCTAGCTTGCTGGCTTCACTTAGTTTCCAAGTTAAATACACAACATATTTGATGTTAGGAACTGCATATGAGACAAAGTGTATAACATCTGATTTTTCTAGGCCTGGACTTGGTCTTATTTCTACTTCAGTTGAATGGGAAAAAAGTATAGGAAGAAAAGAAAAAAATGATTTTGATGAAAATTACCTTTAGAAATGGAAAAATTGTAGGAGAAACAAATTATGGGTAACAGATCCTTTATTTTTATTGTAGCTAAGTTACAATGTGAAGTTTTATGATAATTTTTGTGTTAGAGATCGAACCCAGAGCTTTAAGCATGGTAAGATAAAGGCTCTAGCACTGAGGTGGTTCTCTAGCATGATCTAAAATGTTTAGTAAGTTTTGTCACTTAAAAACTAAAAGTACCAGAAAGCACATAGTGAACCAATCCTATCCAACACCTCCTCCTGCTTTAAGAAGTTAGGTCTCAGGCATTTTAAAATGATGATCTTAAGTAGTGATGGCGCTTCCATAAGATTATCTAGTATATCCATTAATTCAAACGACAAGGACTTGAGAAATTTGTGAAGCTTTGGGATTATTTTGAAAATTGTTAGTATATGCATTAAATAGATCAATCAATTCATTTGTGTTATTGGTATACATATTTCAGTTTTCCAGTGATAGCTGCTCTTTCTCCTCCCTATGAAAGCACTATTATCACAACTGAAAAGGCAAACAAAAACAAGGAGGGATTTATTGTCTTATCTACTTAAGTGTGGGGAGAAAAACTAGGCAAGTTCTAGGGAAAGGTTTGGAAAGGCTTAGTCAGCGAATATCCCTATTGTTGCTGTGTTTTGTCTGCACAGCGGTACTTCCTAGTATCTGTGTGGCGTTCCAAACACTGAGGTTGCAAAATAGACCTCATTGAGATGACATAAGGGAGAAGGATCATGAAGGAATAGAAAAGGCAATTTCGATAGAACATGAATACTATATTAATAGTGGCAAGCAGGATAGTGTGGTGGGCAGAGGCACCACAAGCATTACATGGTGTGTGGCTGTCGAAGTCTTTTTTTACCAGTTAAATAATTAAAGGGCAATAAAGGATCCAAAGTGTAGTATAGCTAATGTTTAAATCAAAGCAAAAATAGCAGGTAAGAACAGATTCCTCTGAAAGGATAGGCCCCGGAGTTTGCAAGTTATCTTTGGCAGAGTTTTTTATATTGATTTAATCAGTACCTTCATTACCAGTTTAACTGGAAATCTCTAATGTTTTTTTTTCCAGCTCAGGGATTAGGTGGTGGGCTTCAGAACTCAGGCAGGGAAGTTATTTTGATTAGTTGGGGCTCTGGATCCACAAGGTAGCAAGACCTTGTCCACATGCCTTCCACTTTCTTCTATACACGTCTCTCTCTACAAGTACCCACTCTCTGAGGTAGGCCACGCTGGAATAGGAGGTTAGTTTTTCGGCCCTGGCCCCTCCTTTACGATATTCAATATCTATTTTAGGATATGTGGAGTTAACATTATCCTGGTCTCTTCTCTTACTCTCTACCTAACAAGTGAACTACCTAACTCCTCCTTTCTTTCATCAGCCCTTCTCAGGAGGTAACCCTAACTGCTGTGGGGGGGTTGGGTTGATGATTCGTCAGCTGACAGAGTAGTAGTCAGGGTCTCTCCAGAGGGGCCTGTTTAGGAGCCCGTAACAGAAAGGTCTGTGTGGTGCTGGGTTGGCCTGTCGTTTTAGTTCCACATGGTGATAGCTTTCTTTCATTGTCCTATGTTCTTGGTATTAAATGAGATTAAGGGCATTATAATGAAGGTGGTTAGGAGTGTCTGTTGCATCTCAGGAAAGGTCATTGATGAGGGAAATATGAATGATAGCCAGCCACAGAACCTTGGAATGGTTGGTCATAGGTGATAACAAGCTAAGGATGTCATTTCCTTCCTTGTCCACTGTTAAGTGTATCTTATGGACTGTCCTATTGGCTTCTTTGAGAAATTTGATTGCCTTATTATTTGCCAAATCTGAGTCTTAGGCCATTGTATATTCATGATTTTAATGTCGCAGGGTGTATTTACAGTTAGCTCTAGGGATGATGTTTCTTTAACATCAAGGTTATCCTAAGTTATAAGTAGGTCTGTTTTATTTCTTTGGTATTGCACCAAATTCCAGTGTGAGGGAGTATGTGCTTTGCTGTCTATAGGAGAAGTCTGGTCATGTTGCAGTTTCCTTATGGGTACACCCCCACCAAGCATTACCCATGTACCAAACATTATTCCTAAGCGCCAGACATGGGAGCAATCAGAATTCCATTTCTTTTAGGGACATAGCCAGATACCACCTTTTTGTTCACAGGTAGAGAGAAATAAAGTCCCACTGAAGCTCATTTTGGAGGTTGCCCATCTCTGTCCAGTGGGCATGATGTGAATGGCCTCTTCAGTTCCCCATTAGTCCAGTCAGTTGTACAATAGGAGATTTTGCAGATTTATTTAATCTAGGAACCTAGGCAGTTAGAGCACAATGACTCGTGTTGAATTTAGTAGTAATTATTTTCTAGAGCTTAGTTCCCTGTGGCTTTTTCTATAGTTTTTTGGCATGTGGTTCTGCATTAAGGATGGTTGGCCATTGTCCCATAGCTAATTATGATTCCATCTGCATCAGCATAATTCATAGTCTCTGTTGAGTTAGGGTACAGGCCCTCCCAGCTTTGGGTTAGAAAGTAGTTTTGTAAGGCCTGCCTAGTTTAAGTTAGCCAATCTATTGGGTTAGAATTTTCTTCTGGCAGCATCTCCCATACTTCACTTTCCTCCTGTGATAGTAACTCTACTCTGTGTCCTATTCTTTTTCTAGAGAATGTCTCCTCTCTGTTGTGGCTCATTCAATTTGTCCCATGAATCTAGTTCCTAGTTTATAAAAAACGATCTACTTTCTTTTGGATTGTCATTCAGTTCTGAGAAATCTACCCAGAATGTTGGCTCCATTGAAGTGTTTGAGTACAGTTAGGGTAATGAATATGGGCCCCAAATATAAAAATGTCCCAGTGTAGGGTTGATCCAGTAAAAATAACTCCCATGTAGGATGAAGTCTGAGTGTACCATAACAGTTCCCAGAGTTTTCCAGGCCTAAGGATGGTATTAGTACTCACTGGGATGTGGGTCCACCGTATCATTCCAATAAGTTGAGAGTTTTTAGTTACTGGGGATTCAATAATCCATCATCAGCTATTGGGTAGGGAATTTGGTGGGGAGGAGAGTAATGAGTGGTATCACAGTGGACCTTGCATACCTTTGCCCTATCTTTAGAGGCCTCTGGTGGAATATTATTAATAGCAACACAGTAATGAGACTGCTGTCTAATAAGTATTGTCTCTTGTTTCTCCCGTAGCTGAAGAGAAAAGACTAGATATTTTATTTTGGTTATATTAAAGGGATTCCTAAAAGGTATTGCTTTATTGATTGAAGTTCCAGATATCCCTGAAAAATGGTCCCCTTTATAAAGATCTAGAGTAGTTCCCTCCCACTCTAAAAATTGGGGCAGTCCTGAATTTGATTCAAATCCAATAATGAGGAAACGTCCATTTTTTGGAGGAAGATGAAAGCCCTATATTTTCCAAGGTCTGTGAACTTGGGTCAAAGAAATTGGGTTCCTGGGTAGGACATTGGAATATGGGGAGGGTCGGTATTGGAGTAGTCAAAAAAATCATCTGGAAGTAAAGCAGAGTGATTTAAGGGGTCACCCTGAATTATGGGAAAAGTTACACCACAAAGTAAGGTAGACACAAGACGAGTGAGATATAAACTAAAAGCTACAGCAACAGTGGGACCTATACATGCTGCTGCTTTGCACACGTATGAACTTATCTTTTGTTGGAAGACAGTTGTTTAAAGAGCAGCTTAAGGTCCACAGTGGCTCATGAGAGTTGGCCTTGGTCTCAGGATCCACTGATAGATTAGGAGAATCAGGAAAAGTAGTTTAGGTTTGAGAGTAGTGTGGTGAGTTGATGCATCCAGTTTTGCTGTTCATGATGCTGTAGGTAAGGATAGACTAATAGGATGTGGGCCCTTCCACAGTGGGTGAGTGAGATGTCCATTTTAATGAGGAGTTTTAACTAAGTCCCCAGAGTAGAAGTGCTGGAGTCTCTGCTGCTGTTCTTGAGAAAGCCTAACTTGAGGTTCTTGACAGTAGTTGCTAGAATTTTGCTAATTGGAAAACATGGGAAATGACTTGACCAGTTCTGGGTCCAACGCCATATCATCAGTAAGAAATGGCCTGCTGTGTAGTACCTCAAAGAGGATTAGGCCCTGATAAGGGGTGCTTTTAAGTCTGATTAGAGGTATAGGGGTAATTAGTCCAAGGAGATCTGGTTTTCTGGATGAGCCCTTTTAAATGCCTCTTTAAAAGCTTATTTCCCAGAGCCAGCTGGTCAGTCAACGTGAAAACTGCAACTGAGGGAGTAAGAGTGATTATAGAAAAGACAGAAGATGCAAGAGACAGGTATGGAGGGCTGCAGGCTAATACCATGTCAGCAGTTACTGTATTTTCTCAGTGTCTTTTAAAGGCGAGCAACAGAAAGCATGAGCAATTCCAATTGGCCATGTCTCATCTCAGAGAGTTTCAAGAAAACTCAAACCCAAGACTATGCTTAGATTGAATGGATCTCTGAAAGGCAACTTTTGAACATAAAGAAGGCCTTAACTGCGGAGCACTAGCACTGGGATTGCTCACTCAACGCTCACCTCTGTGTAATCAGAGAGAGAGAATTATTAGAGGTCACAAGTACTTTTGGCCTTAACCATACCAAAGGATGTAACAAAGATGGGTCAGGAACATGTGTCCAATACAACTTCCCTGTTGCCATAGTCAGGGCACTCAGCAGGATTACAGTCAGCATCATTCTTTGTGCCAGCATCAGCGTGCCTCACCAAGCTCTGGCAGCCACCCTAATCAATCAGTCAATCTCTCTCTCTCTCTCTCTCTCTCTCTCTCTCTCCCCCTCCCTCCTCTCTCTCTCTTTCTTTCTCTCTTACATAGAGGGGAAAGTTGAGTTGGGTGGCCAATTCACCACCCCCTGAGATTCAAATCATATAATATCCTGACTCCTAGGAAGGCCTTCAATTATTTTAGAGTCTTGAGAAATGGGAAGGACAGACTTGGTTGGATCTGTTCTAGCCCTAGGACTTGAATTCATCCTGTTAGACTATGACCAGGATAAGCAACTCTGGTCTGGCTTATTTATACTTTATTCTATGTCATCCTTTATCCCCTTTCAGCAAGAAGGTTAAAGAGAGGTTCTATGGTCCAATAGAAAATCTCCTTGGAGAAGCCGTAAAAAAGACCATCTGTGTATTAATTAGAATATTGGAATGGTCTAGGATGACCCCATTCCATTTAATCTTGGGAGGAGGGCTGGCCCAAAAAAGAATGGACTATCTTGAAACCTTTGCAGGAACATAGTCCATGTGACCTGTCTAGCCCTTTGAGTAAGTCCTCAAAGACATAAGGAGGTTGGCCGCTGGTGTGTATGGGAATGAAAAGTGAAGCATCGTTGCTAACACATAGAGTTGTGAATGGTGCAGGGAGGAATCTGAATCAGGAGAGAGAGGGAGTGGAATTATGGAGTAACGAGGGACTGCTTCATCTGTGCGTCTTAAGAGCTTGGACTAATTTCCACTTGTTGGATTCCCTTCCTTACTCTCAAGATCGGGTTCTTAGATGGATTTGATCATTGAATTAATGATTCCTGTTTCCTTAATATTTTATTATGAAGTATAGGGGTCCATATTTTACACTATTGGGCCAATTCAGGGTGATCCTTCAAGTAAAAGAACAATATGGCATCTTAGCCTATTTTCTGTCTTGAGTGGAGTGATGGTTTGTAATTTAAACTGCTTCTGGGGGCCAGGATTCCCAGTCACTTAGTGGGCATTCTGGCCAGGCCTGATAGGGTGGGGTGGGGAATCTTCTCCTTAAGGCTCTGACAGTCAATCTTATTCCAGTTTTGTAAGAGGCACCGCAGGGTAGAATTTGATGTTATCTTGAATAGGATCAAATCTATCTTAAAACAACAGCAATAGAAGCATTCCACAAAGAGACATCTTCTCTCCTTCTCCTCTGCCCTGTGCCTTGAGGGGTGACTCTGGTCTAGGAGATCCCTCATGTCTTTAGAGATTACTTCTAACTTGTGACCTATAGGAACGAACTTTTCCAGTGACAGTATGGCTTATATTTTACATCCATGCATATTTAAAATTTGCACACATAAAAGTAAAAAGATAAGAGGTTTTGGGTAGGCCAGCTGTATCACTGGATTAATATTTTAGTCTACTAAAAGGTTAAGGAAGCATTTTTTTTTTTCGAGACAGGGTTTCTCTGTATAGCCCTGGCTGTCCTGGAACTCACTCTGTAGACCAGGCTGGCCTCAAACTCAGAAATTCGCCTGCCTCTGCCTCCCGAGTGCTGGGATTAAAGGCCTGCGCCACCAGGCCCAGCGTAAGGAAGCATTTTTATTACCTTGATATTTATTTTCCTTCTTTAGATTACAAGATCTTATTGGTCAAAAAAAGTCTGATGACACAGAGAAAAAAGATGAGCCCAGCAAAGACAGCCATCAACAGGCTCTGGTTGACCAGAGATACTTTCAGGTATTGACTGACTGATGAAAAGGCTGGTGTTTGTGGTGCTCCTTGATTGATTGCAGTGTGACACATTATCCCTTTATAAGGAATGTTTGTACCGCTTGGTATCTGTGAGTGGCTGGTTCTGTGACATTTATCAATGCCTAAGTCTGCAAAATCCCTCATATAAATGGCATTGTGATGTGACTTGAATGTGAAATGTCCCTTAGAGGTTCATGTGTTTGACCATTTGATTTCCGTCCATTTAAAAAGGTGGTAGAACCTTTAGGAGGTGGAGCAACACTGAGGAAGAGTCTTGCTGGGATGAGGAAGAGGGTCGCTGGGATGAGGAAGAGGGTCGCTGGGATGAGGAAGAGTCTTGCTGGGATGAGGAAGAGGGTCACTGGGATGAGGAAGAAGGTCACTGGGATGAGGAAGAGGGTCGCTGGGATGAGGAAGAGGGTCACTGGGATGAGGACGAGTCTCACTGGAATGAGGAAGAGAGTCACTGGGATGAGGAAGAGGGTCACTGGAATGA
>NC_034599.1:92638312-92690791 GCF_900095145.1 Mus pahari
GAAGAGAGTCGATGGGATGAGGAAGAGTCTTGCTGGGATGAGGAAGAGTCTTGCTGGGATGAGGAAGAGTCTCACTGGGATGAAGAAGAGAGTCGATGGGATGAGGAAGAGTCTCGCTGGGATGAGGAAGAGTCTTGCTGGGATGAGGAAGAGTCTCACTGGGATGAAGAAGAGAGTCGATGGGATGAGGACGAGTCTCACTGGGATGAGGAAGAGGGTCACTGGGATGAGGAAGTGTCTCACTGGGATGAGGAAGAGTCTCACTGGGATGAGGAAGAGGGTCGCTGGAATGAGGAAGAGGGTCGCTGGGATGAGGAAGAGTCTTGCTGGGATGAGGAAGAGGGTCACTGGGATGAGGAAGAGGGTCGCTGGAATGAGGAAGAGGGTCGCTGGGATGAGGAAGAGGGTCACTGGGATGAGGAAGAGTCTCACTGGGATGAGGAAGAGCCTCACTGGGATGAGGAAGAACATCACTGGGATGAGGAAGAGCGTCACTGGGATGAGGAAGAGGGTCGCTGGGATCAGGCCCTGTTGGGTAGCTTGTCCTCATTTCTTGTTTACTCTAACTTGTGAATGTGGATGCTGTGTCATCTGCGAGTCTCCAGCTATTGCCACCATGCCTCCCATGCCTTCCATGCCTGCTGCTATGTCTTTCCTGCTAGGATGGAATATGTCTTTCTACACCTGTGAGCCAAGAATAAACCCTTTCTCCCTGAAGTTGCTTTTTTCAGGGTATTTCACCACAGCAACAGAAAACTAAGACACATAGTATTTTCCTGTAACCCTCTACATCGTCTTTATAATAACTACTACAGTGTAAACACTGTATAACTATCTTTTAAGATGTTTATAATTCTTTACTCTCACCATTTAAGCTATTTACCATTTTATTGTTCTAGTTGTTGTATTATTATTATTATATAAGTAAACCTTCAGATCTTTGGCTTTGATTTAGCTCAAACTATGAAATGTGAAAATTAACTTTACTGTTTATTGGATAGATAACAATTAAATCTAGTAGTTTATTGAATGAAGTGGGCTTGCACCGAAACATTTTTTGTTCCCCATAGATTTTTGTCTCTCTCCTCTCTCTTCTCTTTTCTTTCTTGTGCCTTTTTTCATTCTTTTCCCCCTCCCCTCTTTTTCTCTCTTCTTTCTCTTTCCTTTCTGCTCTTCCTTCTTTTCTTTTCCTCCCTCCCACCTTCCCTCCCCTCCCTCCCTTCCTTCTTTTTCGTCCTTCCTTCCTTCCTTCCCTCCTTCCCTCCCTCCTTCCTTCCTTCCTTCCTTCCTTCCTTCCTTCCTTCCTTCCTTCCCTCCTTCCCTCCCTCCCTCCCTCCCTCCCTCCCTCCCTCCTCTCTCTCCTTCCTTCCTTCCTTCCTTCCTTCCTTCCTTCCCTCCCTCCCTCCCTCCCTCCCTCCCTTTTTGACTAGGCTGGCCTCAAACCCACAGAAATCTACCTGCCTCTGCCTCTTGAGTGCTGGAATTAAAGGCATGCCCCACCAACCAGCCGCAGAGCTTTCCATTTCGAATTAATTATGAACAGGTTGTATTTTTAAAGTCTTTTAATGTTTCCTGTCCGTTATCAGAGTTCTCCTGATGTTTCCTGTGTTTCCTGTGTGAGGGCTGAGCTCGTGCCCCTTGGGAAGCTACATTCGCGTCTGCCTTTGTCACTCTGTTACGCTTGTACTGCCGCTCTGTGCACACTGGAGTTTTTAGCCTTAGAATTGACCATTGTTCCCCACCCCCACCCGATTTACCGACATGACACTTTTGTCTGACATTACCTCTGATAACACACACGTTTATTTCTAAATTCTGTAGTCTGTTCCACTCTTCTCAGTCAGCTCACCCAGCCTTCCTCGCGGTTGGTGTCAGGGAAAAGAGGATTGTCTCCCTGCTTTGGTTCGTAACTTGGAGACGAATATTTTTTAATTAACTACTTATAGATGAGTTTATAATAGAATTGGAATGTTGAAATACTTATCAGTGAACATAAAACAAAAACTTATAAACAAGCCTGAGAAGTCCGGTTCTTAGAGCACCGGTTTGCTGGAGCTTTCCCAGGACAGACAACTACCAGTATTTCCTACTAGCTCTAGAAACCCTGTACAGGCGTTCTTGGAGAATCCTGTCTTGGGGAGGACTTGCGCTTATTAAGAATTATTGGGCTGGCTGGCCAGGACTTCTCTATAGAGTGAGTGTGTGGGGCTTTGTTGGTAACTCTCTTTACCTGAAATTTTAACTGAAATTGTGAAGCAAATAAAAAGACTCTTTAATACCATACTTAGCTTAAATATGAGGAGACAGAAACACAAAAACATGGAGACTTAGGTAAGGATGTCTAGATGGTTATTATTCTGTGTGGATTATAACAGTCAATGACAGCTTTCAAACCCAATGGATGAATTAATTAATTAAAAATTTTTTAGTTTTCCTTAGAATGTATGTAATCCTGTGGATTCTGCATTGCCTCAGTCACAGGTGTCTGGAAATGATTTGTGGGCACCCGACCCACACCTTTGTTGTACCTCATTGTCAGATACAGACAACTGTCGTAGCTACAAATACTGCCCATGCTTACAGGTGCTGTGCAGCATCAATTCAATTGTTCACAATCCACGAGCTCCGGTGATTATTTATAAACAGAGCAAAGGAAGAGCCCAAAACGGCAATAAAGATATTGGTCAAGATTGTGGATTTGAACATCTTGTTCCTATAATAGAAATGTGGGTAGATGAACTGACATCCTTAAAGGTAAGTAGTTGAATATTCTCTATATGTTTGGAAAATCTGTTGGGCTTGGTTTTTATTCTTTATAAAGCTAAATAAAAAACCCCACTTTGTTTTGTTTTTGAGACAGAGTGTAACTGTATAGTCCTGGCTGGCCTGGAACTCTTTATAGACAGACCATTTTGGCCTTGAGCTCACAGATAACCACCTGCTCCTGACTCCTGAGTGCTGTAATTGAGGGCATGATCGACCATGCTTGACCTTACATATTTCTAATCCTGTAAATTGCTTGTTTTGATAAGTTTGCCTCCTCCAAAATTCTACCACAGAAAATGTTTATAGAGTTTCTCTCATTGCGGATTTGTAGTGGAGTCATCTTTGTACTTCTGAGTCCTTCCATATCCTGCACCTTCCTCCTGCTGAGATCTCTGCTGACATTTCCTGACCTTTGCACATGCTCAGATCAATGTCTTAGCCTCACTTTCATCTTAATGGGGAATAGTTTTACAATCTTAACATTTTATTTTTTCTTTCTCAAAATTGAGTTTATTTCTGTTTGTTTAATCTCTAGAGAAGTTGATTGTTAAGAAGCAACTAGGAAATTAGATATATTCACATTTGATTTATAGATCATTATATATTTATTGTGTAACTTGAGCTTATTACATTTTTTATTAGTTTATTGGGAGGTGATTTGTTTTAAAGTTAATAGTATTGTATTTATGCCTTGGATTTTTTCAGTAACTATATTATATAAAATTCTACTATGGTTAATAAAGATATGATTCACTGACAACATTTGTCAGCATTTTGTCTTATTACCTGAAGACACTTGCTATGAGTATGTGACCTCTTTAGGAACAAAAAGTTGTATTTGTTCTTATATGCCTCAAAGCTCCTCATGATACAAATTAATCCATATTATCCAGAATAATTATAGTCCCAGACCACTAAAGGGGATTTTGTTTTCTTTCTTGCTTTTTGTCTTTGTTTTTTGTTTGTTTTTTAAAGATTTATTTCATGTGTGTGGGTGCACTGTCTCTGTCTTCAGACACTTCAGAAGAAGGCATCAGATCCCCATTACAGATGGTTGTGGGCCACCATGTGGTTGCTGAGAATTGAACTCAGGACCTCTGGAAGAGTGGCCAGTGTTCTTAACCACTGAGCCATCTCTCTAGCCCTTGTTTTTGTTTTTTGAGACAGGGTTTCTCTGTATAGCCCTGGCTGTCCTGGAACTTGCTTTGTAGACAGAGATCCACCTGCCTAATGTTGGAATTAAAGGCGTGCACCACCACACCTGGCTTGAGTTTTTTAACGTATAAAAATCATTATCTGTGCACAACCTATGAAAGAGTCTTGGTACTCAACCTAACTTTTATTTCCTTTTGTTCCCCCCCCTTAGGGTTTAGACAGAGCCATACAATATCTAAGCATTTGGTCAAATGACAGTGCTGGATTAATATACTATTTTATATGCTGAGTTTCTCTAGAATGTTTCCCAGAAAAGGGTGGAGTGGAGATGGCTTGTGGACACTGTGCATGCCCCACTCAGTGCTTGGCCAAGAGCTCACTGTAGGGCTAACAGTGCTAACTCTGCCTTTCTCCTTTTCAGAAGAGTTAAAATAGAAACAGCCCTTGCCTTTCCAACAGAAGAGAAAAACTAGAGAAGGGAAACAAAGGGAGGAACCAAATGCGCAGATACCGTTATTTTTCTATGTGTGAGATGGGAAAGTACTACAAAGCTGTGAACATAAAACGCAGACTAGACAGACAAAACATGCTACACCATGAGCTTTTAAATAACTGTGCAGTATATTATTAGACAAAACAAATGCAATAAAGATGGACACCCTGGTGCAGTACAGGTGAATGATGGGGGTGAACTTGTACTCCAGATGATCAGGGCATCACTTTGATCATCGCCCCAAGCAAGGTGTGGCAAGAATGCTGCCTTCTGGCTACTGTGTAGTTTTCTGAATAGGAGGCAAGAAATTACCTTTACAATTAAGAGTATTGTCAGGACACTTGAGGCAATTCACTAGAATTAGTTACTTCTGACACTGAAGTAGCTCATGGCCTTTAGTAGTGCTTCTAACACTTACAGTACAGATTCGGGATCCAGCTTAGCACATGAAGTTAGATGAGCCCTCATATGGAGAGTTCAGCATTTGGCCCTATTACCCAAAGTCACTTGCTAAGACTATGTGACATCCTTGGCAAACAAAAAGTTGTATTTGTTCTTATATGCCTCAAAGCTCTTCATGATACAAGAGTGCTCAATTAATATTTATCTATATTATCCAGCATAACTGTAGTCCTAGATCAGTAGAGAGCCTTTGAAGCCTCATACGGAGAGTTCGTTATAATGTAGCAACTTTCTAGTTGGGACAGACATCTCCCAAGATACTATTTTTTCCTTAGGGTCTGATGTGTTTGAGAGATGAGTGGAAAAGAGAAATGTAGCAGTGCATGTTATAGAATCCTCTATATCTGCATATTTCGTTTTTGAGACAGGCCTCACTGTGCAAGCCTGGCCAGCTTGGAACTCCTATGCAGATGAAGCTGGCCTTGAATTCACAGAGGGCCACCTACTTCTGCCTCCCAGTGCTGGGATTAAAGGCATATGTCCCTAAGCCTGGCCTTGCGTGCTGTATTCTAACTAACATACAACCATACATGTATGTAAGGGACAGGTTGACATTCTAATACACTGAGTAGCTGTCCGTGTCGAGAACATCAGAATTCTCAGCCGTTTTAAAAGAGTTCATTTTTGTGAGCCTTAGTTACCCTAGTGTGATATTTGCAAATTATTTCTCTTATCCAGCTGTACCTCTGTGTCTGTTAGCCATCCTGTCTCCATTCCTTCTGACTCAAACCCTACTCAGGCTTTGGTAACTACTGTAAGATTAACGTTTAAAACATTTACTGTGAGTAAGAACATTTGGTATTTGTGTGTTTTATTTCACTTAACATGATGTCTTCTAGTTCTATCCATGTTGTAGTAAATGACAAATGCCATTATGTTTGTGGCTAATATCCCATTGTATGAGTATGCATGTATTTATGCGCACACACATATTTTTTTGCCATAGCCATTCATCTATCATTGGACACCTACACTGAGCCCATATCTTGGCAATTCTTTTTTTTTTTAAAGATTTATTTATTATATGTGAGTACACTATAGCTGTCTTCAGACACACCAGAAGAGGGCATCAGATCTTATTACAGATGGTTGTGAGCCACCATGTGGTTGNGGTTGTGAGCCACCATGTGGTTGCTGGGATTTGAACTCAGGACCTTTGGAAGAGCAGTCAGTGCTCTTAACCACTGAGCCATCTCTCCAGCCCTTGGCAATTCTTAATAGTGTTTCAGTGAGCGTGTACAAGCTAGTATCTCTTTGATATCGTCTCATCTCATTTGGATGTGTACACATGGGTGTGGGATTGTTAGGCTATGTGGCAGCTTTATTTTTAGTTTTTGGAGGAAGCTTTTTATACTGTTTTATATGATACCTGTACTAATTTAAATAGTAATCAATAATAAATGCAGAGGATTCTCAAAAGAAGTCAGTCATACATGTCCACTTGTATTATTTCATTTACATAAAATGCCAGGAATAGGCAAATTCATAGCCTCAGGGAGAGGATTAGTAGTTAGAGAGGCTGGAGGAGAATAGAAAGGACTGTGAGTGGGTGTGGGATTTCTTTTTTAATCTTTATTCTTTAAATTTCTTATATGTATGAACATTTTGCCTCCGTATATATATGTTTGTGCACCATATGATAGCCTGGTTCTTGAGAAGGTCAGAAGAGGGCATTAGATCCTCTGGAACTAGAGTTATGAATGGTTGTGAACCATCATGTGGGTGTCAGGAACTGAACCTAGCTCTTCTTGTAAGACAACAAGTGCTCTGACCGCTAAGTATGTCTCCAGCTCTGGGTATGGGAGTTCTTCTCAGAAGACTGATGAGTTCTGAGCTTACACAGAGGTCTGTTTTGTACCACTGTGAAAAGATGAAAACCATCAAACTGTGGACTTAGTAAAGGTCAATATTTTGGTATGTAAATCTCATTCCAAAATTGCTACAAAAATATTTAAAATGTAGGCTAGAAATATGGCTCCGTGGTAAAATATTTGCTGTGTATACATGATGGAGAGCCTGGGCTATGTCCAGCACTGATAAAATAATTTTAAAAAACAATATAACTACTTAAATAACATTATTACTTAGAACATCCAGACTTGTTTTAAATTGGCAACGGTTTTTAAAAAAATACTAATGGTGGTTATATAGCTATGTGTTTTTAGGCCCCCATGATTACTGTGCTATTAGTGTTACCATATAAACTATTCTATAACGAGTAATGCCGTGTAGTTTCTTTTGTTAAGGATTTGTATAAGTCCTTGAAAGTACTGTCTGCAGAACTGGTGCCTTGGCATAGCTTAAAGAAACTGGATGAAAATGAAGGTGTCAAAGTAGGAGATCTGTTGTTTATGGTAGATACCATGCTGGAAGAAGTTGAAAACAAGAAAGAGGTAACATTTGATACTTATATAATTGTTCTCATTTTTAAAGGTTTATGTTAACTAATATTATTGCAAATTATAAACTACCCGTTAACCTTCTTTATATAGACCAGCAGCACGCCGAACTCTCAAACTTTGCAAGCTATTGTTTCTCACTTCCAAAAGCTATTTGATGTGCAGTCTTTAAATGGAGTCTATCCCCGGATGAATGAAGTGTACACCAGGCTTGGAGAAATGAACAACGCTGTAAGGAACCTTCAGGAGCTCTTAGAATTAGGTGATGACCCTTTGTCATTTGTGGCGTTGATTCAAGAGTTATTCCAAATAAATTAACAAACAGGAGGTTTGGGGCTTGGTTTGGGTTTTGGGTTGTTTGGGGTTTAGGGTTATTCTGGGATTTGGTTTTTTTGGGTCATTGGGTTTGGGGGTTTGGGAAGACTTTGAGTTTGGGGGTTTGGGGTTGGGTTTGTGCTGTGCTTGGTTTGGTTTAGTTAGGTTTTGTTTGATGACAAATGTTGCTTTGCTCTCTGTAGCCAAAGCTGGCCTTCAACTCCTGGTCTTTGTCTTTCACCTTCCAAGTGCTCAGCCTGCTTGTGGGTACCACCAGGGCTCACAGAACTCCTGTTACTTACACACAAAGACATACACCACCCAAAAACCAGCAGGAGGGATGTAGCTTAGTTGGTAGACTTAGATGCTTGCCTGACATGCATGAACTCATGCATGAACTCTGGATTTGATTCTCAATACTGAATAAACAGGGTATGATGGTGCACATATAGAATCCAAGGTGGTGAACATCCTCAGGAGATGGAGGCAGGAGGATTAGAAGTTCAAGGTCATGGGCTGTAGAGCTTCCTCACTGGTTATGAGCCCTTGTTGGGAACTTGTAAGGACTGGAGTTCATGTCCCAGCTCCCATATAACAATGCAGACATCCCTAAATCTCTGTAGCTCCAGCTCCAAGGACTTCAACACTCTTTTCTGGTTTCCATGTGTGCAAATACACTTGTGAACGCATGTATACATGTGAACAATCATACACACTTGCAAATAAATTCTTTTTTTAAAGTTCAGTTCAGGGTCATTTTTTGATACATAACAACTTGTAGGTCAGCCTAGCAATCATGAGACCCTGCTTAAAACAAGCCCTCCCAGGGCTGGGAGATGGCTCAGTGGGTAAGAACTCTCTTTCTGTAGTCATGAGTGCCCGAGGTAGCGACCCAAGCTGGATAGCTCACAAGTTCTGTTACCTGCCTCTGTGGAGAATGGAGACAGAATTGTTGAGCCTAGCCAAGAAAATGTGGACTCCAGGCTCAAGGAGATAGTGTGCCCTAAAGAAACGGCAAAGGGTGGTAGAGGGCAAACTAATAGAAAGGAATCTTAACCCCTTCTGCCACAAAAATAAAGTGAGTACAACTGAAGCAGGGAATGTTAGGTGAGTGTAATGATTTTGGAAATTCTTTAAAAATATATCTTATGCTTTCATTTCTCTTTTGCAGACAGTTCGTCGTCATTGTGTGTGGTGGTCAGCACAGTTGGGAAGCTGTGCGAGATAATTAACAAGGATGTGAGTGAGCAGGTTAAACAAGTGTTGGGACCTGAGGACCTACAAAGGTATTTGTTAGAAATGCATCCAGAGTGCACGAAGTGGTGAAAGTAAAGGCTCCAAAGCCCTCCCAGCCCTTACCTTCCGTGATGGCAGAGACAGGGCCTCAGGGTCCTGGAACTCTGTGTAGATCAGAGTGGCTCCGAACCAAAAAAGAGCTGCCTGCCTCTGCCTCCAGAGTGCTGCCACCAAAGGTGTGTCATGTGTACTCAAGATAAAAACTGTTGGGACTGTAAGCTCACATAGGGCTGTTGGGAAGTCTAGCAGAACTCACCCTTGGGGCAAGTTATATATGGAGAAATTAAAATCTTTATAACCAATTCTTGAGTTGGATTATAACCTATAATTTATTTCTAGGACACTACCAAAACTAATAATTACTAGTCATATTTTTTTTGTTTAGCAGAGTAATAGTAAGGGTTTTTAAAAGACTAGGCACCACCAATATAAAAACCTGATATTTTGCCGGGCAGTGGTGGCGCACGCCTTTAATCCCAGCACTTGGGAGGCAGAGGCAGGTGGATTTCTGGGTTCGAGGCCAGCCTGGTCTACAGAGTGAGTTCCAAGACAGCCAAGGCTACACAGAGAAACCCTGTCTCGAAAAACTAAAAAAAAAAAAAAAAACAAAACTGATATTTTAAAAAGTACATTATGGAAATATGTTTGTGTGTGTGTGTGAATATTGTGTGTGCTTATACATGTAAATATATAAACATATAAGACATATATGTATATATGAACATACACATGTATCATCTATATAGTCTGCATGTTTTCCAGTAAGAACCCTTATATATCTGACAGTTGAGTTTTTTCATATCTATCATCTCTCGCTCTTGGCCTCTCCCCTCCTCCCATTGTTTTACTTACCATTGGTACTTATGGTTGAATTGCATATTGAGTAAAGAAGCTATTTTTAAAAGATATTCTAAAGGTGGTGCTTTTTTGTAAACTGTGTATGTTTTAAACAGTATTATGAAGAAGCTGGAAGAGCATGAGGAATTTTTTCCAGCGTTCCAAGCTTTTACTAATGATCTTCTTGAAATCTTAGGTGAGATGTTTGTTGATGGTGGCTGGCTCTTTCTTGGAAGGTGTTGGTGGATTTAAAGGGTGTTCCTTAGAAACTGGGTTCATGTCTTACTTTAGGTGTTTGGAAAGTATTAACTACTTTGCAGGAAGATGTGGTTACGATTAATTTACAGAATAGAAAAACAGCCTATAAAGAAATAAAAAATATCTTTTGCTTTTCTTTTTAAATATTTTTATATGGGTATGGGTATTTGCCTGCATGTATGTGTGGGCACAGTGTGCAGGCAGGTGCCTATGGAGGCCAGAAGAGATGGTCTGATACCCTGGAACTAGAGTTCTAGTCAGTTAGCTACTGTCGGTGCTGGGGACTGGCCCCAGGTCCTCTTATAGGAGCAGCAGGTTCTTCTAACTGCTGAGTCATCTCTTCAGCCCTCTTGGACTATCTTGTTTTGGTAACTTCTCATGAGAAATGGCATTGTTTTGTGAGACTCTGGGTTCTGTCATTGTTTATTAAAACATGACCAAGCAAAATAAGCTAGAAAAATGCAGTGCCCGCTGCTTGGAGCCTTCCAGTAGGGATGGTCTCTGGCTAAGGGAACGTACTCGCTTCCCCTGAGAACAAGAGAGTCAGAAAGTGAATTCTGGCTTAGGGTCACTGAAATCTGATACCTTGGAAGAAAAATCAATTTCAGAACCTGCTGAAGAACCTGAACTGCTTTGTCCAGAAGTCCATACCAGGATAGGCTGTGTCCCCGAGGCTTGTTCTAAGTTGTCACACACCTCTTACTGGACAAATCTCCCCAGAGAAGGCTGAGAACACTCCACTGTGAGACTAAAAGAATCAAGAAGCACTAACTGTGTTCATTAAGGAGAAAGCAATTCCTAAATCCTCAGGTGGAGACCCAGAAAAGAGATGCATGTCTTCACTGCATAATGGGACCCATGTTGGGACCCATGTTGGCTTGCCCATGTAGCTGTACAGAGATTTAGAGAGGGACAAAGGTATCATAAACACTGCCACCTGGATGTGTTCCTAAGCCTGTGTCTGGTAAGATTAATGCCAGAGCCAAAGGGGCGCTGCAGATTCCCTGTGAAGCACCTATGGGAGGCAGTGGTAGTCTGCAGCCAACCTGGGAGAGAACCCTGTGCACAGGAGCACTCACAGCCACTGCTGCCCTTGGGTGTGAAGGCGGCTTCTGCGGAGAGCTTCTCACTTCTGTGAGCTCTTCACTAGAAACATCGCTCCCTTTCTAATTCTTACTTTTTCTATTACAGAGATTGATGACTTGGATGCCATCGTACCTGCAGTAAAGAAATTAAAGATACTTTCATACTGAAAACAAATCACGTCAACTTTACTGTGTAAATTGCATTCTTAACATTCTAAGCATTTGTAAAGGTCTGATCCAGAGACAAGGCTATACACATATCAGCCTCAGAATTCATCCTACCCATATGTTTTTTATTTTTGGTTATTTAATAAAATGTAGCTGTTAAGTTATTAAAATAGTGAATTAACTTTAGATTCCTTAATCGTTTCCTAAGCAATGCGTGAGTGCTCTAAACTGTAAGGAAGAGATCGTGTGTAACGGAGACATTGCAAAGTATAGAAAGTCGCAGTTAACTTCAAAGTTTAATGACCCTTTGGTCAGAGAAAAAAGAATGCCAGTTGCTTTCTAAGCCCAATCAATAGGAAGCCTCTGTTCTCCAGGCAAGGATTAATGCGCATATTCTATTAAGAAAAATTTACAGCTATTGCCCTGTCAAAGCAAGACGAAAAGGCTCTGTCTTTGTATTGAGATAGGAAGTTAGTCATGGAGTGAAATAGATGGTTAGGTAGAAGTGTTTCTGTGTCTTTATTTGCAATACTGTGTAATGTACTTTTATAAAGAAATAAGATCACAAATAAAGTTTTTGTACAGAGTTTCCAAACGTAAGTGTCCTTAGTGACTTACCTGTATTGCTAACAATAGAGTTGTGTTCCCTCCCTAGGCTGACTCCCTTGGCGCTATCCTTCCTGCACGTTACTGAAGAGTTCTGTTCTTACTGCTCTCTACTTGTTCTCTAGTCTCAGTATTCATTCTGATGGCAGGGGCACACCCATGACTACAAGCCACTTTAGGCTACCCCATATTCTTCTTTTTAAAATGCCACTCTTACTGGTTGATATATAAATTATTTTAAGTATTTCCAGGAGGCAGCATAGTGGTATGGCAAGTGCCAGTGAACAGGGATTCAGACTCCTAGGGGTTGTGACTTGGACAACATAAAATAATATCTTAGGTTCCTTCTTTAAAGTCCTTTGCTTTGTCACCCTGTAGTTAAATTTCTAAATAGTAACCCAGTGGTTTTTGACCTTCCTAATGCTGTGACCCTTTAGTTCAATTCCTCATGTTGTGCTGACTCCCAACCATAAAATTATTTTCATTGCTATTTCACAACTGTAATTTTGCTACTGTTATGAATTGTAATGTAAATATCTGTGTTTCTGATGATCTTAGGTGACCCCTGTGAAAGGGTCATTCAAGCCCCCAAAAGGGTTGTGACCCATGGATTGAGAAACTGCTATAATGTAGAATGTTCTGATGGAGTTAAGACATTTGGTTATTTGTTCTGAATTGATTGAATTACTCTCAAGAAAATTTTGTGAGGATTGGAAGTCTTTCTAAAACTTTTTTTTAAATAATTTCTAAAGATTTATTTATTTATTATATGTAAGTACACTGTAGCTGTCCTCAGACACCCCAGAAAAGGGAGTTAGATCTCGTTAAGGATGGCTGTGAGCCACCATGTGGTTGCTGGGATTTGAACTCTGCACCTTTGGAAGAGCAGTCGGGTGCTCTTACCCACTGAGCCATCTCACTAGCCCTCTAAAACTTTATTTAATTTTATTATTTAATTTTATTATTTTTAAGTTTGTGTGTGTATGTGTGTGTGTGTGTCTGTGTCTGTGTCTCTGTGTCTCTGTGTGTGTGTGTCTGTCTGTGCATGCACATCATGTGTGATTGCAGGTACCCATGGAGTTACCTGCAGCTGTGAACAACCCAATGTGGATTGAACTGAACTGAACTCTGGGCCTCTGCAAGAGCACTGGGCACTCGGAACCACTGAGTTGCTCGCTGGTCTGAAGGTTGGAAATCTTGACAATGTGCAGTGTGTGTGTGTATACATGCACGTGTTTAAGATGGGTTGACCTGTATTCCAGGTTGGCTTTTGAACTCACTATTGCCAAAGCTAACTTTGAACTCTGCACCACCCTCAAGTGATAATATTAGAGGCATGTGCCCCCACATCTGGCCTTAACAATATTTGAGAAAAAAAGAAATGCAACTAAAATATTATAATAGGGGTTAGAGAGAAGGCTCAGCAGTTAAGAATGCTCATTCTTGCAGAGCATCCTACTTCAGTGCCTGTGTGAGTTCCCATGTTGGGTGACTCACAACTTCTTGTACCTCCAGCTCTAAGGGGGTCCAGTGCCTCCTGCCTCAGGCCTCTGTAGGCACCTGTACTCACATAATAAAATCTCTCAAAGACTATTAATCTAAATTTTAGCAGCAAGTTTTAATCTCATAGGTAACTCTTAGTTTAAGACAGATTTCAAATCCTTTTCCAGAGGACAGGAGTGTTTTAGAGATGTGTATTAGTCAGGGTTCTCTAGAGTCACAGAACTTAGGGATAGTCTCTATATAGTAAAGGAATTTATTGATGATTTACAGTCTGCAGTCCAAATCCCAACAATGGTTCAGTAGTAGCTGTGAATGGAAGTCCAAGGATCTAGCAGTTGCTGAGTCCCACACGGCAAGAAGGCGAAAGAGCAAGAGCCAGACTCCCTTCTTCCAATGTCCTTATATGGTCCCCAGCAGAAGGTGTAGCCCAGATTATAGGTGTGTGCCACCACACCTTTAATCCCAGATGGCCTTGGACTCGGAGATCTCCCTGTCTTAATCTTCTGGATTCAATAACCACTGTGTCTCAAGATCTCCATACCAAGATCCAGATCAGAAACTTCTATCTCCCAGCCTCCAGATTAGGTTCACTGGTGAGCCTTCCAATTCTGGATTGTAGTTCATTTCAAATATAGTCAAGTTGACAACCAGGAATAGCCACTACAAGATGCCTCAAGGGCGATTAAGGACTGTCACACTAATAGAAATAGTTTTTAGACTTTTGCTGATAGAAGACATGATATGTCTACTTTTATCTAATTTTAGTTGTTTAAAACTATAAAAGTCCTGCAGTAGTTTCTGATTTGTATATAAAACTATGTAAATCTTAGCTTTTGAAAACACCTTTGAAAACAATTTTTGATGTATAATTAATATAAAAACTATACATGAAGTGTAAAATTTAACAAGTTCTGGTGCATATCTATGTTTGCAGTGCTGTATGGTTTGAACTAAGAATGTCCGCCATAGGCTTAGCTATTTTAACACTTGACACTCCCCGGCCCCGCCCGCAGTGGTGTCACTGGGGAGGCTATGGAGCCTTTGGGAGGTGGGACCTTACTGCAGGAATTGCATCACTAGCAGGCTTGGAGTATTTATAATCATTCTCTGTGCTTGTGTTTTATGATGTGAGCTCACAACAGCCTGCTTCCTGCTACCATGCCTGCTGCTTGCTGCTGTGCTTCTCCACTGTGAGGACTCTGCTGTGCTGGAACTGTAAGCCCAAATAAACTTTCTTCTTTAGGTTGCCTTGGTTATGGGTTTTATCACAGCAACAGAATATGCTATTTTGCTATGGAGACTTTAGATTTGTTCAGACTTTATGATTTTAGATGAATTTTAATATATTTCATATATTTTAGAAGTTGAATCTCTATTATTGGTACATTTTGCTATTGTGTTATTGATACCTATATTCCTACCATTTTTTTGGTCTGCTTGATTTGTCAGTTTCTAGGAGATACTAAAATCTATATAAATTTGCTGAATTTTATTCTATTTATTTTGAGCCCATTTTTCTAAGCACATATAAATCTAATTTATGTATTATCTTAATATCATTTATTGCTACTCATGTTCACTACCTTGAATGTAATTTTGTTTTTTCTTCTTCTTCTTCTTCTTCTTCTTCTTCTTCTTCTTATTATTATTATTATTATTATTATTACAGTTTTGTTTGAGGCAGGACCTTACTATGTAGCCCTGACTGGTTTGCAGTTCATAGAGATCCACTTGCAGCTGTCTCTTGAGAGCTGGGATTAAAGGTGTGCATTACCCTTCCTGGCTCTGTTCATTTTTAAATTACTTTCAAGTTTGTGTTATGTGTGTGTGTGTGTGTGTGTGTGTGTGTGTGTGTGTGTGTGTGTGTGTGCACATGTGCTACAACATGCTTGTGGAGGTCAGAGGACAACTCGCTATAGACAGTTCTCTCCATCCCCTGTGTGGGTTCTGGGGACTGAACTTTTAGCCTTTAGCCAACTGAGCCATCTTGCTGCCTGATTTTATCTTAATAGCAACTATTTATTTTCTTGTACTGATTTTTAAAATGTGTATAAATTATAAATACCAGGTGTAATTAAATGGTTATAAAGTGACACCCATGTAACAACCAAGCTCCACTCTAGCACACACTTGGCTGTCTCATACTTCCTAAGTTCCCAGAGGTCACTCACATCCTTTTATGTCAGTCACTTCCTCTGATTTCATGAGCATGCCTGAACCAATATATTTGCCTGTTTTATAAAAAAATGTAATTATAGTATCCCTTTTGTTCAGTGTTGTGGTTGAGCTCTGCATCCATGCATGCTCAGTCTAGGCCATTTGTCTTCATTGCCGTGGAGTGCCGTCCCCCTTGCTGTGCTGAGGATTGGCCACCCCAGATTGTGGCTGTGGTGAACTGTGCTGCTGTCGGCATATATCCCTGTACATGTGTGCAAGGCATCTAGCATATATATCCCAAACTGAAATTCCTAGACCTCAGGGGCAATGCTTCTGTGTACATAGAAAACAACCAGTGTCTGCTCCATACAGCTCCACAGTCAGGGCTGCACGCTTTCTCATTGTTTTCTTGTTCTCGTCAGTGTGAAGAGAGGAGCTCCCTCAACTGGATTAATCAATGAGATACATGCAGTTTTAAAGGAGAGGTATATATGTTTGCTTTAAAAGTCAATGGTCAGACAAAGGCAGTCATACTCAGAGAAACGCCTAGTGCTTTTGCCATAAGGGAGCTTGCTATTTATCCTAGGCCAAGGCCCTATGCTCTTCAGACTAAGCAGCCTCCTCCTCTTTCATGTCTTCAGAAAACAAGATTCCATTTGTGAGTGCTGAGAGGGAGGGAGTGGCTGGTGAGCTTCCTGTGAGTCCTGAGTGAATGGTTTACGTTTTAAAATTCCCTTGAAAAAACAGCTGAGACAAACCAAGTACTGTACTGTGTGACCCAGCCCTGCTGACTCACCCCGACCCTCCTCCAAGAAGAGCGAACAGGGATGCCGGCCACGGTGGAGGGCCTCCTCACACTTCCACAGTTATCGTGTACTGTGTTAGCCTTGGAGGCTGCAGTGACAGCACAGAAGTTCCCAGTGGACATCTGGCCAGGGGCTAATTGAAGAATGGGGCTCAAGAAATCCTGAAGATCAGCAGGAGAGACATCTGGGATGACTCTCTTCTGACCTCTGGTCCCCAGTAACCCAGGACCAAATGTGATGTAGTATGGAACTCTGGGTGTCCTGGGAGATTCTCATGCTGGCATCTATCCCACTCTGATGTCATAGACCCTCCCATCCATCAGTACACAGTAGGTGATCTTGAAGCCTAACATGGTTTACTACCCCAGAGTTCCCTGCCTCATCAGGGTACAGTCTATTAGGCTTAGCACAGAGTCCAGCACTCTTAAGTGCCCGGTGCATTTCAGACCTCCAAGCTTTCCTTGATACCAGCTATGTATCACAGAAGTCACGGCCTTCTTGTGTTCCTCTTACACCTCGATTCATTCACTGACCATTCCAGCACATTCTCTACCATTCATTTCATCTCATAAACTCTCCCTTTTAGGTAGCTGACAGTGTCCCTAAGCTGCCCACAAAATCCTGACAAGCTCCACAGTCCAGGATGATTTTTACCAGGATGAGCCATCACTGCCAGCTGCTGATAGGCCGCCTTTAGTTTGGTATTTTGTGCAATAGCTTCAGTCCCCAGCAAAGGAAGAGCATTCGTCCTCAAGAACCCCACCCATGATCAAGAATCAAACCATTTAGTCTTCTAGTGGGCTAGCAAGAGCAGCCACTAACTTATATGTGCGTTACCCTGCTGATTAGTCTTCTACTTGATCCAAAGCAACTTCAGCCAACCACACTGAACTTAACTTATAGCTTGCTGTCTCTCTGCAGAGTTAAGCAATGTTGCAGGGCTGAAGAATCCAGCCTAACTAGTCAACCCATCCCACCATAAACCACCAACTGAACTATAGACAACCTCAAAAAGAGAATCAGGCAGGAGCAGAAAAGTACCCAATGCCTAAGAAAATGGGTGAGCAGCCTTGCCCCGTAGTAAAAGCTATTGTTCAGAAACTGGAATATTATGTAGGTCCAGTTGCTCAGTTGCCATGTCCTAGACCCTTACTGAATGTCAGAAAAAGCCTTTCAGCTTCATGCATATATACATATATATTATGATCACCAGACACCTCTCTGTCCATGCTGACACAGTTCCTCATGTTTCCCACATCCCCAGGCCCCTGCACTTAGCTACCTGATTTGGTTTTCAGCCTAGCTGGTGTCAAACCAAAACCTGAAATGTCCGTGTCTTTGCTCCTATGTATCCTTGGATGGAAAGTGGTAACTCTGATCTCCGAAGCAGTTTCTACTAGACATCTGAAAATCATGGGAGTTTCAGAAGTACCTCCAACTCTTCATCTTCCCATGGGCTTGAGCAACATGAGGGCAACCATTGCTAGAAGAGCTTCTCAGAAGGAAGGCTTTCAGGGTTCCATGGCAGCTATAAACAGGTGGAGTGGAAATAAAAAAAGTTGTTCCCATCCTCCTGGTACTCCGCGTCATTCTCTGAAGAGTTCCGGGTCTACTCCTGACTCTTCTGCTGATCTTGCCTCTCTCTGACCTACATTCTCACCTCTGTGTGGTCTTGGATTGGTCCTGTGCGGTCTGTATGTACTTATGGCCACAGTGCCATTTGAGGCAGCAAGTCCCTCCCATTAGACGCAGTCCTGGAATGAAAGCCCTAATGTGCCTATTTCTAGAAGGGTGCTTATACTGGGTGGTTCTGGGTCAACTTGACCCAAGCTAGAGTCANCAGAGAGGAAGGAGCCTCAGGTGAGGAAATGTCTCCTTGAGATCCAGCTGTAAGGCATTTTCTCAGTTAGTGATCATCGAGGGAGGGCCCAGCTCATTGTGGGTGGTGCCATCCACAGGCTGGTGGTTCTGGGGAGCAAGCCAGTAAGCAGCAGCCTCCATGGTCTTTGCATTGGCTCCTGCCTCCAGGTTCTTGCCCCTTTTGAGTTCCTGGCCTGACTTTCTTCAGTGATGACCAGCAGTATGGAAGTGGAAGCTGAATAACCCTTTTCCCCTCAGCTGGATTTTTGGCCATGGTATTTCATCACAGCAGTAGAAACTTCTTTTTGTAGATTTTATGTCACTGGTATAAGTTTGGATGTTGAATAGATTTGATTAACCCCAATGTGTCCTGCACTTGAGCCTGAGGCCAGAGGCAATGTAAGCAGCTCCCTTGGCTCTGCCAGCCTTCACTTAGAAATTACCTTTGCAATTCTGATTTCATTTCCTAATTGCTCAGAGCTACAGTTGACTTTAAAATCTATTTCTACTCAGAAATCTTGCTAAAAAGCATTCTGGTCAATTCAAGCAACTTACCTTTAGATTATTTTAGATTTTGCATGCATGACATCCTCTGCACTTGTGTACAAGTTTTCTAGACTATATATATTCAAAATTTTAAGTCCAGTTTTAAGGGGAAGGTGCTGTGTGATACCACTTGACTACATACTGTGCAGCTTGGGCAGTACTGATTATTTGGCTAACAATGTGAGTGGAGACTTCTCAGTGATTACTGAGGTAGGAACATTAACTGTAAAAGTGGTTGGTTTTAGACACTCTTGCTTCTTTTTTTTTTTTTTTTTTTTTTTTATGTTCATTGGTGTTTTGCCTTCAGTTATGTCAATGGGACTTGTCACGAAACCCTGGCTGCGATGTGGGGTTGATGGAAGCAGTCTTTTNGACTTCTCAGTGATTACTGAGGTAGGAACATTAACTGTAAAAGTGGTTGGTTTTAGACACTCTTGCTTCTTTTTTTTTTTTTTTTTTTTTTTTATTTTTATTTTTTTTTTTTTTTTTTTTTTTTTTTTTTTTTTTGCCCCACAACATGGGCTGCGATGTGGGGTTGATGGAAGCAGTCTTTTCTTAACTTGTTTGCTACCATTCATATAAACAGAGCTGAACGTATTCTTGGGCACATCTTTTTCGTTGCATTGTCTTTTAAGTGGTTCTCTTTGAAGCAATATACATTGCCATGTTTTATTTCAAACTATTAGTTGCTATTCTAGATTTTTCAATATGCTTTATTGTGTTATGACTGAGGTCTTTTGAACATCCTCTTTGTACTTTGTATTGTTTTTCTCTATACCCCTATCTCCTCATTGGGAAATGGTTTATTTTTCTTTATAAGGTCTTCACTCCTGATTTGAAAGTTTCATACTTCAGTTGTCTTTTTTTGTTGCTTTATTCTGCTGATCGTCATAAAATTTTGAACATATATTTTGTCACCCAGTAGGCAGAAGTCACAGTGTTTATTGTAAGTAAACATGAAAGATTAATATAAGAATTCCTAACTAATAAAGGGTGGTTGACCACTAAAAGGAAAGTGGCGAAGAAGACTCTTACAGGTCCTTGCTGTAACTTGAGAAAGTGTATACTACCTCCAGAGCTAAGGGGCAGCAGACAAGAAATGAGCTTAGAAGCATAGCTAAGCACCTGTGCTGGGCTGACTCGGACCTCAGGTGGCACAGGACTTCTCAATCCACTTAGCTGAGCAACTTTTTTTTTTTTTTTTTTTGAGACAGGGTTTCTCTGTATAGCCCTGGCTTTCGCTGAGCAACGTAAGATGGTGAACTGTTGCTAACACAGACGCCAGGGCTGTGCCGGCAGAGCCCGAGAGCATGAGTTACTATGAACTGCCCATAAACCATTCGGTTAAAGAAACTTCTCATCAGAAGAAAAGCTGTCATCAGCTTTCTCCTTGCAGTAGCCCTCCCTTGTCCTCTGTTGTCAAAGCCCGTATCAATAATCCTACTTCAGAGATGCGATCTGAAGCTAAAGGTACAATGACCTTCCTCGTATTGAGAGCTCATGCTCTCAAGCTCTGCTACCAGGTCATGCCATATATTCATGTAGATGTATGTTTTTAAGATGCACTTCTGATTGTATACATGGGAGTGTGTATGCATCTGTGTGTGCAGGCGCTCATGGAGATGCTATCAGATCATTTAGAGCAGTGGTTCTCAACCTTCCTCATGCTGTGACCTTTACTACAGTTCCTCATGCTAACCCCCAACTACAAAATTATGTTTGTTGCTGCTTCATAACTGTAATTTTGCTATGAATTGTAATGCAAATATCTGTGTTTTCTGGTGGCCTTAAATGACCCCTGTGAAACTTTGAGGCTCGTTGGACCTCACAGGGGTCGAGACCCACTGGTTGAGAACTGCTGCTCTGGAGCTGATGTGATAGGTGGTGGCAAGCCACTTGGCATGGGCTCTGGGGACTGAACTCTGGTTTCTGACTGCGGAGCCATCTCTGCAGCCCTAGTTTTATTTTTTGTTTGGTTTTGTTTTTTTGTTTTTTGTTTTGTTTTGTTTTGAAACAAGGTTTCTCTGTGTAGCCCTCTGTCCCAGAACTTGCTTTGTAGACCACCAGTCTGTCCTTAAACTCTGTCAGCATCTGTCTCCCAAGTTCTGGGATTAAAAATGTATGCCATCATGCCTGTCTATATTTTTAAGTTTTACTGTTGGGTTTTTTTTTCTATGAAGATTTGAATACTTTTAAGGTGCCAACCTAATTTTCTTGTTTTTCTTTTTGCTGATACCGTGTGACAATCATTCAGTTGATATTCCCTAAGTGTCGTAAGTGTGTGCTTCGTGCACCACCTTGACTATGTATACTGTCAGACCCTACACTCCAATAGCAGAGTGTTGCTGCTCTCTATGCTACTGCTAACTGGTCCTTGTCCTCAGGTGCTACCCCTCCTCTGGTGCATGCTAACAGTTTGGTCTCCATGCTGTAACCTCCTTTAACTCCTGTAGGCTGCTCTAGGTTTTCTCTTTATATCATCACTCAACTTCACCTGGGATACCTTTACATTGACCACGTTCGTTGTTTAACTAGGTGTAATTGCTTGAACGAGAATGTCCCGCATAGCCTTAGCTGTTTAAAGGCTTGGTCACCACTTGGTGGCGTGGTTTAGGAGCCTGAAGTGCTTCACTGGATCCGGATTTGAAAGCTTAAGGCCTCTCACCCTACTTGTCATTCATAGTTTGCACTTTCAGCATAAGATGCGAACTCTTAGCCTCCTGTTCCTGCCACCATACCTGCTGCCTGCAGCCATGCTGCACCCTGTTATTGTGGAACTCTCTAGAACCGTTGGGTAAAGTGAATTCTTCTGGAAGGTGCTTTGGCTGTGATGTTTTGTTTCAGCAACAGAAAGGTAATATACGAACAAGTTCTTTATGTGTTTTGGGGAGTGGCAGGTTTTCCCGTCTGCCACTATCAGTTCTAGGGTGGCTAATATTTATGTGATACAGTCCTTTCATGATACTTGTCTATTTAGGGAAAAATTACAGTGTCATCATTAGGTGAGGTGGGCGACTTTAAAATAGAAATGTCATGCTGAGGAATTGTTGGCTCAGTTAAAAAAGTACGTGTCTTGCAAATAGAAGGATCTGAGTTTGAGTTCCAGAACTTACGTTAATAATATTAAAAATAGGTATGGTGGTGGTGCATCTTGTATTCCCCAAACTGGGGAAGTTGGAGATTTGGATGCCTAGAATTCACTGGCCAGCCAATCTCGCTACTTGAGGAGTTCCTGACCAGTGAGAGATCCTTGCTCAAAGAAAAAAGGGGGAGGGGACCCTCCAGTCTCTTTCTGTCTCCACACACAAATAGAAATATACACACACACAAGTAGAAATATTTACAAAACTTTTATTATGCATCAAGTAGTCTGTGGTTCAATTGGGATATACTCTAAAACATTATCAAACAAAGTAGTGTAGTTGCTTAGTATGTGACCATGCACAGAGCTTGTAAACATTAAAAAATTAATGTTACAACACTAAGAATTGGTTTTCGTTTTTTTAGAAACAGGGTTTCTCTTTGTAGCCCTGGCTGTCCCAGAAGTTCCTCTGTAGACCAGGCTGGCCTCGAACTCAGAGGTCCACCTGCCTACACCGAGGATTGTTAAAATGGACAGTGCTACACAGGTAGAGACCATTTCAGTATGGACTGGCCATAGGAAGAGACAGCACAGTATCTGGACTGTTCTGTGTCCTCGGGATGCTGCTGAATGAACACACATCTGCGCAGGAATACAGTAGCAGAAACCACATCTCACACTTGATAGGGGAGTTGTAACTATGAATATTACAGTCTATAATAAATAACACATAACCTACATGTCAGAGTAAACACTATTGTTGTGTTGTTGAAGCGGGCCAGCTTCCCACGTTCTGGGATTTCAGGTGTGAGCCTCCATGCCCAGGCAAAACATTGCCATTTTTGTTGTTGAGGCTCAGTTATACTCTGTAGCCTTGGCTGGCCTGAACTCACAGAGACTACCTGCCTCAGCCTCCCAGGCTGGGACTAAAGACATTTGCCGCCACACCCACTCTGTTGCATTCTTTCACAGAGCATCGGGAATGGCTGGCTCAGTGGGCAAAGGCCATCTGTTGCACAAGCCTGCCCAGAACCTATGGAAAGTGTCTGATGCCCACGTGTGCCATGACATGTGTACCTCATGCTCACATCCTACACAGAATAATAAATAAAAAGGAAAAGCATCATTGAAGACAACAGGAACACGGCAGGGAGTATTGTCTGAATGGGTGGCTTCACCCTGGCAACAGAACAAAAGTCTATCTGGTCTTACAAGCTGAAATGTGTAAAAGGCACTTGTTTAGATACACAATGGACATATTTTCCTCAACATGTCTATTTGGGTGACCTGTCCATTTCTTAGAACAGCAGGACTAAGTCTCACACTTGCCTAACAGAAATATAAAAGGCCCCCTTTCCTCCTAGGAAGTGACTGTTCTACAGCCTCCTGAATCTAGAGTTCAGATGTAGACCTTGGTTCGGGGCTGGGCTCAAAATTTCCTATGGAAACAATGCCACATACCAGAGGTTTGTCCCCTAGCCTTTCCCAGAGCATTTAACTCTTAACACTGTTGCCCCTAGGAAAATACACTGTAGCCCCGAATCAGAACCTGGGGCAAATGTGGGCTTACAAGCAACCAGAAGAGCTTTGGCAGTGTTAGCTCTGGGTGCTTTGGACTTTGGATGCTTTTTGTTTCCACAAAAGAGTGCCCTCCTGTGCTCAGAAACTGCCCAGGAGTTACTCTAAACAGGCTCCCTCCTCTACAGCCCTGTGCTGCGGACAGGGCACTGATGTGAACAATTACTTACCAAAGTGAAAAGTTACCACTGAGGTTTTGGGGCCTCATTATAGATACAAATACCACAGTTTCTTTGTGGATTTGAATTAATCCAAATTGACAGAAACAGTCCCTGCTTTTACATGACCTTCCATGTAATATCATGTAGTTAAGAGTTCATACAATGTATATTTCCATCAAATGTATGTTCTGATTTAAATGACAAAAATACACATATACACTTTCTAACACTGGAGCTCATCGTCAGCTTCTGGGCTGTCCATCTATAGTCAGTTCATACCTGTAAGACATGGGTTTGGAGTGTGTTAGTAGTGAGGATCTGGGGCTGCAACAAGACAAGCAACATAACGTGCCTCTGTGGAGACCGCAGAAGCCAACTGTCTGGGAGTAGCTGGCCAGGGATATCGCTACAGTCACAGAGGGCTGCAGTCAGTAACAGGGAAGTAACCCCATCTGAGTAAGGATACTAAAGGGGAAGCACCCTGGGGAGCAGGGCAGCTGTCTGAGATGGTCATAAAGGGCAGGGCACACTTACCACTGTGAAAAGCCCTTAATCAGATCTTGTTTTGATAAGTCAATCAGCACCTAAAAATGACAGACAGTTAGTGCTTTCCACAACTATGTTCAGTGGGAGCGCTCTGGGGCAAAGCGGGCTGAGCGGGAAGGGTTCAGATTCCAGCAGGGTATTTTATTTTTAAATTATTCTTTGAGAATTTTATACACTCATACAAAGAAATATAATTGTATCTACACATGCCATGCCCCTTTCCCAGCTCCCCCCAGAGCACTGCAGTATGTCCACATGCCAAGTTCATGTCTCTACTGTTAATAACCCACGAAATCTGCTTAGTGTTGTTCATGTGTGCAGAGTATGGCAGCCTACCAATGGCCATGCCCCGAGAGAATGATTCTCCCTCCCCCAGCAGCTGTGGGTGGGGGTCTGCCCCATCCATCTGTGTGTTTCCGGCCCAGTGGAGCCTTTACAGACAGAGTGCAGACACTGGCATCAGTGTTTTACAAGTAACTCTTCCATATCCAGCACATGGGAGGCAGTGGCAAGTGGAGCTCTTAAGTTTGAGGCCAGCCTGGTCTACATACTGAGTTCTAGGCCAGCCAAAGCTGTGTAGCAAGACCCTGTCTCAAAAACAACACCAACACTGTTCCTGTTTGGAACATGAATTTAAGATATTCAAAGACTACCTTCAAGAATTACAGATATTTTAACTTTGATGTTTGCTCTCAGGTTCACAGACATAGGCATTGCAGAAATGAGCATAGACGGTTGTCGTTAAAAACAGAATTGTGGTGCTGAATGAGTGCCGCGGAGGGGTCTTCTCTCTCAGCAATGCCTGGGATTACAGTTCCTCTACTTCTCGGTAACATTCTGCTAACACAGAAACCTTGGCCTAATGCAATCCAAGTTCCACTTAATGATCTATTTATAAAAAACAATAGGTAATACCAGAGTAGATGACACATACTTATGGAATATTGAATTTGGATATTCTCAAGGTTGTTAAAATAATGTCTATGCACTAAGTTGTATTTCTCCATTAGGTCTGAAGAATATGAAAACAAAGCATCCTTTCAAAGAGGCTGTCCCTCCTAGTAAGAGCCAGAATGAACCCATCGGGTTAGGACAGAGGGGACCGTGGGCTACTCACTTTCCCCAACTCCTTCCTTCTGTGTGAGCCAAGAGGCCTGCTGTTTTTCACTGCGACATCCAGTGACCTCTTCTGCACTTCTCCCATGGGAACAAAAAATTCAAACCTTTAAAAGTCAGGACATTAAAAATGAGATTGACGTGCAGCGACTTTGATTGAAATCATAGCTTGTTTCTTCCAATTCCCACTAAAACGAGAGCTGTCAACAGAATCAGCCTGGGCTCCTAGTCTTTCGGTGCGTCTTTGTCCCAGGTAAGCAGTCTCTAAATCCAGGCAGTGTCAAGGGACTGCCTGAGAAGGGCCTCTCAGATGGCTGCTGTTCAGTGTGTCACACTGTGTCCCGACTCCACACTGACCATGGTTTCGAGGCTCCTCTCATCTGCACAGCTTAGAGGAACCCCTCACCCCTCTCTGTTCTGACTATGGAAAACTGGGATGTGCATGGAGTATTGGAGCTGCACGGAAAGTGGTGACTGTCCCAGCCTTGTCATGTGTAGGCGGGGTCTGTTCATGTGCCTTCAGATAACCCTGGCTTTCATCTTGTAAGTTTTAGAGAGGATTACTAACAGCTGTTAATCTCTCTCCTGTGTTCTACTGTAGCCATTTTAACATCTTTGTATAACTGTGTCAGACTTCTCCTTCACAGCGGCACCCACTCTGTGACTAGAGGATGGTGGGCCTGGCATGGTGTTTGGTGAATGCTGGATTAGCTTTCTTGTAGTCTTTCTTGATGAGGATAGACATGGACCAAAAAGGACTCAGTTTCAGCCATTTAGAGTAGTTACGATTGATTAGAATAAGAGCAAAAGAGGTCATGTGCCCAGCCTGGCTGCAAATGTCTTCTCTTAGGGCTGCAGAGCAGAGGAGGATGCAATGGCACCTGCTGCTCCTGCAGAGGATTGCAGCTCAGCTCCCAGCACCCACATCAGGCAGCTCCGGAGGGACCAACACCCTCTTCTAGACTTGTAAGGCACTACTATACATGGGGGATACACACATACACACAAACAGGTTTTAAAGGACTTGCTTCAACTGGACTCTTAACAAAAGCAAGAAATGTGCTTACAGCCTGCCTATCAGGTTTGTCCTCAAAGTCATGGACGGACGAAAGGATGTCTTTCACCTGTCAACTTTGGTATGTGTGGGAGGAAAGACAGGCCAGAGAACTGAGAGAAAGAATATGTACTCCCCACCACTGGGAACATTTTATCCTCTAAGGACAGCAAATGTGAGCAGCCTTGATCACATTTTTGGGTAAGTTGCCCTAGCGGCCCTTTCTCCCACTAAAAGTATACAGGGGCTTCCCGAAGTCACCCAGCCCGTGTCCTCCCCTCCCCCCATATCCAGCAAGCTCCAACACGTCACCTTGGGACGCGGTACTGTGTACATGGCTGGGGCTTGCTAAGTGCTGTCCTACTCACGTCTCGTCGAATAGGGGCTCCAGGGTCTTCTGCTTCACTGAGGTCTTCTTCCGACTCGCCCATCTCCTCTCTGGCAGCAGGTAGATGCGGACGTAGGGGTCAGCTCCACTGCTGGTACATGGTGTCAAGTTTCTGATATAGAGAAAAGGAGTCCCTGATTCTTACACGTACAAAGTGCTCATTTGGGAGGAGGCTGGATCAACTACAGGGGACTAAAATCCTCTGTACTCTAGACAAATACAAGGTTAAAGGACAGGATGCCAGCTGTGGTTTTGAACACATTTTGTGCCATCTAGGATGTAGCCAAGTACTTTGTACCTAAGGAAGTTGGTAGTTCCTGCTTAGGAAGGATACCCCAAGATAGTAGTTCAGGGGTGTCTGAGCAAAGCCCTTTTGACCCCATCAGCACCCACATAGAAGGGCCACTCAGCAGGCCCCTTGGAGGGTTTTTGCCACCCATGGCCTATGGGTCCTCCAGTGTCACTTAGGAGGACATGCTCCTGCCATCGCCCTCAGCACTCCTGCTATGTGATCACCTGAACCTTCCAAAGGACCTCCCTGGTTCCAGAACCTCTTTACCTGCAGCCGTTGACCAGCACTCTGAGACAGTGTCGGAGACACACATAGCGCACCGTGAGTTGAATCTCACCCAGCCGTCCCTGCCTGGAACCCCCAGCTCTGTGAAAAAAGGGTCCTGTTACTGTCAGAACTGTCCCTCTCCCCTTCACCTGAAGTCAGAGAAGAATGTCCTATGTGAGGAACACAGACTCATATGAGTCAATAATTCTCTCCAGGGTTCCACCCAGCATTCTGCTGAGCACCCTAATTCTCAGCAGAAAGCACCACCGACCCTGGAGGGGACTGGCTCTTATGTCATGGTGGCTTGAATTGGGACTTGGGATTTTATAATGGTCTCTTCTGTCTTGTAGGGTTAATTCAGAAGATTGAGTTAGATCAGATAACATGCTAAGCCCACAGGAAGTACATAATACATGGCAGCTACTTATCATGCAAGTTCATATTCTCAACTATTCATGTTAGCCCACTATACTTAGAATCCAGGAAATGTTTCTATGAAAGAGACTGTAACAACTGAAGTCTATGTAGCCAGAGCCATAAGCCAACATTAGACCTCTCCCCCTCGTCCTATGTTCCTCCTATTAGTCCAGGCTGCCTCCTGTAAACCCATTTTGTGAGAACCTTGAACATGAGCAGTCTGCACATTCCTATCTACTTTTCATGCATTTTAGACAAGATCGAGCAGAGAGATGCGTACTCAGTGTTGAGGCTGACGTCTGTCAGGTCAAAGCAGGAAGAGGCCAGGGAGTTGAGTGAGGACATGCTGGGAGCCACCCTTGTGAGTGGCCATGCGAATGGGAAGGCAGGGCGGCTCATGGGTCTGGGTGACTTGATGGGCCCTGGAGAGTGGAGACCTGGGACAGTCAGGAAGGTGGTAGATGGGTTCTTCTTCTTTCCCGGGGACTCACAGAGCCCTCTGGCACTGTCCTTGCCTTTGGGCTCCAGGCCTGGCCCCTGGGGCTCAGGCATAGGTTCAGGGGCTGTGGTGGCTGTGCTGATATTGTCAATGCTCTTGGAGGCTCCTTTGATGTAAGAGGTAGGGTTCAAGGTGCCTGTCACATCTGCAAGGCCTTCCTTTAGGGGTGGGGCTTTACAACCCTGGTTGGTGGTCACCTTCTTGATGAACAGAGGACCTTTCTTTAGAGCGTCGGGTCCGGTGTATGGGCTTCCCAGCTCTCGTCCCTCCACTCGTAGGAACTGGTGGCAGATGACAAGGTTGTTATGGGGGAAAGTCCACCTCAAATGTACCATCTGATAGGCCTGTCTCAAGAGTCCCCGTTCCTATACAGACTTGCTGTGGGATTTAAAGCCACTGAAATTAACATAGCAATGCATCTAGGTCTCTAATGGTGTGTGGTGCTCTGCTGGAGTCTCCAGCAGAGACCAGCCTTGATCTACAGCACCGAGGAACACTGAACACACAACAGCCACAGAATAGTCAGTCGCCCTGAAAACACAGACAAGCTAAAGAGCACCATTTATTCCCAGTCCCCTTTGTGGGTCACAGTGTAAAGACTGGGTATTGTGGGTGTATAGCATGTGCCTCTCTCAAACCTTTTTACGCTCATCACACCCATCTACTGTGGGAGAAAATTTACTCCCAAACCCCCAAGATCTTCAGACAGCAGAGTGAACAGCGTACAATGTAAACATCTGAAGTGACTAAAGACTTATGGGAAGGTAGATGTGAATAAAGACCAGGTGGATTTGGAAGGGGTGGAATTAAGACAAAAAGAAAATCACTGTTGAGATAAAAACCACACTGAAAATTAGTATGGCGAACAGTGGTTAGGTTGATGGTTCTGGGGATGGAAGGGAAAGTCAGGAGCAGGGAGAGCCAGGGCTCAGTCAGTGTGGCGGCATGGACCAAGGACAGAAAAAGAGTGAGCATGGAGGCTTTAGGAGGCGGGATGAAATGAGTGGGAGAGGCAGTGTTTGAAGCAACAAGAGTTGACGGCAGAGACACCCCTATGAAAACATCTGGCCGCAATGAGACCGATCTTTCAGCAGACCTCACAGCAAAGCTGATAATACCCTTGAGGTCTTTTAAGGCTGTACTTAGCCTGTTACGTTGTCATTCCTTAATACACTATCAAGGAAGGAACTCTCAGAAGTTATCTTTGATGTACTGACCCGGTGAGTAGATAAAGACATAAACCTCTCTCCTGGCTTCTGCATTCCACAGATGCTCAGTGAGGGGGCCTGTTCCACCCCAGCCCCGCCCACCAAGACTTACCCGAAGCACCAGCCTCATGGAGATGAGGCTGTCCAGGCCTGAGTGGTCCAGCTGGAAGCACTGTTCAAGGGTGAGGTCAGCACAGGGGAGGATCCGGCACAGGGGGAACTCCAGCACTCCCAGAGCACACTCCAGCTCATCATCCAGCACCTGGGCAGGGGGCAGTTACAAAATTAGGGGAGAGCTAAGCCCACTCTGCTGCCACTGCTATCTAGTCCTGGTGAGTCTGGGCTTCCTCCAGTAAGTATGGACTGTGGAGCAATTAGCATCCGGCAGGAATGGAAACAGGTCAGACCTTGTACCTGCTGAGAGTCTGGGGGGGAGAGTGACTCAGAGTAGAAGGTGGTCTGCATGAGGCTAGTCTGGCACACACCCAGGACCAGTGGGGCTTTTGTGCTGCTGGGTGATAGGGTCATTGCTTTAGCCTCTGTTTGCTCCTGTGAAAAGGTAATTCTTCTACAGATCTTATGTAAGTTTTAGATTCTAGCACAGGAACCTGGTACTGTGAGACTGTAAAGATCATCCGTACTGAAGGAACTAAGGGAGTGAGCCAACTGTTTGTCTTCCCATAGTCTCCTGTGTGGTGACCTCACCAGCCTCAACGGACTGAGGGCTTGCGGGGCCTCATACCCTCCCACGCACTATGGGGCTGACTACCAGAACTGCCCAAGGTACGCTCTCCTGTCCTTGGCCTAGAAATCTCCCAACTGTCTGCAGAGCCCAGCATCAAGCAAACCTTCAGGCAGAGCTGCTCGGCTGCCACGCTGTGCACAAAGAAGGAGAACACCTGGCTCCACACAGGGTCCTTGCTGTGGGGACAAGTCTGAGAACAGAAAAAGGAAGAGGTCATCTGAGGGCCAGGTAGACACGCTCTGATCAGTGTGGCCACCAGCTGCCTGAGGAACCTGGGGACAGTCAGTGTAGCAGAAAGGCATGGCCTCAGACCATGCTCCAAGGTAAGCCCTAATTCTGTTGGTGTGTTCTTGGTGGACTCACTGGCCACATAAGGAAGAGATTCCAAAGGCTTTTTAAACATTCAGCATGAGAAAAACTCCCTTTATTCTGTCTCTCCTTGAAAGGGGTAGGAGCTCCATTTCCTTAGCTCAGGCCTCCACAGTAACTGTCTCACCTTACTTGTAAAGGTCTTCTTGCCCACAGTGAGCTTGACATATGAAGAAGGGTCTCTGCTGGCCTTATTCTGTAAGGGGGAAACCCACAATGTTTCAGGGTGGGCCCAAGACAGCCCATCCTTCTCTACCCTCTCCTTCTCCCCCCAGCCCCCAGGTATATCAGTAGATTGTAGGGTAGCCAGTGTCTCCTGTAGGGCAAGAAGCTTCCAGGTGGGCATCAAGGGCATGGGCACTATGGCATGGGCACTGCAAGACTACCCCAAGTAGGAACCCCAAGCTGCAGACCAGAGGCCAAAACCGGAGCAAACATGTCCAGTGCCACCTACCACCATGCCCAGGCCCTCCACCCTCTGGATCCTTTTTATAAAATAGCAACCACTCTTGCCCCAAACAACAAGAAAACCTGGAATCCATTACTCTGGGACTCCAGGGTAAATGACTGAGAACAGTGCCAAGCCTAGGACCTTGCCCAGTAGACCCCGTGAGCAGGGGCTAGGCGACAGATAGGCCCAGGCTACAGTCACTTCAGAGAAAGAGTCACATTCACTTACTTTGACAAACCTGGAGAGTTTTTTGGCTCGATATTCACCATTCAGATAGTCAAAAGGGTTTCTCTGCAGCACAAGAATTGGGGTTAAAACAACGCAGAGGCATTTGACAGTGCAGAATGTAAGGCGGACGCCCACCGAGACTCACCGGCAGGTTGCAGGCATTCTCTAAGAAGACCACGAGGATGGCAGTGGAGAGGCCACTTTCGTTCTGCAAACAGACACAGCCCTCACTAAATACTCCCAGAGTCAGGAAACAGGCAGGTTTGGAGATGTCTACTCGGGACAGAAAGCAGCCAGCCCACAGTCATGCTAACCACCTACTTTATATTGTCCGAGAACACATCTGCAGCAGGATAGGTTCGAGGTAGACAAAAGTAGATGTCCCTATACAATCGGGTGACAGGCCCTGACACAGAGCTCCAAGGACCCCAGGTTTGCTGAAAATTATTGACTAAAGGCTGTTTACTGAGCAAAGAAAAGCCTGGAATGACATGTTCTCTAAGAGACAGCAACAAATGGGGGCCCCTCCCTTCCTTGCCTCTACCTTCACACAATAGGTAGAAGTGGGGGGTATCTCCTTTCCTGTCTCTGTTTGAACCATGAGGCAAAAATGGACTCTCTTCCTCCTCCTCTTCTACCTGAGGCTCCTCCCCTGACAATCCTGTCTGCAAGGGAGCCAGTGACACCCCGCTCACCTCCATCAGCGCTTCCTGGTCAGTGAGCAGTGAGAGCCACTCCAGCCTCAGGTGCAGCTGCCCACTGGTCGTGTCATTCAGGGCAAACCACTGTGGATGAGGAAAGGAAAGGCAAGCTCAGAGATGGAGACAGGCTGCTGACAGCTGATGTGGGGGCTGGAGTTTCAAGACTAGGGGGAAAATTTAGCCAACTCAGAGAGAGCCTAGCAGTCAGAGGGACTGGCAGGTGTGGGAGAAAAGTCCTACACTACACTTTGGGATTGTACAACCAGCTCCAGCTACCTTCCTTGTTAAGTTGCCTTATTCTGCAGGTATTTCCCAGGGAAACGTCTAACTCCAGCCAGAGGGGGCTCCCCAGAGCCAAACTGGCCTCACCCAACTCTTATCCCTGGGAATGGACATGTGTGCAGCCCAGGGCCAGATGGCTGAAGTGACTTGCTAGAGCCGTACACTGAGAGGGGTGTCCCTGATCCCAGGGCTGGGTGTGCCGTCTCTACCTCATCCACCACTCTGTTCTTCATGACATCTCCAAGGCAGATCTGCAAGCTGGAAGACCGAGAGTAAGGACCACAGTGTCCAGAGCAGGCTGTGGGGGCCCACAGTGGTCTCTGTTCTCAAATGACTGGGTGTGACCACTGTGACAGTGGCCTCTGTCATCCCAGGTAAACAGTGAGAGACCAATTACAGCTGGGGAGAAGGAAGGGCTGGGTAACCCCCACAGTTGCTCCCCTGGGCCTATGCTGTAGGGAAGAAGTGGCTCCTGGTAGGGACAAGCAGAGGTCTGGATACTCCCCCCTGGGTTTTCAACAATACTGTGGCTGGCATTTTGAGTAGGGTAATTCTTCATTGTGCAAAACTGTTCATGCATCACAGGAATTTGCCTTCCTGGCTGGACCTGTTCCCTCTAAATACCAGAGGCACTCTAATAGTCAGATGCCCCTCCGACTTGAAAACTGGTTCCAGTGCACAATAAGTGGCAATAAGTGGTACCAGTGTCATGTGGGTGTCAATGACAGACGACATGTGTGTGGGAAAGCCAGGAAGTCCCATATCACAGTGTTCCCCTAGCCTATCTCGAGCCAAACCTAGCCTGCAAGTCCTGTCAGCCAAAGGGAGGGTACAGTTCCTGTGTGACTCAGAAGTATGTACGTATCCAGCATGCACCTGACCTCAGCTCTGGAAGGAAGTACCACAAGCTGTACCCTCTGCCTGCATCTACAAACTGCAGTCTCCATGGCCATGGGGACTCTAGAGTGAGTGGCAGCACCCTGCGGGAGCTGTTTTCAATTTCCTTAGTCATGTTTCTACTTGTTAGAACTCCATACTTGGGGAAACAAGCTGCATTCTACAAGGGTCTAAGGTTTGAGTCTCTTCTGCTCCTGCTCTGAGAAATAAACATTTATGTCACCCCTGTTGCTCCTCGATCCTCTCCTGGGAGGCTGGATCCTGCTGCACTGTGCCCTTCCCTGCTTGGTAGAAAACCACAATGGCCAAAGTCGCCACCCAAGCTCAACACTGAGCTTTTTGTACAGAAAGGCAAATGTATTCAAACACTCAGTGAGCATCTTCCAAGGGAGGGTGTTCTGTGGCCACAAAGACTCTGGCGGGAAGCAGATTGAGGGCTAGTGCCTTTACAGGAGGTTCCAGTAGGTGGAACCAGCCTAGACTAAAGGTAAATCCACGTTTGCTCTTCAGCCCCACGGGGTCACTCAGTCCACCTGTAGCCTCAAGCTCTGGGTATCAGCACACAGGGAATGACCAAGGCTCCTTGGAGTTGAGCACCTTGCTCACTGTTCCAAAAGGGACTCTGGGTAGATTCTTAGTGGGGACACGGGTCCTAGGGTCCTCTGTGTGCTTCTGACCACTCTCCTCCAGGGCCTGTGTCAGGGTTAGAAACATCTAGGGAGGTTTGTAACAGGGCTGGAAAATGCTGTGGCAGACTGTCTGGTACAGTCACTCCCATCACATTGGCTGTTGTCACAGGGGGTGGCAGGTCATTGAGCAGTGAGGGCCTGTCCTTTCTAAATTTCCCAAGTCCCAGCCTTGTATCCGAAGCATGAAAGAAGCTCCAAAGCCCAGATCCCAACTCCTCACCTGCCCAGGAAGTCATCCTTGTCAGTATCTTCATCATACAGGTCCACCTCCAGGTCCTGCCCAGGTACCTCGTACACCATAAACTGCAAGGACAGAGATGCATCTTGCCCAGCAGGTCTCCACTGCTGAATCAGACCTTACAACCCACAGACTGCCAAAGCCCAGCTTAGGGCCTCCCTGGAGGGAAGCAGAGGGGACCAGAGACATCACAAGCACTCCATAGCATGGTGCCCCCAGGAGACTGGCTGCCGTCTGCTCTGCCTTAGGCTGTCACATTCTCTTCACGTGGGGGCTGTGGAACATTATGAAACTAAGCTGCCCTTTCTCAGCCTGCTTTCATTGCCTGGGACCAGATGTAACAAGCGCGTAGATCTAAGGAAAGGTGGCAGCTAGGTAGTGACCCTGACACATGACTGCCAGGCTGTGAGTCCCACCCATGCAGTAACAAAGAAGGCTGAGGACTTGGGCATAACTGTCTATGCAGTGTTCTTTCCCTTTCATTGAACACATCCAACAGCTGATTCTGAGGAAGAAAGGGTACAGAAAATGGGGTCTGAATAGCTTACTAGAGAGCCTGCTAGACAAGGAGCAAGAGTTACCCAGACCTACTTAACAAGACAAGTTCACCCGAACCATGGCTTCTCTGTGGGGCCGTGAGAGCCACTGTGTCCATCACAGCCCAGAGTGAAGCCTGCAGACACCAGGACTTCCGAGGGGGGTTGGAGAGAGCCTTACCTCAAATACTTCATTCCAGGTGGGGTTCAGGTTCTTGTAGATGGTTCTGCTCCGGCAGTGCTGCAAGCCAATGCTCACCTTGGCGTAGGGGTCTGACTTGCCTCCGAGCCCTAGGAAGTTGTCCTTCTGGGCCAGCTTCTTGGCCTCCAGCAAATGGACTCTGATCACACCCTGAGAAGCACGCAAGCCCCGGTTCACAGGTGCCTTCTTGACGTACCAGCCTTAAATCCAGGATACCAGGGCCCAAGCCATCATATCACTGCTGCCCCCTTCCACAGTCTGGACAGAGATGGCAACCGGAGATAACTGTGACCTAGCTAAGGCCACACAGCACCTAGTAGCAGGGCCCAGTGCTCTATCCAAGGCTCTGGCCTTCCCACACACTCTTCTCCAGACTCGATATGAACCGCTGGCTCAGCTGAGGCTGTCTCTGTTCCTCCTTTCCTCAGCACTGCTGTGGAACTTGTACATAAACTTACTGCTAGGAGTCTCCAGGCAGCACGCTGTGGCCCTGCCTGCACTGGCGGTGGGTCCCTGTATGCACAAGAGCAGAGCCGCTGGAATATCACCCACCACAGGGAAGACCCTTTCCTCACACTCCCACTGTTCAAAAGAAATGCAAGACTCAACCTGGAAAGTCACAGTTCTTTCCTAGAACTCTTTCCTGGAACAATACTTTTAAGATATCAGTAAATAGATGCACAGTTTCTTTGATCTACAAAACTTCTTTGAGGATCTATCCATGGGTACAGTGGCAAAAACATAAAAAGACCGGCGGCACTCAGGCTATGCGTTGCACCAGTGTTTGTAGCAGCCAAAGTCCAGACACAACCTGACTGTCAGCAGAGCTGGTGTGCAGTGACCGTAACTCCCACAGTGAAGCACTCTGCACCAGCAGCAGAAATGTGGAAGGCTCTATCTGCACTGTGGCAGCAGGGCTCTATGATAAGTGCAGTAGTAAAATCGAGGAAGAGAAATGATACACTAACATTTATGAAAGATGGAGACCATGATAAATACCACTTAAGGAAGGCCTATTTCTACTGTAGAATCTTCCTAACATATACATACACTTAGTATCATCCTATAACAGTAAGGCGAATATGCCCTGCTAGACTTCATAGGCTATCAGAAATCCAATCACCAGGGGTGGATTACCTCTGTTGGAACTGTTGGCCCCACAGGCCCCCAGATGTTAAAGGCCACCGTCAGTGCTCTTGGCTTCCCTCAAGAACTTGACCCTAAGAGTTTGTTGCTGAAGATACCATACACTTGAGTCATAGAACATGGAGAAGTCAGGCTGGTACTGACCTGGAAGCTCCATTTTCTGCTGGCTAACTTTCACAGTGCTATACATGTTATTAGGGGCCGGGAGTAATCAATCGTACCCAGCTGTGAACCCTAAAAGCTCCAATAATGACTGGGTTGGTAACACATGTCCATGGGTGCAACAATGGACATATCACGATGGTACACAACCATTTTCTGACTGGACTTAAAAGAGTCCATTCCTCAAAATGGAAAGACCTGGGACTGTGACTGTTTTCAAGCATATATAGCTAGATTCCACTGTTCTTCTAATATAGCATTAAACCAACTCCCAACGACTTCTTAGATGGATACGTTAGTGTCTCAGCCCTCGTCAGAGAACTTTCGCTTTGCAGCAGATGGTGATTAACACAGAAAATGAGGACTAGAATACTCAGCCCTAAACAGGACATCTGTATCCCAGTACCTCCCCCCAAAGCTCACGGATCAGCGTAGAAGAGGAAGTGGAAAGATGGAAGAGTCAGAGGTGGTGGATCACTACAAGGAAACGGTGTTATCCAGACACAACAGTGGACCTGAATAGGTGAAGTCACAGTAGTTGTGACAGCATTCACAAAATCTAAGCAAGTTCATGCCAGACACAATTCCAGGGAGAGGGAAGTCTTTAAGGTTATAGCCCTGGTAAGTTAAATCTCCTTCTCTGGGCTGGAGAGACGACTCAGTGGTCATGAGCACTGACTGCTCTTCCAGAGGTCCTGAGATCAATTCTCAGCAGCCACATGGTGGCTCATAACCATCTATAATGGGTTCTGATGCCCTCTTCTGGTGTGTCTGAAGACAGCAACAGTGTACTCATGTATGTAAAATAAATCTTTTTTTTTTTTTCTTTAAATCTCCTCCTAGCAGGATCACTGGTCAGCGGCTCCTCAGCAAGGAGTGGGCCCTCGTGGCCTTTGGGTCTGTCTCCCTTCTCCAAAACACACTGTATGGAATTCTCAAAAACCTAATCAAAAGCCAGGCAGCAGTGGTGCACAGCTTTAATCCCAGCACTTGGGAGGCAGAGGCAGGTGGATTTCTGAGTTCGAGGCCAGCCTGGTCTACAAAGTGAGTTCCAGGACAGCCAGGGCTACACAGAGAAACCCTGTCTCAAAAAAACAAAAGCAAAACCAAAAAAAAAACCTAATCAAAATATAACAATAAAAAGAAATGAGGACTATAAATATAAACAAAGATGTACATATATGACCATGTGTATATGTCTATGTTTACTGATGCTCAAATACAATGGAAAGCAGACACTACTTAGGTGGGGGTGGGGTGGGGGCAAGAATTGGATATTGACCTTTAGAAACATACAGCTGCTTCATGTAGTTGTAAAGAAAATTAAAAATAAAACTTGAACGTAGAGACCATAATGAAATCAATGTAAATATTCATGACTGGTTGCCAGAAACACAGAGGCTGCCACCAGAGAGTTTTAAATGTGGCAAACTGTCAGTACATTCCCAATGGAATACCCTCACTCAGAGAATGTTTTGGGGGATTCTTACACGGGTGAGCCAATGCTTACAATGTAACAGGACTGCTGCATATGTCATGTGGGTGAAAGCCAGTGAGCTACCATGGGAAAAGTGGGGACATCCATGTCGTCTCCCTAGCCAGCTTTTGCCCTTGAACTTAGTGTGTGCACTACAGTATGTGTCAGGGTGAGCATAAACAGAAGGAAGGCTTAAGACTTTTCGCCTGGCAGACAGTGAAATGGGTATGTTTTCCTCTTCAGTGGCCCCCAACTGCAGGTCCTTAGTGCTTCTTTTTGTAGGGCAGCCACAGGGAAACCAGGGCCTCATGAGTGGGCCCCAGGAAATTAGGGGGAAAATGGACTCAGAACCCAGAGAACTCCCAGTCCTGCTTTAACCAGAACCTTCCTGTTCTGTAGATCCAAAGGTCCCTTCCACCACTGCACTGAGTCAAGGGAGCTTCCCTAAGGAGGAAGGGGGGACCTCAGATGGCACACAGTTTGTCTACCGTAGCTCCAACTGCAAGCTACACTGGGGACAGGAACAGAATATGGAGCAGATCCTTCCCAGATGGCGACTTCGGGCAAGTCACACACCCTCCCAGACTCAGTGGCACCCTGGAAAATGGTTGCCATGTCCTCAAAAGGAGCATGAGGATTCCCACCAATGAGCACCGTTCAGAACCCAGCCCTGGCCAGTGTCCCTCCCCACTGGCCTGATGCTCTGGAGCTAGCTCCCAGTACTCACACAGGGGAGAGGGACACGCAGGTTGGTGATATCTAGCCCCTTCTTCACCGGCACAGTCACACGGTTGGGCAGCACCAGGTGGGCAGCAATGAGGTCCTCCAGCAGGCTGTCTGATAACTCACTGAAAGGGACATTGACTGGCTGTGGGGGGGTGACATTGCCTCCCCTGTGCCACCTGCCCCTGTACCCATCCTCAGTGCTGACACTGAGAGTCTAGCTTGGCAGGAGGCTCCACCCCAGGCAACAGTGACCTCCTCCTGCCCAGATGCTGGGTGTGACATGGATATATACTCTGACACTAGACATACTGACCCAAAGAGCAGCATCCTGCTTGTACCCCATGCTCAAAGGTCTGGCTTTGTTTGCAGGCAACACTGAGCACCTTAAGAACTGGTCCCAGGGATCAAAATTCCCATTCATGTTCCCTAGCTGCCCTGCCTCAGATGGATGTCCCCCCTCCCTTGACCTCAGTGACCTGACACAGGCTGCCCTGGAATAGGTGTGAAGGGAGTGGTGGGTACAGCACTGAGAACAGCTCTGAGGACACAGGAAAATGACCTAAGCTGGCCACTGAAGCCTCTTTCTTCCTTGACCCTGGTGACATTGGCTCACCTTCCCCCATGGGGAGACAGTACCCAGAGCAGGACCAGCACACAGTAGGTACTCAAAAGGTCTTTTTGAATAAGAGTGCTTAATTGCTTAAATGTGATATCTCTATCAATCCCCTTTGCCAAAGTTCAGGGACTGTGATGGAGGAGGAGGTGGGAAGAATTGGAGGAGTCAGAGGATAGGGAGGAGTTAAATGCCAGCTTCTACCCATGGCATGGCCATCACACTGGTGAACTCAGCGCAGTTACGGGTACCTACACAGGACATGCATAAAATCAAGCCAGTCAAAATTCCAGCATAAATGGGGGAGAGGGAGCTCTCGAGGCCTCCCTGATAACTGAGAATCTATTGGCAGTGGACAGCTGCTGATGGAGGGATTGTTTATGGGGGTGCAGGCTCTGGGAGATTTCTCATGCTTCAGTGAACCGACCCACACTTATGCACATAGAGGCAGCATTAATTGGGTTATTTAAAATAAAAATAAGAGGACATGAAGTCAGCAGGAGGATTTAGGGGGGCTGGGGAATGTTAGAGGGGGAAGTGGATACAGGATGATGGATTTCATTGTATGCATGTATGAAATAGTCAAAGACTGGGGGGGAAGCTGCATGCCTGGATTCTCTCCATTTAGAACAGAAGAGGTATCCCCAGGGAGCTCCCCCCCGAGGGAGCACCCCCAGGGAGACAGCTGATAGCCTTCTTGGCCAGTCCAGCTACCCCTGCTTCTTGGGCAGCCAAATCCAATGATGCTGGCTTCCTCCTCTGCTCCTTGAAAGATGCCTGATTTCAGAAGGGTGCCTGCACCTGGCCTGAGGAAGAGAGAGCTCCTAGCCCTGCCCCCTTCTCTCTGGCCTCTGCTGGGAAATGCGCCTTCCCACCTCTGTGCATGTCAACCATGGTCCCAGAAGCAACCTGAGCCTCTTAGTACACCGTGGGGCAGGGAAGGGTGGAGAGTGAGAAGCTATACAATCACAGTGTGATTCTACCATACAAACATACATGCGCTCTGGGAACCTCACAACAGAAAAGCCTGGCCCCTCAGTCTAGAGCTGAGCACAGCTCTCAGCAGGAGTGTTTGCACCTGTCCATATGTTAGCCCCCTCCAACCACACGTGAGCACACACAAGCACACTCACACACGTCCCCTGGTGCTTGCCCCTTTTGTCTACTCCTTATGCAGAGTGTGCATATGTGGGGTACAGCCTCTTCAGCTCACAGCACTGCTAGGAGAGCCCCGCACCAGCCCCAGGCACTTACTTGATACCCGGCATGTCCAGCAGGTTGGTCAAGCCTGTCCAGTTAATCTGCAAGTGCTGCAAGGCAGAAGGAAGCTATTAGGCTCAAGGAGCTGGGTACCCAGGGCTCATACCATCTCCCAAACTCTTCATACCCCCCAGAAGGGAGAACCCTACCTGCTGGGGTCCACCCTCAGCAGGAGTGAGGTAGAAAGGATGACTCTCAGCCTGCCAAACCTATCCTGGGATATGGAGAAGTGTCCTAGCTGGCTATAATTGTCAACTTGACACAATTTTAGGGCCACCTGAGAAGCCTCAATTGAGGGACTACTCAGATCACACTGGCCTAAGCATATATCTGTAGGGGTGTGTCTTGATTGTTAATTGATACAGAAGGGCCAGCCCGCTGTGGGCGACACTATTCCCTGGGCAGGTGGTGGTAGCCTTGGACTGTAGAAGAAAGCTGGGTAAACATGAGACTCCGTGGGCTAGCAAGCAGGTTTCCTCTGTGGCTTCTGCTTTACACATCTGCTTGAAGTCCAGCTTCCCTCAGTGAGGGACTGTGCGCTGAAATAAACCCAATCCTCCCCTTAATTGCCACTGATCAGTGTTCAAACACAACAGCAGAAAGAGACTAGAATGAGGCTCCGGGCCTTAGTTTAGGCTGCTGCTTCATGCAAGGACCACCACAGATGGGGGCTGTGCTATACAACCAGGTTGATCTGGACTCTAGAGTCCAGGTTTGTCTCAGGCTCCACCTTCTGAGACCTTGTGGCTATCTTTTAATCCAGTCTCCTCAGCATGGGCAGAGCTGAACAGAACTCCTTGAGGTTACCTTAAGGACCAAATAGGTTTGGGGCATAGGTGTCCAGCGGTGGTGGGTTACAGCAATGTCCACTCTCAGGCTAAATACCAATAAACGAGGTCCAATGCCCCCTCATGGGGAGTATCAGGCCTGTTCTTAGGCTTTGAGCTCACCGGCTTTTGAAGGAAGAACACAGTCACAGCTCCTATGAAGGGCTTGTCCACCAGCAGGGGCTCCAAAATGACACGCAGGGTCCCCTGCAACTGAAAGGCAGAGAGAGCCGTGAGGGATCAGACCTCCTTTCTTCTCATACCTGCCACTCAGTTCATGAGACCTCATTATCACCCATGCCAATGCCACTGTCAAGGCTACCTGCCTGGGCCATGTGCTGTCACTGAAAAGCCCATACTTTATGTTCAGGGGCCCATACACAGCTATGACCCTGCTGCTAGCCACCAAGGGCCACAAACTAACTACACTATGTAGGCAGCTGGGTGGCTGGGGCACTGACGTGACTTCCAAATCTTGTCACAGATTCTGGTGAGGGACATTTCCACCTCCCAGACTACGTGGATCTCGGCGATGGCTCTCCCTTGCTTCCATAGGCATGCAAAGCCTTTGGAGACTTGACACACAGGTGGTTCCTAAGCCCAAGGAGCAGTAAGGTTGGTGAAGCCCAGGACTGCTTGCTGACTATGTGACCTCCTAGCTGCTCCCAGGATGTCATCAACCCATGTCTGGTGCCACCATGTCCTTCCCAGCTCTGTTCCAGGGTGAGCCGTTTCCACCTCCCCGAGCCCCCCTGTCGGGGCTGCGGCAGTCAAGCCTCCTCGCTCACCTGGACGCCATTCACACCAGCACGGATCTTCTGAAGCTCCACGCTGATCTCACAGTCCCCGATGTAGCTGAAACCAGAAGCGTGAAGGCAGGAGAGGGAAGAGCAGGCAGGACACTTGCCCAGTGCTCCACAGCCTCAGCCCTTGTTGCTGGCCATCAAGTCCCAGTTGTCACCCAGCATGTCACTTATACCATAGCCTCGGCCTTTCTTAGTCTCTCCCAGACTCCTACACCTGACAGCTTAGGCATACCCCCCACCTCTGTCTATGACGACAGTGTCCTGAGGTACCCCTAGCCTCAGGGCACCCATGGAAGACAAGAAGGGACTTCTGGTAAACACACTGTCCCTCTACCACTTCTGGGTCCACGGGGACACAGGTACTGCTCCCGGGTTCACACAACCATTACCCCTAGTTGTTGCTGGAGGTAGAGGTAGGTGATAAAGTCTTGGAGATGGGGCCAACTCATGGCCCCTGTCAGTGATGGGTCCTAAGGATGGGTGCCTTTGAGGCTAAAGGTCAAGAGACTGCCTAAGGTCTGAAGGAGACTAAGGGGAGGGATGGTAAGCGGGCACAGGAGTCTGTTGTCACCACAGAAATGCTTGGTGAGAAGGGACAAGCAGAAGGGGTGCAGGGGTGCCAAGCACCTACTGGGAGGCTGAAATACTCATGGGGATCTCATGGCAGAGCATCTAGGGCCAGGGGCACTTTATGGCCTGCCACCATCCCAACACAATGGAGACCAGCTCCTAAGAGGGTGGCCCCAGACTCAACTTCTGTGTCTGGCCAAGGTCGAGGAATACGAAACTCTGAGAAGGAATGGCAACCACGGGGGCCAGGTTCTGGCCTCTTAGCATACCTCCAGACAGACTTACTGCTTGAATCTCCCTTCCTGACCCAAGGCCATCATGAGCCTCATAGGAAAGATACCCATGGCCAACGCAGTACACTGCCCACTTAACAGTCACTACTTATAGTTGACCCTCCAGTCTCCTTGGTATGTCAGAGGCCAGCCTCTCATCTCTGTGCTTAAAGTTCCTTGGCCTCAGCATGAATCTGTTCTCTTGCCACGCCTGCCTGTTTTCCCCAGCTTGCAAGAAAGCTCTGCTACCTGGCTGTGTTACACAGAAAGCTCTGCTACCTGGCTGTGTTGTGTTACACAGAGCTGCTAGGGGGGCAAGAAGCCAGGTTAAGGCTAAAGACTGAGCCAGGGTTGGTTATCTGGGGATAGTCATCTGTCCATCCTCTTTTCTATACTCAACCTTTTACAAAGACTTGGGCACCAGCCTGGAGATGGCTGTGGTCCTAGGAAGGCTTTCATACCCCACATCTGTGTGCACACAATCCATTCTGACTCCACGCTGCTGTCTAGAGCTGCCCTGCCTACTTTCCCCCCAGACAACCAGGACTCACCAGATCTGCAGGTCCAGGGTCACTTTCCTCCGGTTGCGTTTGTCTGTGTGTACCTTGACGCCGTTCAGCTTGGGACACTGGAAAAGATGACAGAAGGGCAATGGGTCCCCTTCCTGCTTTCCCTTCCTGCCATAGCTATTTACCAGTATCTGAAATTGAACCCAAGACCTTCCACATGCTAAGCAACTTTTAATTTTATATTAGTTTTCTCTTGGACTCCCCAGAATGGTCGAAAGCTTGCAATGGGCATGCGCAGCCTGGCTCTGCCCGGGCCTCACTGGAGGCGTGGGCTGGGGGAAGGGCGCTATGCTCAGTCACCACTTCTCAGTGCCTGCTGGGAGCAGAGAATTGCTGGGCACCTCTGATGTTCAGGGACACACTTGGGGCACACACTCTAAAGCCAGGCAGGACAGCCCTGACCCAGGCTCACAGGTGGACAAGGGCAGCAGGCTAAACCGTGGCTTCCACATGCGGGACATTGCTCACTCTGCTTCAGAGGTTCATGCCCCACAGCAGCCCTTAGAAGCGGGTCCTTTCCTTTTCTATGGTAGGCAACTGGAGCTTAGAGAAGGAAGGTCACTGACCCAAGCTAACCCAAGCACAGGGAATGCTAGAGATGCTGGCAGATATGAAAGGCGGGATAGGACAAATGCTCAGGGGCAGTGGAAGAAGGGGAAATGGGGGGAATGAGGAATGGAGAGGAGATAGGCATGATGCCCTAAGACCCTGACCTTCCTTGTGGGCCTGTCACTAGACAGAGGTGATCACAGCAGGCACTGAGGCACTGTCTCCCACAATTTCGAGAAAGAGAGGAGCTGTTTCCCTCAGCTTCTTTCTGCTCTCTGGCCCTGGTTTCCATGGAACCTAGGAAGTTGGGTAGGAGGACAAGAAGGGTGGATTGTGCACTGAGGCTGACAAGCAAGGAATCACAGGCAGGGCCTATGGCTCTCTAGGGGCCCTGAGGGATCCTCATAATCAAGTGACTGACCTGGCCTGTGAAGAACTGGGAAGTAAGGATGGAGAAAAGACTGCCCTGTGAGCCCGGGCCCACCTCACTGAGGCAGTACCAACCTTCTGCCCAAAGTAGAGCTTGGTGAAGGTGAAGGTCCTGAGGTGGACGCTCTTCTCCCGGATCTTAGGCTCCAGCTTCTCCCGGACCTTGTTCTCCATGATCATGCTTAGGTAGGGCCAGATCTGTGTGATGATCTGCAGGTAGGGACAGAAGCCCTCGGAGGTCAGACCTGTGCTGCAAACCGCAGACCTCTGCGGCCTGGCCCCATGGGTGGAGTCTGCAGCCCTCACGTGGCCGGCCCACTAGACTCCCACTTAGCCATCAATCCATTCTGCCAAACACCCAAGGTCAGCTGCAGGTCCCACGGCCATGCAGAGGCTGAGGTGCACTTTGCAGGGTACCATGGAAACACACTTCCATTTAATTCAGTAATACAAAGCCATTAGATTTGAGCTAAACCACATCTTACTCTTGCATTGTAGCTGATATACAGAGAAACAGATGTGAAGGGTTTAAGAAAAAAATAGTGACAGAAGAGACTGATGAATTGTTTCCAGTGGGTATCATTTATAAAAGCCAGCAAAGGCAGTCTTTGGTCCATTGCTGCACCAGGATGAGTCACAGGGCTGGTCTGAGAGCCCAAGGTCTGAGAGCCACATTTGGGACCAAGTTCCTTCTGATACGAGGGCCACATGTACCCTTGCTCTAGTCCCTATGCAAATATCAAGTGTACTTACATAAACCCAGACGGTCTAGCCTGCTACACACCCAACTGGTTGGTACAGCCTATGGTTCCTAGACTATGAACCTGCCCATCAAGTTACTGAGGTGAATGAATACTACAGGTCAACTATGACCTGTAGTCATGGGTCTACACAGAGGAAGTGTTTGTAAACAGAGCTGAGCCTAGAAAAGACATGGCTGAAACACTAGGCAGGAAATGCTCAGCTCCATTACAATCAATGGGACCACTATTTTCGATAAAAAATGATGTCACGCAGACATGGCTATACAATGATCGTATTTTTCCAAAATGCTATTGCCACAAAGGTTTTAATTTTTTAAATCATGTGTGTGTACATGTGTGTATGTGCATGCGTGCGTGTGCACTTGCACCATATAGCACTCATGTGGAGGTCTGTTCTCCCCTACCACGTACATTACAGGGGTGGCCAGGCATCTTTAGTCACTGGGCTATTGCACTGTCAAGGCACAGTGTTTTTAACTGACCTATAGACTCTCTCCATTTCCTTTTTTAGCAGTCATGGACATTTTCTATTGTAGGGGGTGTGAAGTGAAAACATTTGGTCACAGGGGCAAGTGACAGTGGGAGTGCCGGCTTTGGGCTTCAATATAAAGGTGCCCCTCCCCCACTGTGTTCCTTCCCATGATCACAGCAGAGCCTGAAGGTATGGGACCTGGGGCTCATCCGCCCACTTTTTCAGATGCCTCTCCCATGCCACCTCCCTGTGTTCCCCAGAGCTTCTGGCACATACCCGATGTGAACATATGCGGTTCACATCGACAGCTGCCTCCAGGGCCACACAGCACTCAGTGTCGACGCAGGCTCTGCAGTGACCATGATCTAACTGGCATGCACAGGAAGGGCCCTGCAGAGGGCGTCCTAGAAGCCTGGTACCCGGCTATTCACCACAGAACCCAGGTCACTCCTATATCAGGCAGCCATTTCCTCTTTTTTTTTTTTTTTTTTTTTTTTTTGAGACAGGGTTTCTCTGTGTAGCCCTGGCTATCCTGGAGCTCACTTTGTAGACCAGGCTGGTCTCAAACTCAGAAATCCGCCTGCCTCTGCCTCCCGAGTGCTGGGATTAAAGGCGTGTGCCACCACACCCGGCTGAGCCATTTCCTCTAAACTCTTCCTGTAGGCTGGGGGCAGTTTGTGATGCACTTGGCAATGACATTTCCAGGAATGTGAGGATCTCAGTCTTAGCTTAACAACCGTAAGGAGTGCTAGCTAGTAAGTACCTGACCTAAGAGAGTGCTGCTGTGCACCAAGTCTCCCGGGGCTAAGGAGAGTCAGCAGCTGACAGGTGCAGGCTGCAGGGGAACCCTCACAGGCCATGCCAGGGGCATGGGACTCAGGCTGCTCATCTGGAAAGTCCGGGGTTCCTGATGCACAACATGGGGGTCAGAGGCAGAACATGGAGCAGTTAGCCAGCACAAGGGGGAGTTCTCTTAGGTGGCCTTCCTCCAGTGACCCATACTCACCCTGGGCCTGGACGGGGATCAAAATCACTCCCATTTCACAGAGAGGGAAACTGGTTCAGAGAGGTTGGGCACACTGCCCGAGGTGGCACAGCAGCGGCTTTACAGCTGGGCTAGGAGCCACATGGAATCCAGATGCCGTGTCTAATTGGCATGGTCCTTTACTTAATGGTCTCGAGGGGAGGGAAATAAGGGTTGTACTTTTCTCTATAAATTTTCTCTCTCTCTCTCTCTCTTTTTTTTTTTTTTTTTTTAGCTTTTCCCCCTCAGTTCAGATATTAATTAAAAACTGATTAAAAGGGGTGGCAGGAGGAGGAAAGGGAAGAAAATTTTTCTGTGAATGAACCAATGGGGGACACCTGTCACTCAAGCTCAGCCTGTCACTCAAGCTCTGCATAGAAGGGCCTGTCACTCAAGCTGGGCACTGGAAGAGACTATCACTCAAGCTCTACAGTAGAGGAGCCTGTCACCCAAGCTCAGCCTGTCACTCACGCTGGGCAGTGGAGGGGCCTCTCTGTCCATCCCTTCCAGGAGAAGGTCTGAGGTTTGGGCCTGCACAGCGATCCTATCAACACTGCTCAGGGGCTCCGATGGTGAGTAACCGACGGGCTGCAGTGGGGATGCCCAGGCCTGCAATGACTCCCGCTGCCCTCCCCGCCCCCATCCCTGCCCGTCCATGGCCTTACCTTATTGGCCCACTCCACACGCTCCACATCTGGGAAATGTATCTAGAAAAGAGAAACCCCAAGAGGAATTCAGGCAAGAGCCACGTGCCCCTAGCAAGAGGCCTGGTAAAGCCGGGTCCTGCTGCCTGGAAGGTAGGTGGCTCTGTGAGTCCCCACCCCTTGCCTGTGTCTGGGCTCCTGCCTCTGCAGAGGTCACAAGGATCCCTCAGCATCCACTGCACGCCCTGCCCGGCCAATTCACAGCCAGTTTGCTCTTGGCTCTGATTTGATTTCACAGAAGTGCCTTCTAGGCCAGAGGAAGACTCTGGGAATTTCTCTTTCCCCTTGGTCTCCAGTCCAGCTATGCTGGAGACCGCTCCTTTGCTCATGCGCTAGACACGCCCCCCCCGCCCCACCCCCGACTCCTCTGGGTCAATAAGCAAGTTTGCACCTCACAATTTTTATTTACTCATTTCAAGGAGGTGAGTGATATATTTTATGTCAACAACAGCACCCAGCAAATGCAAAACTTAGCTAAATAAAAAAGAAATTGAGAATTTTATCAGGAAATGTCACCACTCCTTGACAGCCATCTTCAGTAGGGTGCCATTTTCAAAGCCACTAGGGGGTGGTGTGTGGCTGTCATAAAGTACCTACTATCCTTCTCTTTATTCTCAGGAGTCCCACCCAAGCCCCCTGTCTCCAGCAAAGAGGACCCACAGGCCTTGTCACATAGCCACTTAGCTTCCTCTAGCTCCCAACTACTCTTCCTGCTCCTGGTGGGGTCCCAGGATGCAAATTCACATGACTTGCCTCAGCTCTGTGACATCCTCTGGGCCTCTTAGTCCAACCACCCACCAAGGTCCTGCACAGGCGGGTTTCTGAGGTGTCAAGCAGTCACCCTCACTCAGCCTTTCCTGTTTTCTGGGATTGTTGTTGGTCACTATTTGTCCCACACTTTACTTCTGGGTTCCCCAAGTAGCGAACAGATGTCCCTCTTGGGTGTCTGATGCCTCTCCGTTGTAGAATTCAGTACACTTTACTGAGTATGGGTCTCACGTCCTCTCCCTACCAGCCTGGAAATGCGTAGCTCCCTGCTTAGACCTTCCCCTATCGTAGGGTGTCCTGATAAACACTTGTGGGATGAAGAACATGAATGAACGTTGAATGGATACATGCAGGTTCTGCTGTGAGGGAAACAGTCCGCAGAGAACAGACCAGCTGTGCACAGGGCAAGATGGAGACAGAAGGAAGGGTCAGGAGAGATCCTTCAATCCAGCCCTTACTGGCACAATTGTTTTTTTTTGCTGGATCGTTCACTCTCCATCCCAAGCCTGCTGTTAATTCCTGCTCTGGCACATAGTGGGTGTGAAATCCTTCCACATTCCCTACCCAGGTAGTTCTACATCCTTGAGAGCTGAGTTGTTCTGCGTCTGGACCCTGGAGCCTGATCCAGCCTGGCAGGTCTAATGATGGCCACCCACGGGAACTGCCCAAGAGTAGATTCCTAAACCGCCCGGCACCGCCTGAATCAGAGTGCACTGGGGTGGGGCCCTCTGACTTATTTTTAACAAGCTCCTGCAGTGATTCTGGAGCTCAGTCCGGACTGGCTCTGAGATATCAGGGAGCAACCCACGCCTTATGTTATGGCGACCCACACCCGACAGCGTGGGAGCAACAAAACGATCAGACTCACATTCCTAAAGTTGCCATGGTCCCTTACCAAACCTGCCTTCAGGGCTCTTTACCAAAAGGCCACTCACAGATGGTCTGAAGGCCCTGGACAGTAATTCCATCTAAGAATACAAGACTGCTAGGGCATCCAGTCTGGTGCATACTCCGGCAGTTGGGGGCAGGCTCCCTCAGCCGGGATTTTTTTTTTTATTATTATTATATGTGAGTAGACTGTAGCTGTCTTCAGACACTCTGGAAAAGGGCATTAGATCTTGTTACAGATGGTTGTGAGCCACCATGTGGTTGCTGGGATTTGAACTCAGGACCTTCGGAAGAGCAGTCAGTGCTCTTAACCGCTGAGCCATCTCACCAGCCCCCTCAGCCGGGATTTTAGCACCCATCCTCAGCCTGGTGAGTGGGCACACAGGAGCCAATCCTCTGCGCCCTGGGAGCCGGCAACAGAAGCCTGAGGTTAGCAGGCTCTGGTGTGGAAAAGGCTGTCAGCCTCTTTCCCGTGACAACTGGTCTTTTTTCATCTTTCTGAAGAAACCTTTCCCCCATGTCAAATTCTCAAGGCTATCCTACATTTTCATCTGTGGCTTATATATTTAGAACTTACTCTCCTGGGCTGGTGAGATGGCTCAGTGGTTAAGAGCACTGACTGCTCTTCTGAGTTCAAATCCCAGCAACTGCATGGTGGCTCACAACCATCTGTAATGAGATCGGATGCCCTCTTCTGGTGTGTCTGAAGACAGCTACAGTGTACTTACATATAATGAATAAATAAATTTTTTTAAAAACTTACTCTCCCTGGAATTTTTTTTAATGGCATAAGATAAGGATATAATTTTATGTCTCTGTCCCACTTCACTGAAGGCAGCCCTAACCACCGTACAACCAAGCTGGGCACGCACACCCTTCCTGTGTGATCTGGAGTCTCTAGTCAAGCTGCAACCCCACTGGTTTGTTTGCCTCTTCACACTTTCAGTTACTGTCTTCTCAAAATGACCTGGGGCAGAGAGATCCTCACTTTTTGTTTTCCAAACTTATTTAGATAATGGCAGTGTGTTAGTCAGCAGCATTATAGTCTGGTGCATTGCTGTGATAAAACACCTGAGACAATCAGACTATAAGGAAAGAAAGGTTTGCTTCAGCTCCCGGAGCCCCAGGATCCCACCAGAGAACACCCACAATGTACTAACTTCCTTCTAAGCCCCACCCCTTATGGGCTCGATCACTTTCCAACTGCAGCCTACTGAAGACCAAGCCTTTGCCACAGGGCTTTGGGGTGGGGGTGGGGGTGGAGGGGACATTCCAAATTAGTCCACTGCAGAAGGTATTTGTTCTCCCACAGGAATACTGGTCAGATAACATTTTTTTTTAAAGATTTATTTGTTTATTTTATGCATGTAAGTACACCATTGCTATCTTCAGACACACCAGAAGAAGGCATCAGATACCATTACAGATGGTTGTGAGCCACCATGTGGTTGCTGGGAATCGAACTCAGGACCTCTAGACAAGCAGTCAGTGCTTTTTTTTTTTTTGGTTTTTTGAGACAGGGTTTCTCTGTTTAGCCCTGGCTGTCCTGGAACTCACTCTGTAGACAAGGCTGGCCTCGAACTCAGAAATCCACCTGTCTCTGCCTCCCAAGTGCTGGTTTTTTTACAGTTTTTAAAACTGGGTTTTGTAGTTATTAAAAAAAATATATCAGCATTTTACTGTCTGAGAAACTTTGCTAAAAATGAATAGTTCTAATTGTTTCTTGGTTTTCCTAGGTTATTTATTGGATTTTAGTCATGTATTTATTTCTTTTAGGCAGGGCCTTATGAGGCTCCAAAGTTGCTACATAGCTAAGGCTGGCTTTCAGTTCCTGAGCCTCCCACTTCTGCCCTCACAGGCTGCCACACAGATACAAGCTTTCTCTCATTTCCATCCCCAGTAACAATCCTTATTTTCCTTCTAGCTGCCCTTGCCTTCCACATTTCCTTTATCAGCCAGAGCCGTCATTTGATAAGCAGCAGTAGAAAAAAAAAATCTAGTGTCTCTGCCTGGGTTTCAGCCTTCAAGGAAAGGCTCTCGGGTCAGCTCATGTCAAAGTAGGGGAGGGCTCTCCCAATCTCCTGTGTGCTTTCATTACACAAGGGCATTTAGGATATCCTAACAGTGTCTATTGTCTATTGAGATAACCTTGACCTTTCAGAGTTATCCCATGAGCGTCTCAGCTTAAGTGGTGGTTGGTGTGTTTAAAACAGAGTTGGCTCCCACTCAACAAGAGGGGACCATGTGTGATGCTGGAAACCTAGCCATCTACCCGGGACTGTGAAGTCCTGGATCTTGGAGAACCTGTAACTGCGACTTAACTAAACCAGCATAAACGTTAACTACATTCTAAATATTTGTCCCAATACCCACAGAAAAGTGTAATCCTTACCCTTTATCAAGGAAACAGATGGAGACCATTACAGGAAAATAGAAGCAGTCAAAATGCAGAGCTGTGGAGCCCAGTCCCAACAGATACAGCTACAAAACAACCCCTGCACCTAAGGCTCAGGGGTCATTTGCAGAAGAGGGAGCAGGGAAAGACAGTAACAGCCAGAGGATCAAAGCCCACCCCACCCCATCCCCGTGTACACACACACACACACACACACACACACACACACGCTGGTAGAAGCCAGAGGTCAACACCTGATGTTTTCCTCAATCATGCTCCATCTTAAAATTTCAAGATGGGGTCTCGCATTGAACCTGAAGCTCACCAGTTCATCTAGATCGTGGGTTCGTTTCCCAGCACCCACACAGTGGCTCACAATGTCCCTACCTCCAGTTCTAGGGAATCTGATGCCCTCTTCTGACCTCCCTGGGCACCAAGCACACACATGGCGTACATACATATGTGTTGACAACATACACAGAAAATAAAATGAATAAACCTAATAAGAAAAAAATGCATAGATTTTTAATATTTCTATAGTTCTCTACTGCTGTTTAATATTATTTCTTTACAGTGGGAACCAAGATGGAACCTATTGATAATTCTTCAGTGGGCTGGTACAGGAGTAACTTCTGTGACTGTTCCAAGGGCGACTTGTTAATTATGTCTTGCTAATATGCTCTGCCTTGTGTTTATTTGTTGTTTGATCAGCTGTTCTCAGAGAGGGACAGGGGAGGATTCCCAAGCCCATCCACTTCCCCATGGCCACTGCCAGCTTCGACTTCAGGTTTGTATTGTGAAATCCATTTGTTGGTGATGGCATCTAATTAGCACCCTGTGCAAGCATGCATCACCCTTTACGGCCTTCAGACTTGTGTTAAACTCTGTGTCGTCTAATGTGACAGCTGCTAGTTAAGTCTTCTCTCCTTGCCAAGTTGCTCAGCTGTGGCTTTTTCTCTATACCATTTTCAACATTTTTTAAAAATTATTTTGAATTACGCGTGTGTGTGCATATGAAATGGGTGCAGAGTCTAAGAGCAGAGTCTGAGGAGACCAGAAAAGAGCTGTGGGTACAGGCCCATGTTGTGGGCACCCAACAGGGATGCTGGGAGCTGAGTTCAGGGCCTCCGCATAAACAGTAACTTCTCTTAACTGTGGGACCCACTCTCCCACCCTCAACAGTTTGGTTTTCATATGTTTTCCTTTTTATTAGCTTATGAAAAAAATTAATTTTGGGACTGGCTGGCAGTGGCATTGGGTAAAGACACCTGCTGCTAAGGCCGGATGATCTGAATTCAATCCCTAAAACTCATGGTAGAAGGAGAGAACCAACCCTCCCAAGTTATCTTCTGCCTCCACATGTTTACACACACACACACACACACACACACACACACACA
>NC_034599.1:92690921-92695574 GCF_900095145.1 Mus pahari
ACACACACACATACACACACACATACACACACACATACACATACACACACATACACACACACACACACACACATACACACAAACAGACATACAGATAGACAGACAGCACAAAAATAAGAAAATAAAATAGAAGTTTAGGGTCTTTAAAAACCAACCAGATTCCATTATGATATTTTAAACCGCCCTTGTTTCTCTCTCTGCTTCTTCCCATCCATCCTTCCTTCCCCCATGCCCCCACCCCCGAGAACCTTCTTTCCACTCTCATGTCACATGCAGCTTTTATGCCTCTTCCCGTTCTTAACCCTCCTGCTCCTCTCACAGTCTCCTGTTGAGTTCCATAATCTACAGCTATTCTCACATCCCTTCGTTTACATAAACAGAAACACTAAGTGTTAGGGTCCACTCACCAGAGAACTGTGATTTTTGTCTAAGACTTGGTCACCTTATTTAATACCTTCCATTCCCACTTATTTTCCTGAAAATATTACAATTCAAATTTTTTTGTTTTGTTTTGTTTTGTTTTGTTTTTTTGACATGGGGTTTCTCTGTATAGCCCTGGCTGTTCTGGAACTCACTCTGTAGACCAGGCTGGCCTCAAACTCAGAAATCTGCCTGCCTCCACATCCTGAGTGCTGGGATTAAAGGAGTGCAACACCACACCCAGTTTCAATTTTTTCTTAATAGCAGAGTAAAATCCCACTGTGCATATTACACCACTGTTATGCTATCGATCCATCTGTCATAGGCTAGATGTCTAGGCTGGGTCCAGTCCTTTGCTACTGTGAATAATGCAGCAATAACTGGGATGTGCAGCTATGTCTATGGTGGCACACAGACCCTTTGAATATCCACCAAGGAGTGGTGTAGCTGGGTCAGATGGTCGTTCTAGTCTTAAGTTTTAGAGGAGGCTCCTCCATTTCCCTAGTGGATTCACTAGTGTATACTTCTGCCAGCAGTAGATAATGAGGCCTATATCCTACACTGCAGCCAGCATTTGCTATTTGTTTTTTGTGACCATAGCCATTCTGACTCGGGTAAGATGGAATCTCAAAATGGTTTTGATTTGCATTTCCCTGGTGACTAAGGATGCTGAACATATTCACTGGCCTTTTTGCGTTTCTTCTCTCGAGAACGGTCTGTTCATTTCATTAGCCTGAACATTAACTGGCAGTTTTGTGTTTTTGATGAACTTTTGCAGTTATTTACCTATGATAGGTTATCAGTCCTGCCTGGGGTATAGCTGGCACAGACTCCCCCAGTCTGTGGGTTGTTTCCCCTGCCGATACTTTCTCTTGCTGTGCAGAAACATTTTAACTTTGAATGGTTACAGTTTTTGGTTCTTGTGCTGATGGGAGTCTCATTCAGAAAGTTCTTGCCTAGAACAACAACTGCTTCCACTGTATTCCCTTTGTTCTCCTCTAGCGGTTTCAGGGTTTGGGGTTTTTTAAAAGTCTCTGCTGTGTCTTCGGTTGATCTTTGAGCATCTTGCAAGACGCGGGTCTAAAGCCATTCTCTGGCTGGCTATCCAGCTTCCCTGCACATTTGTTGAATACACTCTCCTTCCCCCCCACACCCCCAGTGTATGCTTTCTTAATTTTTAGATTTATTCACTTTATTCTACATGTAAGTTACTTACCTGCATGTGTGTGTGCATAGTGTACATACATGTAAGTCACCTGCATGTGTGTGTGCAGAGTGTACATGCTTGGCGTGGTACTTGCAGCTGATGGGTTTCTGTGTTTCCTAAGTAGAGTTCCTTCACCAGAAGACAGACTCATCTCTCTCCTGCCAGGAACCAGTTAGACTAAAGATAGGACCGAGCTCTAAGCCTGGGTCAGCAGGACTGACCTAGAATGTGGGCAAGATCAGGGATCTCGAGATGGAGGAGACTTTGAACCCAGTTGTGATCAGCCATCGTAAAGCTGGCTCTCCTAGGCAGCTGATGGCAAGATGCCTACAGAGCTGATGGAGGCGGGCTAGTCAGGAAGTAGAGCACTATCAGCCTGAGTGCTTGGGTCACCATGGAAACAGAAAGCAGGGAGCCAAAGCCCAAGCTTAAGAGCCATTGAGCATACTCTTGACGTGTTTAGAGGCAGCAGAACCTAAACGGGAAAACATCCCTTACCTGGGGCCTTTTCACAGCAAGAGTTTGATTGGCATCTTCCCTGAGCTTGCAGAAGCACCAGGATAGTCTAAAGAGGCAGTCTCGTGGGGTTTTAGTTTTCATTCTTATCTGTGTGTGTGTGTGTGTATGTGTGTGTGTGTGTGTGTTCATGTGCTCATGAGCCTATGAAACCATAGGGAAATGATAACATGTATTATCTGTCTGTTATACTCACGTAAAATTCCCAAGTTTCTCAGGAGCAGAGAGGGCAGCAAAGGAAGATAGAAGGTGGCTCAACACGGGACAGAGACCCTCAGCTACAGAGCTTCTGTTCCAGTGCTCCAGGAAGAGGAGTCTCTGGGATCTTTCTGGAAGTGTTTCTCAGACATTTATAGAAAATCAAAGAAGGAAACTTCCTGGAATGTTCCTTAAGCTGGAGGCTTTCTCTTAGGCCCTCAGGGGTTCTGATTCCAGAAGGCTGGCCACCACACCTTGACCAAGCACACCCCAGGCATGGTTCTGATCTTGGTGGTGAGTGGGAAAGGAGAAGGAGACTGAGCTTTCCTGATTGAGGGTGTTGGAGGCGCAGTTCCTCTGTGCCATGCTTCCAAAGTCACTGCCTGGATGTCAGCTCTGCTGGGTGACACTGCTGTCACTAAATGGTTTGCCCTCTGGGACTTAGTTCTTCCTTTACAATGGCCCTTCTAGGAAGAGCTGGAAGGCAAACTCTGGCTATGTCTGTTGTGACTTTGCTTGCCCTACCAGACCTGCCTCTGCAATGGAGAATGCAGCCAAGGATTTAGAGGAGTGGGGGCTCTGGCCTGGTCTTTGGCCTCAGGTTAATTTCTGCTCTGCTCATATCCATGGTCCAGGGATACAAGAAGTAAGCCTAGCTCTAAGTGTGTTAGGGCTCTGGCCTACTTCATCCCCAAAGAAACTTGTACACTACCTCAAACTATGCACCACAGGCAAGACTGTGTCTTTAAAACAGGCCTGGCACATGGCCCAGCTCCCAGGGCCATTCCTGGGGTGCATGTGGAAGCCAGAAAGTCAAAGGACAGCTTGGGGGAGTCAGTTCTCTCCAACATATGAGTCCTGGGAATCAAATTCATGTTGCCAAGCTCGGCAGCATATGCCTGACCACGGGCTGATAATTTTACCAGTGACATTTTGACTAGAGGTAATGAGCGTTTGAGGAGGAAAACCTGAGCAAGCTCAGGTTCAAGTCAAATCCCCATGCAGAGAGTCTATCTTACACAGTGTCCTTCGTTAGGTGGAGATGTCTAAAACCTACTTAATACAAACTTTGGGGACAATGATTCCAAAGCAGTCTAGAGCCCAGAGTGACTATAAAGTCCCATCTGGAAGGGTCTGGCTTGAGTGTCTGAGTCTCTATGGAGGCTTGGACCACTGGGCCCTCTCAGGAGGAGGCAGGATGCTGGATGAGGCATCACTTAAAGGGTCTTCCTGTCTCTAGGTGGATTCTGCTTCCTTCCCCTCATAGGGTTGATAACTCCTCCTATGAAACAGTATAGATAGGTCTAGGCATTCACGCACATGTGCACACACACACACACACACACACACACACACTTGCTGGCTCAAACCAATGTTGCTACTCCCATCTCATGATCAGATGAGCAAGACCCACTCATTTTGGGTACCATGCAGAGACGTTTTGCAAAAGCTAGCCACTGGTTCTCAATGCTGCCTCGATTGGGACTGGAGACCACACAGCAGGGGCTGATCCAGAGCTTTTTCAAGAGATCAGTCCCCGATTTCCCTCCTGTTTCTCAGGGGGAGGCACAGCCCCTACCTTTCCCCCTTTTTGTTACCAGGAGGCAATTATTTAGTCATGAAAACTCCCATTTTCACTTTTCCTTTTGGGACAGATCTCATTAAACAATCCAGGCTAGGCTCAAACCTGCTGCCCTCCCTCCTCTGAAGACGACAGGCGTGTGACACACCTGGCTGACAACTACCTTTAAATTGACCCCTTTCTGCTTTAAATTACCCTGCTAAACGTGCTCTCAGAAAAATAATTGCTCTGCCAACCTGTCTGGCCCTATCCTGTAATCCGCAGGCTCTTAATAACACACCCAGCTAGCAAACTCATCTAAACCAGCTGGAACTGAGCAAAAAGATCAGTCGGAACTCCAATAGTGGCCATCAATGACCTGACTGATGCCCAGCAGCCTGCTAAGAATAAAAACTCGGAATTGTCCACAAAGTAGGTTTTCTCAGATGTGATATGCACATGTTATGTTTGTGCATGTGTGTGCGTGGGTATATGTGCATATGTGTGTGGACCAGAAATCAACACTGGGTGCCTACCCCATTTTTTAAAAAATCTTTTTGTTTTTTTTAGTATTTATGTGCATGAAAGTGTGTGTGTGTGTAGCTGGGTGTGGTGGCACACAACTTTAATCCCAGTGCTTGGGAAGCAGAGGCAGGCGGATTTCTGAGTTCGAGGCCAGTCTGGTCTACAAAGTGAGTTCCAGAACAGCCAGGGCTATACAGAGAAACCCTGTCTCGAAAAACAAAAAAAA
>NC_034599.1:92695594-92710559 GCF_900095145.1 Mus pahari
TGTGTGTGTGTGTGTGTGTGTGTGTTTGCCTGAATGCATATATGTACGAATGGAGAACAGACAAGGCATTGAGTCCCTTGGAACTAGAGTTGCAGATGGTGTGAGCTGCCAATGTGGGTGCTGGTCACCAAATTAGGGTCTTCTGCCAGAGCAGTAAGTAACTCTTAACCACTGAGCCATTTCCTCCACCCCCACCTTATTTTCTGAGGCAAGGTCTCTCCCTCGACCTGGGGCTCACCATTTGACAAGCCTGGCTACCCAGTGAATTTCAGAGGTCTACTGCCCCATACCCTATCACTGGGGTAACAGACATACGTGTGGCCACACTCAGTGCTTATGTGGGTGCTACGGGTCTGAGTTCAGGTTCTCATGCTCGCATAGGAAGCACTCTCCCAACCCCTAAGCGGGTATCCAGGAGACCTTAGTGATAGTGGAAGTTGCCAGAAAGGTCGGTGAGCTAGACATGTTTGACAGTACCTAGAGGTTAAAATAATTATCTTCTTGCTCATCAGACTAATAAAGGCCTGAAAATAATAGCCACTGAGGCTGGTGAGTGGACAATGACCTGGACAAAAGTCTCTTTCAGTGTCTGTAAGCTTGAAGTGGAGCTAGTGTCAAACTGTCTTCTACATATTTACTTTTCCCCTCATACATTAGTAAGACTCTCAACCCTCATCAGAGAAACTTCTTGCAGTGAAGAGCAGTTAAAGAGCAGAGACTCACAACTGGTCCAAGTGCCGAGAGTAAGTAGAGCGCTAACCTTAAGTGGGCCATCCATGCCCCCAAGATCAGGGAACATCACAGAAGAAAGGGCAAGAAGATCATAGAGTCTGTGGTTGCAGAGAACCTGCTGCAAAACAGGGTCTTTGGGGCCTGGCAGAACCATTGCACTCATGAATGTGGAGCCCCTGTGGTTGCCTGAATAAGATCTGCGCAAGATCAAGCCAGTCAAAGCTTCCGCATGGACGGGGAAGTGGTCACAAATCCCACCCCTAGCTGAAGAGCTACTGGTCGTTGAAAGCTGCTGGAATAGGCCGTTAGTTCACTTCAGGGTACAGCCTTGCTCTGCCAGTGGATGGTCCTACAACCAGGCACATACAGGCAGCACTAGCATGATCATCTTATGATCATGGGATGTCTGTAACACAATCTCACACCAAAGGTTCAGGAAACACTGTAAAAGGTGGGCCAGAAAGACTGGAAGAGCCTAGGGACAAGGACTGCTTCGTGTTAGTTTCTTCTGGACAGGACAGGGCTGTTGTTCCCATATTCTCAGAAATATGACTGCCTGCATGAGACCCATAAGGACTATATCAATCGACAAGCAAACATGGATGCAGCAAAAGTTCACAAGGCCCCAACCTTAGATGGAGAGGTAGAGGCAGTCAATGGCTGCCAAGGAAGGGAGAGCCAGTTTTGTGTTATTCCTTTTTTAAAGAATGATATCCTGATCCTAAGGCGTTTGCCTTAAACACGTACAAATAAGGGCAATATTATCTGGGCTCATAGGATATGTGTATATAACAAAAATAAATATAGACAAAGACGTTATGCATTCAAGAGGAGGTGTTGAGTGGAGGGAGACATGGGAGAAGTTGGATGGGGAAAGAAAAAGGATGGAAAAATGCAAAATACAATGTGATGATATATAAAATGATCAAAAAAAAAAAAGAAATCATCTGGTTGGGAGGGGTGCATGTTGGGGGAAGTTGGTCAGGGAGGAGTTAAAGTGGGAAGGAGATATGAGAAAATATATTGTTCATATGTATGAAATTCTCAAAAGAACAAGTAAAAACGTATTTAAAATGATTACAAACTTTGATAGGAGTCTACACTAGGGAACTGAGGAAAAACGACTAAGATCAATACAGCAGTTATAGTATCATTAGCTCAGAGGACTTTTATTTTTTATCTACTATTGTGTTTCCAGATTTTTAAATTTTATATGTGTTTTACATGCAAGTATGTCTGTGCATCATGTGTGCGTCTGGTGCCTTCAGAGTTGAAAGAGGGAATTAAAGTCCCTGAAACTGGAGTTACAGACAGCTGTGGGCTGATATATGGGTGCTGGGAATTAAACCCAGGTCTTGTGGAAGAGCAGTCAATGCTCTTAACTGCTGAGCCATCTCTCCAGCCCAACAGGTTTTTAACTGAGGGCTGCTGTGTGCTGAGCCCCCCAAGTCAGGAGCAGAGAGGACAGAAATGAAGCAGCAGCCTTGCCTTGGGAGAGCATTCCGTTTGGAGGAAAGTCAAATGCACAGGGGAAGGGACAAGACAGTTTGGGAGCATAAGGGGTAAGTGCTCTGTGGGAGCCTGAGCCCAAGGAGCTTCCCAGAGGGTACGATGTAGGAGACTCAGACTGGTAGATCAGAGGGAGAAACTCCAGACAGACCTAGGAACCTTAGCTGGCCATATGGGGAAAATATGAAAATACACCGTCATTAGTAAATTAACAGTCAAGTAACTGACCGTATAGTCATATCATAGAAAGCATAGCTGCTACTAGTGTTCTCAGAGAACGTTTGTAGTAGGCTAAGACTATACAAACACTAATGATGCTGGAGAGGTGGCTTTGCAGTTAAGAGCACTGGCTGCGCTTGCAGAGAACTCACATGGTGGCTCACAACTACTATAGCTATAGTTCCAGGGGATCCAACACACTCTATGGTATCCAAGGGCATCATCAGGCATGCATATGATGCACAGACATACATGCAAGCAAACAGTCATGCCCATAAAATAGAAGTGAATCTTCGTTTAAAAGAATATTAAAAAGGAAAGGGTATAAGTTCATTGGCTTTTAACTTTCACATATGGCCCGTGCACAGAAGCATACTCAAGTAGAACCCTGTGTGGAGGACCCATGTGCCTTCTAAGTCTACTTTTGTACCTTCTGTCCAAGGGGAATACATTTACACTCATAGGTAAGAGGGGCAGGTTTTGAGCTAGTTTATAACCATATATTCAAAAGAAAACGCAAACAATAACAATGGCAAGGAAATGCTTTCTTTAAAAGGTGTTCAGCGTCCTTAGCCACTGGGAAAGGCAAATTAAAACTACCTCAATCGAGATGCCACTTTCTGCTACTCAGATGACCGTTATCAAGAAACCAAGTGACAAATGCTGATACCAGAGGACGTGGGGAAAGAGGAAGCCTTATTCACTGCTGTCGGGGTGTAAACTTGTGCAGCTACTATGGAAACCAGGGTGTGGGGGTGGAATTCCTAGTGATGTGAAGAACCTCTCTTTGGCCTACACCACAAGGCCTCCAAGTTGGCAGACCCAGAAACTCTTTGCCCATCTGTGTACTGCTTCACTGTTCACAACAGCTGGGAACTGGAATTAGCAAGAAGAACAGACAGAGAAAACGTGGTCCAAATGTATATACACAGCCATAAAGACAGACAAAACCAAGGCCGTTGCAGGAGAATAGCGGAAAATTTTGTGTTACATGAAACAAGCCAGAATAAGGTAACTACCACCGCTTCCTTCACATGTGCAGTCTAGACTTAAAATTACACATAGGGCATATGTACATGTATAGATTTGCATATGAGGTCATGAAACCAGAAAGGGGATCATGGGGGGAGGGATATGAAGGGAGTTGGTAGGGGGTGGGAAGGAGAAAAGAGGGGAGTAATAGAATACATGTGATGTGAAAAAAGGGGTACCAGGGGAGGTAAGGGAACTAATGAGAGGGGAAGAGGACACCATGGGGGGGAGGGGCAGCTGAAGGGGGGAGACATGAGAATAAAGTATAATGATATACATATATGAGAAGGCCACAATGTATTCCAATGACATTTTGAAAAAAAATTGAAGGGGAATTTTTTTAATTAAAAATAATTTAATAAATAAATAAAATAAATAAACGTGTGCAAAGGGACAGGTGACAGATTATGGGATTTTGAAATGGTCCAGAGCAGTTCCTTGGTTTCAAGGATACATGATATAAGGATACATGTAGGGTAGGAGTAGCCTTGTCTTCCTGAAGAGTGTGTAAAACCCGTGAGACTACAGAGAGTCAAGTCTCATATAGTCAGTTGGAGCACAGGGTGTGTCAAAAAAAAAAAGTTGCTTTGTCCCTATAACAGGTCGAATTGGGGTGCAGGATGGGACAACCTGCCTAGGTATTTATTTATCAGGGAGGTGGTAGAAAAAGGAAGTCCTGCTTCCGGTACCTATGAGCAGCTCTGTACTAAAACTCAACGTTCCCAGAGATCAGGAAGCCATGGGGTTCAGCGGGAAGAAGGAACATGCTACAGTTTGGATATGAAGTGTCCCTGCAAAGGCTTAGTCTCCAGTGTGGCCGAGTTCAGAGGCAGGGCTTTGAGGAAGTGGCTGGATCACCAGGGCTCTGACATCATGAACCCGATTAGTCCCTGGTAGAGTCACAACTCAACGGCATTGCTGGGAGATGAGGGAAACATGAGGAAATGGGACCTGACTGGAGGAAACAGATCACTGGAGGCATGCGTTGAAGTTTATGTATTGTCCCACCCCTTCCTCGCCACGTGCAGTCTATGTCACACTCATGCTGCCAAAATGGACTCCTGACCTTTAGCCTGAATTTTGTGGATCTGGCCAACTTTGGCCAGAAATCACTGAGTTAGTGAGACAAATCAATCAACCCTTCCTCTAGAAGCTGTTCCTCTAAAGGTATTTGCCGAAGTGTTAAAACTATCACAGAAAGGCAGGCTAGGTCCCCAGACCCTGGTCACCAACCAATACAGCTAGGCGGTGGTCCTCATGTTGTGACCCTCACAATTCTTCAGGAAGAAGCTCATCCTTCCCTAAGTCACCAGGGACGTTGCGACAGAAGTGCCACCTCTGCTTGCTTCTGAGATGTTCCACAAGAGAGGAAGCTAGCAACTGGCTTCCATTCCTTTCTGTGCAGCGGGGAGGGGCCTGCAGCACAGGAGGGCAGCGGTTGTCCCCACCCACAACACTAATCTGCATCTACCATGTGACCTCCGGGTCACTCAGGCCTTCCCTTACAGGAGAGGTTGCTCCAGATACTCCTGTCTAAGCGTGAATCAGAACTTCTAAATGAAGCCACAGGCAATCTCGGGTGAATTTGAATTTTGTGAGATATTGTTCTAGAATCTGCATCACTTACCAAACCTGTGGAAAGTTTTGGGCCAAGTCTCCCATCCTTACCAGAGTTCTCAACTTCACGTCATGGTACCTCTCCTTCTAGGAAGGTTTCCTGGGCTGCTACCTGCTTTAGATCCCGCCCAGAAGCTGCACAACATCTCGGACCTCTGACACATCTTGAAATAGACTGTTCTCTTGGGCGGGCCTTTGCGCCCACTCTTCTCGATGGTTCCTCCAGGGCAGCGACCATGGGACACTCATGTCTGTGGCTCATCCTGCAGAACCGTGCCTCACACATTGCAAGCCCTCTATAAATGTTTGGTGACTGAGCAGAGGATGAACACACAGATGCCTAAAATCCCTGTGCTGGGCTTGGAGGAACAAGACACCTACGCTCTGTCATACTTATTACCCAATCCCCTTCTAGAACACTGTAAGTCCATGAAGCATCACCAAGACACGGGAAACACAGAGGACATGACTTAGCCTCCTCTTCTTTCCTGAGGCTAAGCCCAACTCTAAATTGACTTGTATGCCGCTTAGAGCTGTGAGCACCTCAAGATACGAAATTCTCCTTGGCCCCACATGGCCATCAACTGCTTCGATGGTCCGGCATCAAACTTTGTGAACTCATTGGAGAGTGCACAGGCTCACTGCACTAACTTGCTCTAATAACAGAACCATCAGTGAGGACAGACCAGGAATCGTGGGTTCTAGAAGGGCTGCTGTGTCCTCCCACATTAAGAATGGCTAGCAGGCAGGTGGCGGTGGTGGCACACACCTTTAATCCCAACACTGGGGAGGCAGAGGCAGGCGGATTTCTGAGTTCGAGGCCAGCCTGGTCTACAGAGCAAGAATGGCTAACAGGGATGCAGACTAGGGATAACCCAGGGCTGCTGCTGCTGCCTCCACACAGCTATCATTTTGAGTGGGTGGGTCACCTCCCTGGCTCTTGTGTCGGCATCCCCAGTCACGTGGAGGGTAAGTAAGAAAGGTTAGGGAATAGGTCTTGGGCGGGGTGAAAGCAGAGAAAAGCTGACTTAGAGTTAGTTTATGGCTAGAAGGATTCTCCAGATGAGCTTCCCCTATCAATTCATTATTTTCAGAGAGGTTCAGAAGCCCTGAACCTGGTCTACCCTGGCGAATGCTCAGGGATGCTCCTGTCTACCTCTCCTCCCCATCAGCACCACCCTCCAGCAGTTCCCCAAGGGTTAACTGTCCCCAACAAGGCTGCCAGTTGATTGCTATCAGCTGGCAGTAACATGCTGGGCTAGGCTTGGAACCACAGGCAGACAGACTGCCAATGTCTTCCACAGTTCTTTCCACTCTCTACCCTGCCCCCGGCTATTTGCCTACCAACTGGCTCTTGTCCCTCATACTCTCCATCAGATCAGGAGCCAGGGAAGGCAGTCACCAGTCTTCACTCTTTACCAAGGCAGGGCCAAAGTAAACACCTGATAAATAGGGTATTATTATCATCAATGGATGGTTCACTGGATGTCCTGGAAATGGGCAGACTGGTGAAAGCTCACACCTATGCTAAGGAGGTGGCTGAGGCAGGGAAGCAACAGATGCTGACCCCATGGACAGTCTCGAGGTCAGAGCAAGAAGGTCCCACTCTGATGGCCAGGAGATGAATACTCATCATGGTTCTGAAGCCAGCATCCCAGAAACCACAGAGCAAGCCCTGCAAGAGCCAGGAGGAATGAGGTTCCCAGAGGCTCTCTGTGCACCCCTCCCACCTGCTCCACTCTCTGTGGTTAACCAGCTTCAGAAGGATACGTGTGCTACTGGGACACTTGCTCATTAGTTTAACATTGGGGAAAGGTCCTCAGGAGGCTTAGAAAACTGAGGATCATAAAGCAACAACTTTTACTGGACACCCACTGGTGGTTGGCTCTGAACAAGTGCTTTGGCTTGTTGGTATTGTTGAGATGGGGTCTCGTGTGTTCTGGTATGGCCTCAAATTTGCTGTGTAGTTAAAGCTGGCCTTGAACTCGTGATCCTCTTGCCTCTATTTCTAGAACGCTCGGACTCTTCAGGCATTGTCTCACTCTGAACTTGGGGTTTCAGATATCTGCCTCATTACAGCCAGCACGTGGAAGCAGAACTTCAGGGTTAAGCCAATCGTGTTGAGGGCTCTCTCCTTTTTGTGTTAATCTCCACACTGCAGCCAGGGCTCCCTCACTCCTTGGGTTTGTAAGTCCTATATGTTCCTACTCAGAGGTAGGAAAAGAGAGGAAATGAACAGAGCATTCAACCACGAGGGCCCCAGCTTTCCCACCTCGTCCTGCATGAGACTGGTCCAAAGGCCGCATTTACACCAAGCTGTGTATCATTCCCAAGGGTTCATGGGAAAGCAACCTCTCTAGATTTGTTTCTGAGAAGCCCCAGGCATTCTGTCAGCCAGCTCTCTACACCAAGAAGTACCCAAGAAGACCCCTAGGCTCCGCCCTCACTCTACAGACCACAGGCAGCTATAATCTCTCCAGCTGCTCCTCATCGCCTCCTGCCACGCCCACTACGGCCAGGTTCAGTAATTTTCTCAGCTGGGTTCTCTACCCCTTTCATTCCCCACTCCTCCCCTTCTGTGGGGTCTTTCAAAGTCTTGCACTGGCACCTTACAAGGACTACGACCTTCAGAATCTGCCCCGTCTCCCCAGTGCTTGCCTCCTCTTGGCCCTGGCCATCAACCCTGACCATGTTAGACAGGCTAAGCACATCTTCTCAGGGTACCCAGTCCATTCCTCTAGGCTGTGCCTCTCTAGGTCCACAGAGCCTGGCCTAGCATCACCACCTTAAATCCCAAAGCTTACCTAGATCCTCAGAATCAGCCAACCACAGCAGCCAAGAGTCTGGAAAACCTAGGCTGAGATAAGACCCTCTTGAGGGCAGATGTCTGTGGTCTAGGGGACAACCTGATGTGAAAATCAGTAAGGTGTCCACTGTAAGCCTCTGACCCCCTGATTAGAACCTAAGCAAGTTCCTGCTTCTAATTTCCCCAGGACCTCCATGACAATTACCAACCATGCACCCATCTCTCACCTGAGGCTGGCATTCCTAAGAGATGCCGTCCTTCTCCTGTGTGTTCCACGGCCAGCTGGTTCAGACCTGTCTCCATGGCTTCTACTCTAGGAACGTACCCACTAAAGTTCTACCGTGTGTACCCTTATCCGCAAGCATTTGGCCCCCTCAGCCCAAATACATAATATACTCCTGTCTACAAAGCTTTAGTGCTGAGTCACACATTAGTGCTATGGGATAAACTGAACCTTCTCTCCCAAAATGCACGTTCTGTGTCCCAGTACCTCAGAATGTGACTGCATTTAGAGAACGTCTCGACAGATCTAATTAAGTTTAAATAAGCTCATTAGAATGAATTTGATGGATGACCTTGTATGCAAAATAAACACTTGGGCACAGGTACACAGAGGGAAGTCAGAAGTTACCCGCGGCAGCCGGGCGTGGTGGCGCATGCCTTTGATCCCAGCACTCGGGAGGCAGAGGCAGGCGGATTTCTGAGTTCGAGGTCGGCCTGGTCTACAAAGTGAGTTCCAGGACAGTCAGGGCTATACAGAGAAGCCCTGTCTTGAAAAACCAAAAAAAAAACAAACAAACCAACAAACAAACAAAAAACAAAAAAACAAAAACAAAAAAAAAAACAGAAGTTACCCGCGGGCAGAAGAGAGGCGAGCAGACTCAACAGAATGGACCCCTAGATATGGTGATCTTGAACTCATCACCTACAGACTACAGGACACTAAGTTTCTGTTGCCCAAACCACCATATCTGTGGTAATTTGCTGCAATGGCCTTAACAAACTACCTACAGGAAAGACTTAATTTCCAAATGAGATGAATAGGCCACGCGAACGTTTTCTTCTCAATCACAGACAAGTGTGATGCTCTTAGATTCAGCTGCGTTTTAGAGTTCAGGCCACACGCAAAACATGCAAGCCAGCCGAAATGAGGAGTCTGGGGGCCCTCCGCTTATCTCCCCTGGGAGTCGGAGGTACAGGATACTCAGGGAAGCAGAAGCCTCCAGCTCTAGGAGGCAGGTCTGTCACACACTAACCCTCTGAAATGGATTCGTTTGCTCAATGTTTGCGAAACATCCAATCCTAAGGACTGCCCAGCGTTCTTGTGCCCCACCCGAGGAATTAAACCAGGGGTACAGATTTTGTTTTTACGTGAACCAGGTGGGTTTCTCAGGACCAGGTGCATTTGAGAAACCATAGCCATGCCAACCGCCACCAAGAAGCGGGTTTGTTTGTCCCTGGACTGCGAGTGTGCACACGGCCCGCTCAAGCCCGTGGCATAAGAAGGAGAGGGAGAGGACAGTGGTCCACGCAGTATCCCGGCTTGCTCGGCGGGGCACTCCTGCCAGCTCTCGGCTGAAGGCGACCAGAGCTCTGTGCTCCTGTCACTGCTGTATGTGTCCATATACGTGTCACGCCCTTCGCTAGTTCTTAAATCAACAGGCGGGTGGAAGAAGCGCCCTCTGTTTCCTAAGCGAACAACTTTGCGGAGTCCTGGACGCCCAGTTTTGATCCTGGGTGTGTCCCACCTCCGACTCTTCTCTGAAGCCGGGCCCTTCACGTGAAGACCCGGGAGTGCGCCCCAGATCCCCTCTCGGAAACCCACAGCCCTCCACCCGGCCCGGCTCACCCAGGCTGGCAAATGCTGGCCCCGCAGCTCGCGGCTGATGAACTCGCGCTCGTGCTCCAGGAATTCGAAGGCGGCCTCCAGGCGCCCCAGCTTTCCGCGGCGGTTCCGGCGCCACCACATCCAGAGCAGGGCGCCAAGCAGCAGCCAAGTGACGCTGAGCCCCAGGTAGCCCGCCAGGTAGACCGGTGCCAGGTAGAAGAGGACGCGCGCCACAAAGTTGTAGAGCTCGGGCAGTAGCTGGCCCGACAGGCGCAGTTCGGGGTCCCGCGAGCGCTGGCCTCTCTCCTGGACGTCGGGACCGCCGGGCGCGCTCCGGGCGCAGGGCTCCTCCGGCTGCATCTCGCTGTCGCCGGCTTGTCCTCTCCAGAAGCTTCACCCCAGCTCAGGTTGGAGCACCCCCTATGCCTGCGCACATCTGTCCTCAAGGCACGAGGACTCCGCCGCCGCGCAGCTCCTGCTCCGCCAGCCTCTCCGAGCTCTGAGCTCGGGTTCTACCAGCCTCGGACTGCAGAGTCTGGGAATAAGGCCAGAGGGGTGGAGCTCTGTCAGGCAGGGAAATCCGGAAGTCTCCGCCACCAGGGGCGTGCCCAGGTGAAAGGGGGCGGGGTCAACCCGACGAGGCCTTGAGGGCATCCTGGGATCCCATTGTCTAGCATAAATGTCAATAGAAGGGGTGCAGTTGTCATTTGGAGTGAGCTAAGCACTACTCTTCACATCGACCCAACATCACCTAAAACCTGTTCCTTACACACGGTATCATCTGGACTTGTTGCGGGATGTCCTAGGCCAGCACTGGGGTGGACCTGACCCTAAGTCTGGGACCACTCCCAGCTGGTCCTTAAAGCCTTGCTTTTCTCTCTTATACTATTTGTTACTTAAGCCATCTGGACCCAGCCCCCAGCACAGTCAAACTGAACTTAGGGACCCTCTGTACCCCTCATCCTCAGCATCTTTTTTAAAACCCTCTCTGCAGGGGAGTCGGTCAGTGCCTTTCCCAGACTGGGAGCTTCCAGGAGACCGGTGATCTTCACTTGTAGTCATTTGCTCTCTCTTGGTGCGCCCAGAGAGGGCAAGTGACTTGTGGATGGAAAACAAAAGGGGAAGCCAGCCTTGAGGTGCTTCGGAATCTGTGAGCCTTCTGCTTTCCTGTCGCCCAGGCCGAACGATCAGACCAAGAGGAGCATGGCTCCATAAATTCAGACAGTGACTCACCTTGCGGATGGCACATATTGTAGGCGCCTATACAGGAGATCACGGAAATGGCCGGATGGTGAGACAGAGTCAAGAGAACAGGCCTGATTTGGAGTAATTTCATTCTCTTTCCACAACTGTTGAAAGGCTTAGCCCCATGAACATTCAGAAGATGAGTGCGTTCTCTTCCTCGCACTCTTCCCCACTTCCCATCTCTTCCTCCTCCCCTCTGGATAAAATTACTTGCTGCAAGAGGTTGGAGAGATGGCTCCTCAGTTAGAGCACGTACTGCTCAAGCAGAGGACACTAATTCAGGTCCCAGCACGTGCAAGAGGCTCACCAAGTTCATATATCTCCAGCTCCAGTGGGTAGCCTTGGGAACCACATTCATACATATAATTTTAAATTCAGATAAATCTCCAAAAACATATTTGTCAGAGTAAGGCTTTACAACAATCGGAATGTTCCTGGAGGTCAGAACACCTGAATCTCCCTCCTCTGCCCTTGGCCTTCTTGTTCTCAGGGTATCCTGGGATATCAACCACCAAGCCCCTCCTTCCAGTGCCTTTGAAGAGTCAACTGCATTCAAATCTTATTAAAGTTTCTGAAAAGTCCTACAGACAAAAGCTGGCAAACAGAATTTAACCCTATGTTTCTCTAATGATTTACTATGGATCCCATTCCTCAAGACACTTCTCTCTTGTTTGGTTCAACAGAAGCTAACATGAGGCTATGTGTCAGAGACCCAGAGCTGCCTCCAGCATGGTGAGACAAAAGGAACACTCAGGATACACAGATTGAGATCTTACCTGTTAGCTCTCTGCTCCTCAGCCATGTAGAATGCTGTCCCTTCCTGCCAGTGTGCAGCACTGCAGGAAGCTCCCCCGGGGAGAGGTCATCCCTCTGTCTTTCGTGCTCACAGGCCTACACCTCCTTACCACCTGACTCAGTGTGTTTGCACAGAGTGTGGAAGATGCACATGTGAGGGAGAGTTGCAAAGACAGTGGCTGGCTGTGAGTGCAATGGTCAATGTCCAACATGAGACGCGTGACATCCTTTGTGACTTTGCTGCCCCAGCAGGATTGTTCTCTCTGTTCCAGGACACACTAAGTTCACTCAGCATCAAAGCTTTCAGGTTCCTCTCTGCAGAATGGCCTCCTCCTTAGCCTTTCATAGAGTACATTAGAGGTGAGCATGTTACTTGATGGTTTCCATTCTACCAAACCCTGCTTATAACAACAACAAAACTGCTTTCCTAAGTTAACTGTAAGAGACTATTGAGACTATGACATTAAAATCTTACACACACACACACCCGAGGTCATGTTCCAGCTGAGAATGTGGCTGCTATCCCTTCTCCTCACCAGGAACTAGTTACAATGTCTCATGAAGGCTTTCTGGGGATCGACTGCAGCACACTCCAGGGAGAAACCTGCCTTCCAGGGCTTGTGCTGCACTCATTTGAGAGATCATCACACACCACACACCTGCTCTGCAGAGAACGGATGATGACTGGCTACTGTCACACTTGAACCACAGCCTCCTAGGGGCTAAAGTTCTAACCCTTGCTGAGGGAGAATGCTCCTGCTTGGAAAAATCCATTACACGTGAAATCATGTCAAAATCACGCCAGAACATGGCGAACTCTAAACCCAACGATTAGTGCCCTTTTAATGAAAGGGGCGTTTAGGGATGGGAAAAGACTCAGTCAGTACAGTGCCCACTGTATAGGCATAAGGACCTGCGTTTAGATTCGCAGCACTTATGTAAAAACAAGCAGCAGGGGTCTATAACCCCACCACTGGGGGTGGGCAGGCACAGGGAAGTAAAACCCAGGTGGCCTAGCCGAAATTATAAGTTACAGGTTCATCGAGAGAACCTGTCAAAAAGAAAAAAAATCCCAAAACCAAATAAATAAAATACGGTGAGAGTGCAGGGTAAGGTAGCACGCCTGATTTGTACAGTGAGTTCTGAACCAGCAGAGACACATTGAGACCCTATCTCAAAATACATACATATATACATACATACATACATACATACATACAACATAAGAAAGATGCAAATTCATGAAGGAAAACAACCAAACTGGACATTTGCTTCCACAGACACAGACAGACAGATGCACCAACACATACACGCTCACACAACTGCACACTACACACATGCATGTAAGCAAACAACTATACACCACACCACACACTAAACACACACACGGATACACACATACATGCACACATACATACATACATACATACATACATACATACATACATACATACATACAGAGAGAGGGGGGGGAAATCTGTACATAGAGATACAGAGGAAATGATGAAAGGGAAGCTATGTGGAAACTAAGGTTGGAACTGGAGTGACGTAGCTATAAACCAATGGATGGATGCTGGCAGTCAGCAGAAGATAAGAAAAATCTAAGAAAGAGGCTCTGGTTTCAGGCTACCAGGGTCTTAAAACAATATGTAAGACTCCTAAATTGTGTAACTTTGTAACATGGTCCTCCGAAAAGTGCACTGCCAGTTACCAACTGCCAGGGACTGGTCCAGGCATGGGAGAGTCTAGATGAACGGGATGGAGAAGATGCTGTCTCTAACAGATGACACACGGTGAGCAAGGTGAGAAGGACAACAAGGCCCGTGGTGTAAGACAAGCAGCAGAGGCTTCTGCCAGCGAGACTTGGACTCGGTTCCTCTTGGAGCTGGGATTTGAGTTGAGCATTAAATACAAAAGGCGAGAGTAAACACGTACAAACAATTCCACCATTTTAAAACCCTCAAATCTTCTCCCCCTTGGACACAAAGATAAATATCCACTGTTAGGTGCATGTCACATGTTAGCTTTGCGGTCCACATGTGGCCTACTGTCAACCTGAGTGTGACCCACCTTCATGTCTCAGTCAAGCCAGGGTACCAGCTTGACTCTGGAGCCGGCTGGAGAAGATCAGCCTGCACTTGAAGGGTTAAATCAAAGCTCAGGCACTCTGGACTCTGCAAACTGTGGAAAGGATCTGTGATTCTTGGCTCTTCCACTTCCACATCCTTAAGATGGAAATTATTAGAAGGCTTGAGTCATCTGGTGGCTGTGTGGGACGAGTCAGCCACACTGTATGTAAAGCACACTTGGCGTACCGGCCCAGCTGAGCAAGGCGCCAGGGGGAGATTTCCTTTTGTGTGTATTGTTTGATTTTAAAACAGGAATGCATTTGCGCACAAATTTCACAAGTTCTCAGCTGAGTTAAAATGCACAAAATACAATATTTCCCCATTTAACCATTTTTACCTGTTTTCTTCGAGATAGTTTTCGGCAGCTCTCTGTCCAACCTTAAACTTCTCTCATAGCGGAAGATGAATTTGAATTCCTGATCCTTTCATTTCTACCTCCGATGGCTGGATTACAGGAGTGCACCACCACAATCAGCATATGCTGTGCTTGCGGGAGGGGGGAAGTGGGTGCCAGATCTAGGCCTATGTGTGCGAGATCCTCACCCTCAGCCTTTAACATGGCTTTACCTGGTGTGTGGGGCATTGGTGCTATGGTACAGTCATAAGCAGCGCCCAATCTCCACCATCTCTTCATCTTGCAAACCTAAAACTTTGTACCCATTGCATATATGAATCCTCATCTAGACCCTTGGCCAGCTCCTGGTATTAGGCACTCTCTGTCTTTAGGACTCTCACTGGGCCAGCAGCCATACAGTGCATGATTTCTCCTGTGATTGTCCCGTCTTGGTTAGTTACAGTACCGTGTGTCCAGACATCCCTGATACCCTGTTTTCTGTTTTGAGATGGGATTTGACTCTATAGCCCAGGCTGCCTAAAACTCCTGGATTTAAGACATCCTCCTAGCTGGGCGTGGTGGTGTATGCCTTTAATCCCAGCACTCGGAAGCCAGAGGCAGGCAGATTTCTGAGTTCAAGGACATCCTGGTCTACAAAGTGAGTTCCAGGACAGTCAGGGCTATACAGAGAAACCCTGTCTCGAAAAACCAAAAAAAAA
>NC_034599.1:92711079-92740309 GCF_900095145.1 Mus pahari
CACTGCAGACGCCAGTGTGGTTAGTTGTGTCCTGTGGGGAAGATCTTCGGACTTTCAGGTAATCCACACAGACACTTAGACTTCTCTCCATGGGGGGTGGGGGGGGGGGGGTGCTCCCAGTCACTACCATCACCGAGTCATGAGTGATAGCATGGGGAAATCTACACGCTGCCTCTGCAGGGAAAGGGCCAAGTAAGAAATGGGAAGCCTCGGTCTTCATTGCTCTCCTGTCCGCTAGCAGGTGGCCCATTCTGCCCAACTCTACACGGGCAGAAAGTTCTACTTCCGGTCATGGGACCCAACTTGGTGCGCCTATATTTCACGTTCAATTGCTTTGATGTGCATAAGATGTGAAGATTTTCTTTTTATAAAATCTGTTATACTTTCCTGTGGGACAATGGCTCAGCGTTACAGAAAAAAAAAAAAAGGCCAAGGGCGCTTCAACCCTGGATACCTCAAACATGAGATCAGCAGGAGGTGGCTGCTTCCCCCTCCCAACCTGGGGCCATGAAGCTGGCTTCCCCACCATCGAGTCTAGTGACAATCTATTTCCCTGACAGTTATCAGGCGTCACTACTTGTTTGACCCTATAAGCCCTCACCCCTGCCACACACACACATACACACACACACACACCCTACAGTCCTGGAGTATGTAGATGAAGCATCTTTCAACACCCCTGCCCTGGCCAATGGTGCACGGCCACACAAACCTGGTGCCAGAGACCCTGGCCACCTCCCCAGGGGCATACACACCCCTCTCTACCCCTAACAAACGAACTAATACTCTGAGGCTGTTCCCAGGTGTGTTTATTGCCTGTGGATTCATCGCCGACCTAGATCCTGCACCTCACTGACCGACACAGGCTAAGCTTCCCTCCCTCCAGTCCAGCTCGGTGCACAAGGGAGCACAAGCAGGCATGCGCAGCACTTTCCAACTTATTTATTATGAAGCTATTTTCAAGCAATGTTTAAACTGCCTGAGTTAAATGTACTGGCATGCATGTGACGGGCACTAGGGTTTCTTTTTATGTCTGTGGGACCTGCACTAATATTTGTTTTATAATTGTGATATCTTCCTTTGTTTCCTTTATCAGTCTCACTGAAGGCTTTCCAAACAACCACATTTTGATTCCTCTCCTCATGCCTCTTGCATGTCTCTTTATGATTTGATCGCACTGGCTTCTATTTTATTTTTTACTCTTTCTTTGGTTGAGGTTTCTTTGATAGTTTTTCCTTTTGTTAGTTTCTTGAGATAGAAATCATTTTAACCTATCTTCTCTAAAGACATTTTTTGCACCTAGAATGCTAGTCCTCATTTAAAAAAAAAAAGAATGACAGTTTTTCTTTTTTTAAGATGTATTTATTTTATTTATATATAGCTGTCTTCAGACACACCAAAATAGGGTACCAAATCCCATGACAGATGGCTGTAAGCCACCATGTAGTTGCTGGGATTTGAACTCAGGATCTTTGGAAGAACAGTCAGTCCTCTTAACCACTGAGTCATCTCTCCAGCCATCTTAGTCCTCCTTCTAAACATAGCTACAGTTACATCCTACAAGACTGTAACACAACAGATTGATAACATGTATCAATATTATATTGTATAGCCCGATATGATAGGCCACAGTCACAATCCCAGCACCCAGGAAGCTGAGAACCCTATATAAAGGTGTCACATAAGCTTTATTACATATTTGTTTATTATATTAGTAAGTATACACCAATAATAAAGAATATATTGGTCAACTTTTACCAGTTTTAACATCTATAAACTCACCAAATGTAAGCCCAGATACAAGGCATATAAATCAACCCAGCAAGTCACATATAAAACTCATGCTCAGAGGTGAGTACTCTTCAGAATTCTTTTAAGCATTTAAACCTCCATTTATTATTCTCGTGTGGGTGATATGTACGTAGATGTGGGGTGCCGTGTACTGGGTTTTTGTCAACACAACCTAGGAGGAAGGAACTTCAACTGAGATGTTGCCTCCATCAGATTGGCCTGTGGGCATGTCTATAAGGGCATTTTCTTGATGGCTGACTGATGTGGGAGGGTGCAGCTCTCCATGGGTGACATTACCCCTGGGCAGGTGATCCTGGGTGGTATGAAAAAGCAAACAGCAAACCAGTAAGCGGCTTGCGCCAGACAAGAATTCCCTCCTATAATGAACGCCAAGCAGAAAACGTTTGCTTGCCCTTGACAGTCCTACATTGCTGCACCGATGGAGCTAGCTCTCCGAGCAGGTCAGTAAGTAGAACCCAGAGTCCACAGCTGAGAAAAGAGTTTGGGTGACTTTTCTTCCCCCAGAAGACTACACAGCACCTTCAGGCACTATGACTGTTAGTCACCAAGCAGGAAGCTTCCTGTTCAGTGCCAGGCTGAGTTCTCTGTACCCTACAACAAAAGCTTACAGTTTCTTCAGCAACAGATCCTTACAACCTAGTTCCTGTGGGCAACAAAGAGCAATGCCAATATCCTGTGTTGTTTTGTGGCCCTCTGAGGCCTTCCCGGCTAATGACTCATAGGGAGGGATCTCATATGGCTCTGGGTTTTAGTTTACTAACTTCTGGCATCTGGGAGCAGCATTATCTACATCTGTAGAGTACTTCCATTCAGACTCCTGTGTATATATAGCTATAAAGTAGTTTTCACACTTTTCACATAACCTTGGTTTTAGTTAACCCCTCCCCCTCCCTCTTCACCCATCCTCCACCCCCACCTCACTTTAAATCTTCCCCTACACTCAGTCCTTCTCCTGTCATATCACATGTATGCATTACTATCTCCCTTCCCCGATGACTTGAGGACTCTTCTCATGGCTGCTGCTTACTCCCTGTCCTCTACTGCTTCCCCTCACAGATATTGAAGAAGTTGAAACTGGTATCTACATTAAGGGAGAGCAATAACAAACAGAACAGAACTGAATTTGCAGTTGGAAACTTCTCAAACAGGTCTTATTCACACAGTCTCTAAGGATTTATTTTTATCTTATATGTCTCATGTGTTCACCTCATGAATATCTGAGCATCACATATCTGCCTGGTGCCCATGAAGGCCAGAAGAGAGCATTGGATGTCCTGGAAACTGGAGTCACAGGTGGTTGCTGGGAATCAAACCTGAGTGCCATGGGCTTGGCTACTTGTTGTCTCTCAGCTCCTACAAAATATATTTTTTTAAGGATCTATTTATTTATTATATGTAAGTACACTGTAACTGTTTTCAGACACACCAGAAGAGGGTATCCTATATCATTACAGATGGTTGTGAGCCACCATGTGGTTGCTGGGATTTGAACTCAGGACCTCTGGAAGATCAGTCAGTGCTCTTAACCACTGAGCCGTCTCTCCAGCCTGGAGTATAAGTTTGCAGAATAATTTCTAAATATTCTCTGGATTTCAGTGGTGTCTGTTGTAACACCACACATACACACACTCACACATTTGCACACACACACACACACACACACACCCTTTGTCTAACTCACTCATTTCTTGCATATTAGCTGGAATTAAATCAGCTTGAGATGCATATGGTTTTCCCTGAAAACAATCTATGGCGGCATACGCTAGTGCTCATATTGAACTAGAGCTCATTGAATAGGGTTTGGATTTGTCAAACTGTCAGGGTCAATACAGACACTCGACTATGCTTAAACACCAAGCTACGTGAATGAAAAACTTGACCAGCCCAAGCTATTAAGCGTTAGCAAGTGGGGCTTTTCAGAGGCATTTTACTTGTTACTATTGTGTGGGTTTACCATTCGGGGGAGGCAGGCACATGCTGCAATGTGCGTGCAGAGACCAGAGGACAGTGTTTGGGAATCAGGTCTCTTCTTCCGTTGTGGGTTTTTGGGGACCAAACTCAGTGTCTTAGGCTGGAGCACATACAACTTCTTCTACTCAGCCCTGTTGCTGGAATTCATAAAGAGAATCTTAAGGATACCTCTAGGAGCTTCTTTATCACTGAGGAAAAGCAAGTCTGTCAGGAAACCAAGAAGGCTTCCATAGCAGGACTATCCACCAATACAAGCAGAAGGTAACTTGACCTCTCTTTTGTTAACTAGAAACAAGACAAATACAGGACCTTCTTGTTGTTGCCGTAGTGATGTAAAGGATTCAGTCACACCCTTTTGGAGGCGGGAGTTGTCTGTAAGTTGATCTTGATTTTATGACCGTCATCTGTGTAAGCTCTCCACAGCTGACCACCCATCTCTGCCGACTTCTGTGTCTCTGATGATTTCATATCAGCACGTGGCGTAGCTCCGCTGCGTTGCTGTAACCGTCTCCAACACCACCAAAGACTCAGAAGCCTCAGCATCTTTATTTTCTCTCTACCTTTTATCTATCTATCGGGACGTCAAGGACCTCTAGGCTCTCTATCTTTTATCTCGATATCATAGTAAAAAAATTCCGAGCAGCCCACGGTGCTGTTATCAGCATCTGCTTCCTAGATCATATCCTGCAGTTCAGCCCCTGTTGGGTTTTGGGCATGTGACCCCACGACAGTTGCAAGTTGCTTTGTGGTGGCTGTGCTGTCACCATATTTACTGGGTGTGGAGAAACTTCTTGAATTCAGCCATCTTCTCGAGGCAGCTGATCACCCATGGAGATGGGGAAGGATAGAGGAGCTGAGAGTGGGGACAGCTGTGCCAGCACCTGGGCTATGATGGCAGATGCCAGTCCTGGGTCTCTGTCTTGTGCTGTGCTGCAGCCGAGTGTTCCCAAGATCCCCGGTACCATTCTTTGTCATAGTTTGTGATGGTGGCGATGTTACCATGGCCTGGAAATGGAGATATGGTATTCCAGTGATCTGGCGGAGAAACAGGGTCTCTCCTGGGATGAGCCCTTGATCTTGCCCTTGGGTCTCTGCTGAGAGCCTGAAGGCAGCAACTGTTAACTTCCCCATAGTTGTCAAGCCCAGAAATGCAAAGTCCGGTGTTGAGAGGACTAGTTTTTCTTTTCTTTTCTTCTTCTTCTTCTTTTTTTTTTAAAGATTTATTTATTTATTATATGTAAGTACACTGTAGCTATCTTCAGACACTCCAGAAGAGTGAGTCAGATCTTGTTACGGATGGTTATAAGCCACCATGTGGTTGCTGGGATTTGAACTCTGGACCTTCGGAAGAGCAGTCGGGTGCTCTTACCCACTGAGCCATCTCACCAGCCCTTTTCTTTTCTTCTTTAAATAATTTTGATGTTATTATTACTTGCATGTGCATATGAACACCCATGTGAGTATGAGCCACATTTGTATGTGTCCAAGGAGACTAGCAGAAGGTACAGAAACCCTGGTGCTGGGGAGTTACAGAGTTGTAAGCCAGCTGATGTGAATGCTTCAAACCAAACTCAGGTCCTCTGGGAGAGCAGCAAGCACTGTTAACCACTGAGCCATTTCTCCAGCCCCAGGACTAGCCCCTTCTGAGGCTCCAGTATGGCCCCATCTCTTTCTTAGTTTCTAATCACTCTAGAACTCCTTGGAGTTTATTGGTATGTAGATACATGTTTGGCATGTAGATACTGCAACATCTGCCTGTCTTCACAAACCCCTCTACCCTTGGCTTCCAATCTCCTCTCCTATGTCATATAAGGGCATCAGTCATTGGCCTCCTTGAAATTCAGACAAACCCATGAGACCTTTCACCACTTCTACAAAGACCTATTTCCAAATAAGGTTACATTTACTGGAGCTCGGGGTATAGACATATCTGTGTGGGGCCTGTTATGGTTTGTCTATGAAATGTCCCCCATAGGCTGATGGGATGAACACTTGGTACTGGGATGGTGTGCTATGTTGGGAGGGTCTAGGCAGTTGAGGGGGAGGAGGAGGAGGAGGAGGAGGAGGAGGAGGAGGAAGAGGAGGAAGTGGAGGAAGAGGAGGAGGAAACTGGCTGACTGGAGGAAGGAGGGAAAGTCCTTTGGTGCTGTATCTTATCCTTCATCCTTCTCTCCTTTGCCTCCTGTTTGCCATGAGGTGACAAGCCTCCAGCACATGCTCCCTGCCATGATGTACTTGCTGCCTTGCTACAGGCCAGAGAGATGGGGCCAGGCGAGCACGTCCTGAAACCTTTGAAACTGTGAACAAAATTAATCTTCCCTGTTTTGTTTTGCTTTTGTTTTTGTTTTTTTGTCATGCATGCTATCTTGGCAAGAAGAAAGTGAGCCATTGGGGGCTGCTGTTTAATCCACCTGCATTTGAATTTTAAAAAGAATCAAAGAGGCGGATTTCTGAGTTCGAGGCCAGCCTGGTCTACAAAGTGAATTTCAGGACAGCCAGGGCTATACAGAGAAACCCTGTCTCGAAAAACCAAAAAAAAAAAAAAAAAAAAAAAAAAAAAAGAATCAAAGACTGGGGGCAGAGCTTGGCCGATAAAGTCCTTGCCATGCAAGCACAAGAACCTCCCTTCGGATTCCCCGGCACCGATGTTAGATATATGGATGTGGGAGCTTGTACTGGAACCTTACTGCTGGGGAGACAGAGGCAGGAGGATTCCCCAAGACTTGCTGGCCATGTGTAGCTGGACTGGAGAGTTCTAGATTCAGTGAGCGATCTTGTCTTTAAATAAATAAATAAATAAATAAAAAGTGTAAGAATGATTGGGGGGAAAGACACCAAAACCTCTGGCCACCGGATGGATGTGCACACATGAGTACTCATATGGGCATGGGCACACACACACACACATAACTAAAATAAAATAAAGTGTATTCCAGAAGCTTCCAGTCTTATTAACAGACGGCCGTTGAGCCATATTCTCAGATACTAGGTCTCTCTTTCTCCCTTAGTATGTGTGCTGCCTGCGTTTGGAGGACAGTTCTGAGCACTATAAAACCTTTCTTGGGGGTGAGTGTGGGGAGTGGAGCCCTTCGCACTTGCCGCAGGAGCCTACCTGGAGATTTGCCGGTGACCTTCCTAGTGAGTAGCTCTGCGCCTCTCCTTCCCCAGAGCATCCCCTTCTCCTTTCCCTTGCTGTTACACAGGGCTGGTCTCACGGGGCAAAGAAAATGCTGCCTGCCTTCTCTCCACTCCCTTGTGGGTCCCAATGCAACCTCTCCCAGCCTTGAAGGAGACAGTATCACAGCAGAATCACATTATCTGATAGTGGGCTGTCATAAGTCAGGGCTCTTCGCTAAGCAACTATAACAAAATATGACATCTTTTCATCAAGGATGAAGGCTAAAGCCACAACAGTGTCCCATACCAACATATGGGGGGGGGGGATGCTTAATGTGATGTCCGACAGGGAAAAGCTCATCCTGGTCAATTATAAGTTGGACTGTTGAGGCATTACAAGAGCAGCCTCACCTGTCTGTGGAAGGGATCCTGCCACTCTCAAAGTGGGGAGGTGTGCAAGCCAGGACGTCCTCAATGACCCCATGCTACCCCACAAGCTCTCCCCACCTACCCTTCCAGCCTCACCCCAGAGACTGAGATGCAGTGGGTCTGGAGAACGTCCGTTCTTTACAAGTCCCAAGAATGTGCCCTTTGTAACAGGAGTACACTTTGAAGGCTACCAACCCAGACGTGGACTTGGGAAACTTTCTCTGAAGCTCCATCCGCAGAAGAGGCCCTCACCAGACACTATTGGATACTGAATCTAGAATGTGCAGGAAAGCCAGAGGTCAGGGAAAACTGGAACTGTCGAGATGTAGATGGTTTTCTAACTGAAGAAGCTGACTGGATGCAAGGAAGACGCTCTCTCCATATGTAGAACTGTACGGAAAGTCTCCAGAAGGCACATGAAGTCAACTGTGAGGAACTGGAGCTGAGCCTTAGGCACAAAGTGTCCAGAAGAGCCGGACAACCCTAGGGTGGCAAAGTCTAGTTCCAGAAGGAACAGTTGTCTAGATGAGAATTTGGTCCGGGGGTTTGACAAACATTTGACACATGGAAATGGTGGACTTGAACTCCAAATGTATATTTCTCTGTTACCAGAGGTTTACAAGGTTAGGTAATCCCACAGAAAGGAGAAAGGGCAAGAAAGGAGACAAGCAGGCTGAGGTACCTGAGCTTTGGCACAGAGCTAAGTCTGGAGATGCTGGGCTTTTTTCCCCCGCTCTACAATGGCGCCCTCTGGTGGTCAATATAGGCACTGTCCCAGCTTGCCAGGCTTTCTTAAGAGCCCAGAAGGACTGTCAAGTAGAGAGAGTAATGACAGTAATCATAGAAATATCAAATACTGCAGGCGGAGAAGCCCGTGGTCAGGATACTTTGCTAGAATCTTAGAACGCATTAGGCCGTTTGATCCCCACATTAGCCCTAGAGGTGGGTAGTCATGTAATTCCAGCATCAGAGGACAAAACCCCGGCCCATAAAGTCATCAGCACAGAGAGGCATAGTGAACATATACTACCCAGGGGGTTAGCAAGGGATGGAGTCAGAGTCCCCAGTCTATCTTCGCCAACAGGCCTGTGACATCTAGGGGCGCCCAGGTCTTTCAAAAGAGGTTGCAACCTCCAGAGCTGGGAGGGTTCAGGAAATGAAGATTTTAAGGCTACGGCACCAGCCTTTGTTATGCTGATGTAGTATTTAGTTATTTAGCCATACCCTAACCGTGATTCAGCGAGGTCCTTGACACACTTTGGTTTACGGATGCAAAGATCATCTTTACCAACCTCGCATTTCTATTTCCTAGAAGAGAGTAGAATTTTGGGGGTAGAAGACTTTAGGCTGAAATCTAGATTTTACTGGGCTTATTTTATTTTGTTTATTTTACTTTTTGAGACAGGATCTTATTGTATAGCCCCGGCTTGCCTGGAACTCACTGTAAAGACCAGCCTAGTCTAGAACTCACAGAGATCCACCTGCCTCTGCTTCCCAGTGCTGGGATTAAACGTGTGCACCACCCCCCAGGCAATGGTGGAGCATGCCTGATTTAATCCCAGCACTCAGGAGGCAGAGGCAGGTGGATCTCTGTGAATTTGAGGATAGCCTGGTCTGTAGACTTAGTTCTAGGATAGCCAGGGCTACACAGAGAAACCCTGCCTTGAAAAGGTGTGTACCACCACCATTAGCATTTTGTCTAAGCTCCGCCCCACAGTTACCAGGCAACTGCCAGGTGTGTCTGACTCTCCATAAAAAGGGGCTGCTTGCCCCCTCCTCTCTCTCTTGCTCTTGTCTTCTTCCTGCTCCTGCTCTGTCCTCTCATCCCCTCATCCCTTCCTTCCCCCATCCCTCCATTCCCTTCCCCCCTCTCTCTCCACATGCTTATAGCCAGCCTCTTCTCTCTCTCTCTCTCTCTCTCTCTCTCTCTCTCTCTCTCTCTCTCTCTCTAAGTACTTCCTCCTAAGGTCCCCAAGACAAACTAAGGTACTGTTCTATTAGAGTTCACTCTGGAAAACCAATACATTTAGTGGGCTTCCTTACAGAGCATAAGTGAGCAATTACTTACCAAGCGCGTCAGGGGTTTTCCTTCACTTGGAAAGTCTTTACTGTGGAGAGCCTTCTGGGGTGCTGCTTGGCAGGAGTCTGTCATTGACCAAGGACAAGGAAATGGGCTTCTGACCGGGATCTGACATTGGCCATGACAAGGAAGTAAGCTCAGGCAGGAATCTGACATTAGAGCCTGACAAAGAAGTAAGTTCAGGCAGGGACCTGACATTGGCCAAGGACAGGGAAGTAAGAATCTGGCTTTAGGATAGAACAGAGAAGTAGGCTCAGATATCTTGATCAGCCTTAGAAACAGCGTTCACTGGAGTGATCCTGGGCTTTGTATTTATTGTCCTGCTTGGTCCTTGACCATTGTCTTTCTAGTTCCTTATAGTACTGCTCGCCCTTCATACTTGCATGTAATTAAAATGGTATAAAAAGCAGATTGGGAAAATTAAATTTGCCTTCAGTCTTAGAATTGACTGGAGTCATGCTACAATGCTGTCTAACTGTCTTTTTTTTTTTTCTTTTTAATCCTCACTCCTGTGCTGGAGAACCTGTTGATTGACTGAGCGGGCTTGGTCACTTTACCCAGCAGAAAGGAGGGCCTCCTGGAGCCACACACACACAGTTAGAGCCCCTTTCCCCTTGGTCTTTCCCTGACTATAGATCCCAACCCCTCCTGGAGGTCATCAGCAACTAAGGCAGAGTTTCATACAATAGGTAGTAGGTCGCTCAGGTGAGGGTCTCGTGGCCCTTCCCACCCCTCAATGAGGAGGAGTAGAGAGTTAAGGAACCCAGCTGAGATAACCCTCCTGCAAGAGCACGCAGCCCAACTTCCCAAGATGGCGGTTGATTGGCTCAGAAGGTAGTAGGCCCACCCTCCACTTCTTACATAGACCCAGCCTTCAGACCTGTGAAGTGCACACCTTCCGGAGACATCTCTCTGGCTGGACTTTTTTTTTTTTTTAATTGAACTAGAGTTGTATTCTGGGTTGACCTGAAACTTGTGTTGTGTTTTGTAAAAAGAGAAGGAGAGAGGAATATGCTTGGTGGAGGGAGGTGCAGTATGGTGTGGGGGAAGGGGGTGCCTCTGTGGGTCCATCCCTTCCCCCTGAGGGACCAGCCATACAGTATAGAATAGGGTTTATTCAGGGCATGGGGAGGGGAGGAGAGGGGGGGGGCGGCTATGAGCATGTAGAGAGAGGGGAAGGGGAATGTGGAGAGAGGGGGAGGGGAATGTGGAGAGAGGGGGAAGAGGGTAAGGAAACAAGGCTAGGAGAGCAAGAGAGAGAGGAGGGGCAAGCAGCCCCTTTTATAGTGAGTCAGACACACCTGGCTGTTGCCAGGTAACTGTGGGGCGGAGCTTAGACTAAATGCCAACGTGTTACAGAGCAGGCTGTTCTCAGGCACCTCCCACCTGAGATTGTAGGGGTGCATATATGCTTCTGATCTACTTCGATTGACAAGGAGAGATGGGAAGAGCTGAGCCAGGAGCCAGACAAGAGAGGGCAACAAAAGACTGCCTGGGTCCCGGGGTTCTGACTCAGGCATTTAGAATTTCTATATGTCAATCATTATTCCAAAAGCATATACTAAATTCAAGCCTAACGATAGTCTAGCATTTAAGTCCAATAATAGTCTAAGGCTTTAAGAAGTATTGTTTAAAAAAAAAAAGAAAGAAAGAAAGAAAGAAGAAGTATTGTTAACATCGACTCAGTTAAAGTTTGACGTTAAGCTGAGACATGCGGAAGGTTGGACCACGTGGCTAAGGTCACCAGACAGCAGCACAGACAAGCTAGCCCTAGGAGGTGTGCGCACTGGACGCCGCTCTACATGCTGCGAACCAGAGAGCGAACCAAAAGTCTGAGCTGAGAGGAGAGAAAGGAACCGCTCTGTTAACAAATCAGAGCGCCTAGCACCCAGGGCTCCATTTGCTGGAGCAAAAGAATGGCCGAGCAGAGGTCAACTGAGACGTCATCTTAGGACCTACGCGTCCTCAGCAATGCTCAGAGGTGGTTATGAGGGTGGGTTGTCTTTGTGGAAACTGAGGTGGGGGTTCATTTGAGGAGTGAAGCTGTAGAAAGAAGGCAGATGCAGAGGTCACCATGAGATCGTGTGATCTTGGGAAACTATTTGAAATTTGCAGCAACCTGGGGTCTGCTACAAGCTATGAGACTGACTAGGGGCACAAACAAAATAAAACAAAAAAACAACAACAAAAGCTCATCGTGTGTCTCATGGACTTGCTAGTCCATGGTTCTCAGAGGGCCCGGTATACTATTACTCAGGATCTGTTAAAAAGCAAATTACCCAGGTGTGGTGGCACACGCCTTTAATCTCAGTAGCACTCGGGAGGCAGAGGCAGGCGGATTTCTGAGTTCGAGGCCAGCCTGGTCTACAAAGTGAGTTCCAGGACAGCCAGGGCTATACAGAGAAACCCTGTCTCGAAAAACCAAAAAAAAAAAAGAAAAGCAAATTAAAGCTGCCAAGTCCTAAGCCTGTGTTCTAACTCCCCCATCCCCAGGGAAAGGTGACAGTCACTAGGGTTCCCGGCTCTGGGAGATTCTCTAGGCAGAGTGCCCGAGGCCCGGAGCAAGCTTAATGCCCCTGGACCTCACCCGTTGTGCCCACTGGCCTGAAGAGTCTCAGTTGGAAGGGCAGTAAGGGGACAGAACTGGAGGTGAGGTCTAGGCCTCGGTGAGGGAGGGCTGCTCTGGGTGGCGTCCTAGTGCAGACACTCTGGAAAAAGACTGTTGATGAAGCTCACAGTCCTGTGCTGAGTCACTCGGGGGTGGGGGTGGGGGGGAGTGTGGCACACATTGAAAACCTTGAACCTGGGTGAAATTGAAAATGGGTGTGGGGAGACAGCCCGGGCCGGCTCCATCTTCAGTGTGGCAGGGTGGTGGGAACAGAGCACAGGCTACAGGAGCAGAACTGGGCGCAGGAGCAGACTGTCAGTTCTGCCCATTGTTGGCCGCGGTTTCTTTGTCTATAGAACACACGGTCACTTACTCCACAGTCATGAGTAATGGAGGTGGGTGAGAGACAGCGACAGTGTCTGGCTTACAGGAAGTCCTCAGCCATGCAAGCCTGGACGCTCTCAGTGTTCTCTGAGATGTCAGACAAGCAGCATACCATTACCTGGAACCTGTTTAAAAAGTAAATTAACACTGCTAAGTAATTAAACCTGTGTTCTAACTACCCCCACCCCAAGGGGACGAGGACAGATGCTAGGGCCTGAGGACCTGTACCTAATTCATAGTTATTAAAGTTGTTACGCTAGAACAGGGTGAACACTTCACTCTTAACACTCAGGTAAGGTTGGCCAAGGCCTGCCCTGGACCAGTGGCAAACCGACACCCTAAAATCCCCTGCCTAAGCAAACTGCAGGCTTTAGGAAGAAATTGTGGGATGTGGCTTTTAAAAGCATCTGCATTGAGTTGGGGGCAGGGCAGGGGTGGCGTTTGACATAGGGGAGGAGCTAGGCTGGGAGAGGTTCTGGTGGCCAAGGTCACCTGAGAGGCCATCTTAGGGCCTACAATTCTTCAGCAAAGTTCAGGGGTAGTTTTGAAGGTGGGTTTTCTTTGTAGAAACTGAGGCAGGGGTTAACTTGAGAAGGGAGGCTATGGAATGGAGGCAGATGCAGAGGTCTCCTTGAGATCATGACCATGGGAAGCTATTTGAAATTTGCAGTGACCTTGGGACAAGCTGGGACTAGGGACAAAGAAAGCACCTTTGAATGGAGATGTTTGGGTTTTAAGGCATGGAGGTTGATGTCTATAATAATTATTGATTTATTTTATTTTTTTAGATTATTTATTTATTTTTATGTACATGAGTACACTGTAGCTGTACAGATGGTTGTGAGCCATCATGTGGTTGCTGGGCTCTCTCCGGCCCCACTTGCTCCAGCCCAAAGATATATTTATTATTATATGTAAGTACACTGTAGCCGTACACACCAGAAGAGGGCGTCAGATCTCATCACAGATGGTTGTGAGCCACCATGTGGTTGCTGGGATTTGAACTCAGGACCTTCGGAAGAGCAGTCAGTGTTCTGACCCACTGAGCCATCTCACCAGCCCATATTGATTTATTTCATAAATGCTAGGAATCACCACTGTGCTACCAGCTTCTTCCCTGCGCCTGAGGGTATAAACATGCAAGGAAGATAGACAAATGAAATATCACTGTAGTTTGTGACCAGCCTCCAAGAGGACCTGCTTTAATGAAAATTAAGAGTTGTCTGTGGGCCTGGGAATCTAGGTCACTGGTAGAATTCTTGCCTAGAATGAACAGGTTCTGGGTTCAATTCCTAGCACTACATCAAATGCACATATACACACACATACACACTCATACGCATATACACACTCACACACACTCACATGCACACACACTCACATATACACATAGAATTACACACACATACACACATTCACACTCACATACATTCACACTCACACACATAGAATCACATATACACTCACATATATACATACATCGAATTACACATACATACACACTCACACACATACTCATACACTCACACACTCATGAACACACACATAGAATCACACACATACACACTCACATATACCCACACATAGAATCACACACATATACAATAATCACACATACATATACACACATACACACACATAGAATCACACACACACACACACACACACACAATATCACAGTGGTGTTTACCACAGTGGGGAAGGAGGTAGTTGAGTCATGTGGAGCACACACTTGGTCATGTAGGGGGAACTGGGAAAAAGACAGCTTGACCCTGTCGCCTCCTGCAGGATGTCATGGGAGGGCACACAGGGACATGTCCACTCAGTTAACAATTTTGTCAGCGCTTCTTCAGAGCAGCTCGATCTTCGCTTCTTTCGTTTCCTCTTCCTGTTCTCTGTGGCTGTGAGACTGCAGAAGAGCCTGGCATCAGAGAAGCCTGCTAGAGAGGCCACTACATCTCCATACAGAGCAGCACCCGTGGCAGGCACAGTGAGAGCTGCCACAATGTGACTGTCACAAACCCAGAAGAGGGCAGGGTAGCCGTCATTTTGCATACAATTTCAAGTGTCAGCCACCGCACCTGCAACTCCGTGGAGTGATGGTCAGTAACCCTCCTCCTGGGATCTTTGGTTCCAGACGTTGGGGAACCCTTATTAATTAGATGCGGGAAGCAAAAAGGAATGGCCTGAGTATCATCCTCCGATACGACCACCCCTGCCTTGCAGATGAAACATCCCTGCAGCTGTTTATCTCTGCAGGATGGAAACTTGGTGACCTGGTGATTCTCAAACTTTAGGAAGCATCAGATAGTCATGGAGGCCTCGTCAAACACAGTGCAGGGCTTCAGCCCAACTGGAGGTGTGGGGTGAGGCAGGATAAGGCTTATTTCTAACAAATGAGCTGCGGATGCTGAAGCCCCCCGATCTTCCGGACACACTGAGAAGCCCTTATCCCAGGATCTTACCTGTGCTTGTCAGCCCAGGCACAGATCTCAGAACTGAACAGTAAGGTGGCTTTGAGAAAGCATGGTGAGCTGAGCCCTGTACGGAAAGCCCTCATAGGTCCTTTGCCTGGTGTGGACTCAGCCCTTTTTATATGCTTAAATGTTCACGTAAGCATAGTGGTGAGCTATTTGGCATGATGTTGGAGCCTCAGAAGCTACAAAGGGGGAACATCCGGGGACTAGGAGCATCCCCATTGCATAGAATGCTCTATCCTTTATTTAAATGTGTGAAGAATTCCCAGCTTGGACAGTGCATGGTGAGGTTTCCCTCTATCTGCAAGATCACTGATTGATTGATTGATTGATTGATTTTTGAGATAAGGTCTTACTGTGTAGCCCCTGATGGCCTGGGACTCAGTGTACAGAACAGGCTGACTTCCAAACTTCCTGGTATCCTGTGCTTGTGCCTCCTGAGTGCTGGGATTAAAGTCATACACCATCTCAGCTGGCTATTGCCTACATTTTAAGAAAAACCCAAGAGTTGAAAAACAAAACAAAATAAAACAACAACACAGGGATGGTGAGATGGCTCAGTGGGTAAGAGCACCTGACTGCTCTTCCGAAGGTGCAGAGTTCAAATCCCAGCAACCACATGGTGGCTTACAACCATCCGTAATAAGATCTGACTCCAGCTACAGTGTACTTACATATAATAAATAAATAAATCTTAAAAAAAAAAAACAACAACACATGTGGGAGCCCATTAGTCGTTTGTGCAAAATCTACCTATAATCGGTGGTCACACATGGTGACTATGTCACACATGGTGACTATGGAGGACAGTTCTGAGTGTATGGTGTTGCTAGGCAGACTCTTATAGCTGTTTACAGCTGAGCCTTCCTCTAAGGCAGCGGTTCTCAGGTTCTCAATGCCGTGACCCTTAATACAGTGCCTCGTGTTGTGGTGACCCCCAACCATAAAATGATTTTTGTTGCTACTTCACAACTATTTTGCTACTGTTATAATGTAAATATCTATATTTCCTGATAGTCTTTGGCAACCCCTGTGAAAGGGTCATTGACCCCCAAAGAGGTGAGGCCCACAGGTTGAGACCCAACATAGGTTAAATGGAGATGGGGAGCTTGGCTCAGAGGTAGCAAACCTGAGTTGAATGTGGCTCAGGTTATTATACAAATCATTGAGCTCTTGTTGAAATGAAGAATCTGACTGAGAAACTTGTGACAAGACCCAGGTCATGTCAGCAAGTTGCAGGGAGATGGCAATGTTGATGTCTGTGACACCAGGGTCCTTTTATCCGTGGCCTCTTCAAATGAAATCAAAGTGGACTCTTCAAATAGTCCTTCTGGGGGTGGAAGGTGGGTCTGTTGGTAATGTTTGTTGTGCAAGCATGAACTCCTGAATTCCGGTACCCCTGTAAAATCTGGGTGAGCCGTGTGCATTCTGTCAGCACAGGGCTGGTGAGGCAGAGACAGCCAGAGCTTATTGGCCAGCCAGCCTGGCACAGTGGGTGAGAGACCCTGTCTCAATCAAGTAGAGAGAAACTGAGAAAGACATCTGACATTGACCTCTCACCTTCAAAAGCACATAAAGACATGTGCATATGCATCAGCAGCTTGAACATAGACCACACAGAGATGTGTGGGAGAGGGAGGAAGGGAGGGGAGGGAGGGGAAGGGGAGAGAGGGAGAAAGGGAGGGTGACTTTGGAGGCAAATCTTCACTCTTTAACAGTGATGTAATAAGTGGATCTAATATGCGCTGTGGTTTTCAACTAGTCAGCAAATTGCCTCCCGGTTTTGATGTCTCTGTGACCTTGCTGTGGGGCCCAGAACTCAGTGAGTGTTTGACATCAAGTGAAGGAGCACATTTGGCTGCTCTTCTCATCTAGCTCATCTGTTACTCATGTGTCACGGCGTAGCCCTCCTTGCCATGCCTGGAAAGTGAGGTGGGGGAAGTTACAGGGTGACGGTGGGGTGGACAGAGTGGAGACACGAGTGAGTTCACTTTAAATTTCCCCAGAACTTCTGTGCTGGCTGGGTTGAGTGTGAATCGTGGGAAGACAAGAGCAGGACGTGAAGAACGGTAGCATCATCGACTCACATGTCAGCAGGGGAGGTAGTGGGAACGGGTGGATTCTAGGTGTACGTTTGCAGGGTGGAATGAACAGTCTTTGCTTACAGGACGGGAGGTGGCAGCGGGTAGGTGGGAGGTGAGAGCAAGTCCAAGACTTAGGGGCTGAGAATGGGAAGCAAGGAGTTGGGTGAAACAGGCATGAGGGATGACGGATGGTCAGGAATTCCATTTTGAACACAAGAAAACAGTTTCCCACGAAAGACAGAGGGACACGTGGCAAGCTGCTGAGGACATGGGCTTTGTAGAAAACAAACAAACAAACAAACACAGTCTGGTTCCTTTTCTCAGCCCCATGCTCCCAGAAATCACACTCAGACTCAAAATATATTTACAAATACCTCGGCCGTATAGCTAGGCTCTTCCCTGACTAGACATAACTTAAAAGAACCCATTTATTCTAATCTCCTTTCTGTCGAGTAGCTGGTTATCTGTGCTCAGGTACCATGTGACCGAAACTTCCTATCTTCCCTGAAGAAACTCCTACAGTCTCTTCCCCCAGACTCCTTCTGTCTCCTGGATGTCCCACCTCCTATTTCCTGCCACGGCATAGGCCATCAGATTTATTATTGACAGGTGACACATCCACACAGACATAAGGTAGTCTCCTCTCTACAGGCTCCTGAAGGCTGCCAGGGTGCTTCCTCTTTGCTTTAGGTGTGGCTAAGCCCATGGCTGTTCTCTCAGAGAGGTGCATGCCTCAGTAAAGAACTAAAAACTCGCAAAATGGGGAGTGTTTGGGGAAGAGGAAATAAGGCCCGATCTCTGTTTGTTTCTTTATTAATAAGTAGAGATACACAAAGACTTGATAAAAAGTACATAAAAGGCTCAAGCGTCAACAAGATATCCAGGCATCACTCTCGCTCCTCGCACGACAACGGCCGCCTGCTAATACTGTCTGTCACGCAAAGGGCTCAGTGTTTCAAGTATCCGGCATTCTAGGTAAACCCAACCCGAGGTGGAGTCTCCAACCAGGTGGGCTGCTAAAAGGAGGGACCCCTCTGCGGCTCTGGACTTAGTGCGATGGCTCTGAGGGGCTTTGGGGTTAGAGCTGGCATGATCAGTGGGTCATGTCTCCTGGCAGGCGAGACAGGCAACACGCATCCAATCAGGTACTCCACAGCAAGAGCCATGGAGGGGGCGTGGGGAGCTCCTAAGGGAAGCATCCAGATGTTCCCTGTGTGGAAAGGTGCTTGGGAAGGAGGGGGCCATAGCATAGCCCCATACTAGGGAGAGGGGATGGCTAGGGGGGACAGACGAACCTATAAGAGGTGGCAGAGTAATGGAAGAAAATTGGCACACGATAGAGCAGAGGTGAGGGGACTGCGGGGAAGGTATACACCAGATGTGATGGGAACACACATTTCTGAAAAAACTAGAGGGAACCTCGGAATGACAGCTCAGTACAGACCCAAAGGGTCCTCGGTCATGTGGTGTCACAGCCAACCAGGTCTCCTGACATCCGTGTCTCCCCCCACCCCCCGTCAGTTGGTGATGAAGATGCACTGAGTCTTTTACTCGGCCTCCCTGGAAACTCTGTCAAAGGGCTCATTTCTAATTCTGGAGTGTCCTCTACCCATGCCACACGTCGGGGAAACGGGATTGTGGAAGATGAAAAAGCCCTGAACCAGAGATGGCCGGATGTCAGCCAGTTTGTCCACCTGCGTGTGGGGTCAGTTTAGGACATGGGCAGTTTAGAATGAATGCCCTGGATGACGGGCCTGAATGCACTGCTTCTTCTGAGAGGAGCAGGGGTGCTGGGAGCCTCCCTTCTGGTTAGCTGTGTGACTCACGCCTCAGGGCTTTGGTCTAGCCTGCTTCCGGGAGAGTCTCCACTGGGCACAGGAGAGTCGCTGGTCCACAGAAGCGAGGGTGTGCTGGTAGCAGGTAGCAGGTGGCAGGACATGGCTTCTCTGGCAGTGGCTGCTACCCTGAGTGTAGAGCATCCTGACCCTCCTTCCATCTGTCCTCTCCCTCTCCAGGCTGTAGGGGCTATGGGGATGGCTTAGGGAGCCCAGGGCTGGAGAAAGCCTGGTCCTTTTCCTGTTGAAAATATTCATAAGCATTATGGTGTCTGAGAAATGGTGAGATATCTCATCTGGCATGCCCTCTGGTATCCTTTTCAGGAACAGAAAAAAAAAAAATCGGGGCAGGGTGGCAGTTTGGTAAGTAGGAAGTTTGATCTCTAGCTAGCAAAAGCATCGGTCATTTCCTTCTGTAGCAGAGTTGTCCCTTGCATGGGGCCTTCTGTCCTGATGACCCTGGGTGTGAACAATTTAGGGCTTTCTGGGTTGGAAAGGAATCACAAGGCTGGACACCCTACTCGGTGCCCGGTTTCCTTGGCTTTCCACCCGTGAGTTCCTTTCTCCACACTGGCCCAGCCGCCTGGTGGGGGAGCCTCTGTTCTGCAAGGTGAGCAGGCAAATGAGCTCACTCGCTGTGCCACCTCCACTCCTGACCCTCTCACAGGGTGCCCTTTGTTCTTGCGGTCCCTCCATATGGGTCTTAGCTGGAAAAAAGCCACTCTCTACCCCACTAGCAGCACCAGAGAGGGAGGGGTGCATCGTGGCGGGAGGTGTCCCTGCTCGAATAAGTGTGTGGACCACGTCCTCAGCTCAGCTTTCTTCCCCTGTGACCCAAGAGAGCAAAGACAGTTGTGTCCCGAAAGGCAGCCATACTGCTCACTCGTGCTAGAAGGGGTTTGCTCATTGGCTGGACTTATAAAGGTAATGGTCAGCTGACTCAGGTGGACATGGCTTCAGGTCCTGGGGCTTCTGAGATAACCGCATCGAGTGCTTTCCATTCAGAGCTTTCTGGGTGGTGTCACATTCACCTCCTTGAACATGTCCCTAAGTTTGTATCAGAGGCACAGCAATACATAGTCTGAGAGCAAACAGGGACACTGTCCACATCTGAACACAGAATTTACCCACTGCCTGGAGAGCAAATGAGTCCTTTTGCAAAGCCAGTCACTGGCCTCACCACACTCTCAGGGGAAGGAAATCCCCTCCAGGGGTGAAACAGTCCCAGCTAGCTCTCACTTCAGTGGGGGTAGGGTTGAGGGTGGGGATGTAGTGGTGGTGGTGGTGGGGGTTATTTTCTAATCTCTGCTGTTTTTTTCAACCGCACCAAAGCCCTCCAGGTAAATCCACCCCCTCTCAGCGGTCTGTTTGCTTTCTGGGTTTGACCCCAGGCCTCTGATAAGACTCCGCCCACTTCTGCCTCTCATCCCCGCCCACTTCTGCCTCTCATCCCTGATGGAGTTTGGCACAGCTAAGAACACTCGGTTAAGAAGACAACAGCCCTATTCCAGACATTTATCAGAGGTCTGCCAAAGACTTGGGGCTTTGCCAGGCAATGGGCACAGACCTCTTTAATAAAATAATAATTACTCAAATAATTTAAAAATCTACAAAAGACACAAGAGCTCAGACACTGGGGACGGGGACAGGGAGGAAGCTTGTTCATGGCTTGTCTGGTGCGTTGTATGTGGGTAAGCACTTCCATAGCAAACCAGCCCTATGGAGTTAAAAGAAACAAGCCCACCAAGAGACTGGGAACTGGGCTCAATCAACACACGAAGGGTTTGGAAGCTGTAGCCCTGTCTCCTGGGAGAGGCGGCAAAGTCAGCCCCCGGCCTGCTTCTGCCCCTCCTCCCTCATTCCCTTCCTATGCCCAGTCCAGAGCCAAGGGCTGTGGTTAGAAATGGTTCTCAGTGCAGTTAGGCAGTGGGCTGGTCCCAGGGGCTGGCAGTTCACGGTTGCTCTGCCCAGGGCTTCAGGCTGTCACAAGATGACACACTGCAGTTTGTGAGTGCCGGTGGCCCTGTCTCCTCGCCATTTTGTCTTCTTTTTCTTCTTCTGGTTTTTCTCTGGAACCTGTTGCCTATGGGGCAATGACGGAAGCAAAGACAACGTCAGAGCAAGCCATTGGCTTCCTCTGTCCTCTCTCTGGGACTCCCGAGTCTCTGACAGCCCTTGGCTGGAAGGACAGCTTGACAGTGCTGCTGTGCTGGCCGCCCAAGGAGGCCAGGCTGTGTGGCATCCCTCAGTGCAGGAAAGGCCGAGAGGAAGGGAAGAGAAAAGTGAGCCGCCCCCGCTGTCCAGCGGCAACTAGATTTATTCGTACCGTAAGCCTGCCGTGCTTTAGAACGGAGCTGGCGTCTGTGCTTATTTTTCTTTTTCATATTTTAGATAAAATAACTTGCCAACTGTGTGCCAAAGCTCTTACTGTGTTTTCTGTTAACATTTCTGAGGCCCAAGGCCTCAGGCGTTTTCTGTGCCACAGCTCCATAAGCAATATACAGCAGCTTGGGAAACCCATCAACTGCCAACACAAACGGGAGGTGAGGGCTGTGGGGAGAAACAAAGATGAACTCAGGCTTCGGGGTGTGTGTGGGTGTGTGCAGGGGTGTACATAAGGCAGGGGACCAAGAGGTGGTAAACAAGGGCACTGTTACAGGCCTAGGTCTGATTCATAGCTGACCAACAGCCTCTGAGTCACTGACATAAGGTACTGGAGACAGGGGTTTAACTGTTGGCGATGTTAAAGGTTTGGAAGCTGGATTGGATCTGGCAGTGACAGAGCCAGGACACAGCTTCCATCATCCAACGTGAAGTGAATGAATACGGTTTTAAAGGAACGAACGTCCATGAGTCTGTTCTCAAGGCTGCTGGCATTTGAAGACCCATGGGCTGTGGGTCTTGGAAGATACACACACAGTGTTTCTGGAATTTGAGTCCAGGGACCCTACTTGGCTATTTTGGGGTGCTGTCTCGGAGCCTCTAATATCAAGGGCAGTGGTAAAAAGAGGGGCTAGTCCTTTGCTGTGTTGGGTATGTTGAAAGCTTGGGGTTCTGAGGTACTAGGGTTCCTGATCTCCACAGCATGCCTGCAGCCCCCACCCACCCTCCTAGTTATACCTGGGGGCAGTGTAGAGGGAGGGGGATAAAGGGCAGGGGGGGAATGCAAAGAGTCACAGGAAATGGCAAACTAGGCTTGGAACCACCCAGTCTCTCAGGAGTTATATTCCTCAAGTGTTCCTGCTGTAGTCTGGCTCCCCGCCCCCTTTCCATCAGAGAGGGCGTAGCCCGGGAGGGGCACAGTTGTCAGGGAGAGTACAATGCTTACCTAATTACTCTAACTAGGTCATGGAAGGTTTTATCCACGTTGAGAGGCGGGTCCTTGGCACTGGTCTCTATATATGGGATCTGGAAAGCAAAGCTTAGCTTGGTCAACCTGACACCATGACCCACAGAGCCCTCTTCCACCTTTAACCCCAGAACTTGGGAGGCAAGGGTAGGTGGATCTCTGTGATTTCTAGGCCAGCCTGGTCTACCGAGCTAGTTCCAAGACAGACAGACAGACAGACAGACAGAGCTGCACAGAGAAACTCTGTCTGAAAAACAAAACTCTAGGGGTTCCGAGGATCTGACAGAACCCCCAAAGCCCTATAGCGTCTTGCCTTGTAAGGCTGGAGAGTCTGGCTAACAGCTTGCCTAACTCCCTCTTGGTCTCTAGTCACAGAGATACTTAATAGCTCCCTAAAATAGAATCCAAATAGTCTTTTTATACTCAAGAGCAAACTGTTTCGCTTCTCACACTGAGTTCTCTCATACTGTGTTCTTCAGGCTTCTTTTGGGGGTGACCTCTGACCTTTTCCCCGGACTCCTCCAGAGTGAACTAAGGCAGGGAAAGGCTGAGGAGGACTCTGGACCTAGGTCACCCTGGTCTCCTACCACCAGCTCTCCTGCCCAGCTCCACTCTTGTTTGCTCTGGAAGCCTGGGAGCTCGCTCAGCCATGTTTACCCAAGGGTGATGCTTTGGTGATCGCATCTTGCCTAGGGAGCAGCACATTGGAAGCTGTGGCCGACAAGACCCCATGGGCCATGTCCCCGCCAAACCTTGGACCAGCAGAGTGGAACAAAGACTCGGGGAGGATCAGACACAATTCTAGGTCCTACGGTGGGTATCCCAGAGAATTAGGAAGTGCTCACACACAGGGCTGGAGAGTTCAGGAAAACATGCCCTGGCCCCCTGGGTGTGAGGGAAGTAAGCTGATGGAGGTTAGATCGGATGACTTTGCAACTTTCCATAACTTATTTTTCCCGATCACAAAATTAGTGCCTTTTATGCTAATACATTTAAAGAAGCTAAGCATGGCGAAGAAGGTAAGTTCCTTAAACGCACGGGGGAGGGCGGTAGAGCAAGCTTCAGAGTTAGGGCAGTCATCTTTGCCTAGGACACACAGGGGTCAATATCCATGTGTTATCATCCCATGAGGTCAGATGACAGTAGATTCAATGGCTTTAGGCAGAGGTCTTATTGTAATGCAGAGACAAACAAAGACCCCAGCTCAGGCCTTTGACCTTTTTAATTTGAGCCTCTGATAACTCTAAAAGGTCGGTGCCCTCCATAGTGGAAAAGCTGTTTGGTTCCCAGTTTTCCTTTTCCCATCTTTGCTGCATTAGCCCCAAAAGCAAGCACCATCCTGCAGTGAGGAGACTGAATGCAGAACGACGTGCCTGCAGGGACTCTGCATTGCCAGGTCAACAGAGAATCCCTGTGAGCCTCTATTGGCCTCCCATGGGCGCCTGTGTGGTAGGACAGCTTTGGAGCATCTTGTGAACTGGACACCATGACTGTAGGTGGTAGGCATCCCTGATAAGAACCAGGTAGAACCCTTCCCACGGCTCAGGACGCTGCACAGCCCTGCATACATGCAGAAGAGAGGTAGGAAACCACCCATAACCAGATCCCCTTGGTATCCTGCCCTCCTGGGAGTCCAGCCATCCTCAGCGTCTAGGGGTCTGCAAGCACGGTGGTCTGCTAACCCCGTATCCAGTCTGTGAGCAAATACTGTTGGTTCTAAGACGTACAGCCCAAATCTTGCCATCCTCACGTGCTTCTCAGCCTCTCATGGGGCAACTGGGGCAGGCCCTGTGACTCTCTGTTCTTCTCCTTTTTCAGTGGACTATTGTCAACATGTCACAGGAGAGAAGCTGCTGGGGTACAAGTCACATCTCTCTGAAACCCTCCAGTGGCCATTCTTCTTCAGCCTCTATCATAGGAGCCATAACTGCTTAAGTCACCTCCCGGACCGCACTTCTTATGACTCACTCGCATGCACCTGTTCAGCCACCCAGTCTTGGCTCCTTCACCAGCCTGCAAACTCCAACCCCAAGGCTCATAGATAATCATCCTTTGCTAGAATGTTCTTTTCTCAGATACCTGTCAGATACCTGGCCATTCCTCTGTCTCCAAAAGCCCTGCTAAAATGGACCCAGCCCACCCTATTTAAAACACTTCCTCTTCCCATTCCTGATGACCCCCCCCCCCCCATTTCATGATCTGTTTGGCTGCAGGGGGTGTTTTCTCTGCTTGTTTCAAATAATATCCCCTAACATTGCACCCTGTGGCCTCTCTGTTGGAGCCTCATTGCTCAGTGGGAGGCCTTAGTCCTTCCCCCCCCCCAAAAGGCTGGCACTGCAGGAGGGATGGCAAACGGACTTTCACACATAGCCCTGAGGCATGCTCGCACATCCACCTACATTGTATTTGGTCGCCATTTCTTTTCCCTGGTCCCTGGTGATTTTCCTTAGGTGCATCAGATCCACCTTGTTGGCCACGAGGATCATTGGGAATGACTCCCTAGGGAAGAGGAGAATTCAGATAATAACAGTGAGGTTCATCCTCCTACACCAGCAGGTAATACCAAACAGATGGTGAGCCAGCCTACCCCCAGAGCAATTCCCCAGTGGGTCTCCTCTTTTTCAGAGAAGACAGGGGCTCGGAGAGAAGGAGCCTGGGATCTGTTGCAAGGCTAGCCTTGAGGCTGTTGGTGTGGGCCCTGGCTTCCCAGACTCTCCTCAGTTCTCCAAGGCTTTGATATACAAACCATGAAGGGCCCTCAGCCAGGACTCATGAAGAACAGCAGGGACAGGGGCTGGCACACAGCGGGTACTGCACATAAATGGCAGCAGCGAAATGAGAATGGATCCCAGAAGAGGGACCCCCCCCAGAAGAGGGACCCCCAGATGGTGAGGCACGTCCCATCAGCATCTCACTGACATGCGAACGAAAACAAAAAACAAAAAACAAAAAACAAAACCCCAGCAGCCCACGGCATTTGGGGTGATATTGAATATTTTCACATTAAAAAAAGAAACCTAAAATTTGAAACATGAAAAAAATACTTTTTTATTTGTTTGATTAGCAAGTAAATTAGGATTTCCCCACCACTGGATCACTTAGGTGTCCCTTTTGAGGTTCATATATTCATTAATCAGCTTCAGCTCAGAGGCGGGGATGGGGGGTGGAGGTGGGGGTGGGGTGGGGGATGGGTATCCCCTGCCAGGCAAAGGTCTAAGCCCTTCTTCCTGTGGAGCAGTCATTGCCTGGGTTTCTCCATCTTTACTGGGATTTAGTCAAAACTTGCTCTTTTCCTTCATTTACATTTTCCTTTTGAACTGCTTCTCTGACTGGCAGTATTAGATGGGCTTAAACCAGACACTCGGTGATTTGATTATGTTGTAGAGCATGAAGCGGGACTTGTAAATCTTGTAGTCAAATGCAATTTAATCGATTTCAATGTGTTCTGGAGAGGAAATTCACTTTTTCTTTGCATATAATGCAATTTGTTTAAATCGGGGCTGGGAAACGAAGATGTTACCAATGATTGCTTGCTGCGGGAGTTTAAGAAACTGGGAGGGGCATAAGGCTTGGGAGTAGCTTAGGAATCAAGGAAGGAGTCAGGAGACCGAGGACTTACAGCAGAGGTTCTCAGCCTTCCTAATAAACCCTTTGATACAGTTCCTCATGTTGTGGTGACTTCCCTGCCCTCAACTCCCACGCCCCCCCTCCGCAACCAAAAATTATTTTGTTGCCACTTTGTAATTGTAATTTTGCTACTGTTATGAATTGTAATGTAAATATCTGATATTGACCCCCAAAAGGGGTCATGATCAACAGGTTGAGAACTGCTGCCTTAGAGGTAATAACAGAGAAATCTGTAGGGGGAGGGAAAGAAAAGGAGAGGGGAGGAAGGAGAAGAGGAGGAAGGAGGGAGGGAGGAGGGAGGGGAGGAGGGAGTGGAAGACTGGAGCCTCCATAAGCCAAGGAGAGGAGGGAGGTATTGTTTGCTGCCCTCACCTGTCCTTGACACGCAGAATGAGCTGGTGGAAGCGGTCCACATGCTCGAAGCTGGCCTTGTCAGTGACAGAGTAGACAATGAGGAAGCCATCCCCCGTGCGCATGTATTGTTCCCGCATGGCACTGAACTCCTCCTGCCCGGCTGTGTCCAGAACTGGAGAGGAATGAGGTCATTCAGGGGCTGTCCCCGCTCCCATGGGAATCACTATAGACCGTAGAACCCCAAGCTCCTGCTGCTGCTGTCCCCACTGTGGCTGGCTCAGACCCAGCTGTCCTCACAGGAGGACTTCCAGCCCCCTCAGAGCCTGCTGCAGTGTAAGGCTCTTCCTGACTCGACTCATTTCAACCTCCTTGCTCACCAGACCTCAGTTTTGTGGCCCGAGGACAAGCCTCATGAAACCAGAGATCAACTTTCACAAGTCCCCCTGGGAAACCCCAGAGCTGGGATGGGATTCCTAGTTTAGCTCTTTCAAACTGAGGTTCTCTGGGCCATTATGGGGGGTGGGAGTGCCTGCCTCTCTGTGCCTCCATTTCTTCCTGCACATGCATGGGAACAGGACATCCACCTGGAAGTTCTCAGGTGGGGAGAGCGTCAAAGAAACCAGGCCAGTTAGAAGGGCCCCTTCAAGCCCTGTGTGTGGACAGACGCATGCAGACCTTGGGGAAGGAGTCACCTTCAGAAGTCAAGGTCCACACCTTAGAATGGAAATGGCAGGAAGAGGCATCTGGAGCGGGCATCAGGTAGAATTGAGGAGGCCACTACAACCTCCAGACACCCTCAACACTCCCCACAGCACAGAACCCTGATAAACAGTGCTCATGTCTAATTGAGACTTAACTCCAAAAGTACCCATATTGTATTTGAATAACTAAAGGGACAAGCAGCCAGGCAGCTGTGTTTATCTGTTTAAGAAATACTGAGTGTCTACTACATGCCAGGCAGCCTGCAGGCCCATTGGTTACAGGATGAATGAGGCCAAAACCTAGTAGAGAAGCCACTGAATGGTTGCCATAACCTTGCTAGAGATAAATACATAGCATAAGGGTTGACCTAGTCAGGTGAAGGCCGCTGCAGACTTCGCTGTCACTCAGGGCAGGTCAAGAACCTATCTCTCAGTAGGTGACCTTTGAGCAATGACTAAGTGTAGGAGGAATCAGAGCCTCACGACCTAGGGAGCAACATTCCAGCAGAGGGGATACTCCAAAAACTCAGCGGTAGAAGTGTGGCCAATCCCTGATGGGCCAAGGGTGGCAGGCAGGCCATCAGAGTCTGCTGCCCTATGTATGCCCTTCCTCCTCCTGAGCATGATGCGGCCCAGTGGAGAATGTGGGCAAAGGATGATACCAGCCAGAGGACGTTGTGCAAAGGCTAGTCCAGTGCTGGGGGGTCAGAGGGCAAGCCACCAGTGGAAGCAGAGAACTAGTTAGGAGCCTCATGGTAGTCTAGACAAGACAGTGACTGGACCACGCTGGTTAGAGGACTGACTAGATGCTGAACACTGTCTAAGACACAGCTGCACTGAGCATGCTGCTGGGCCCTGAGCTGAGCAACTGAGGTGAAGAAGTTAGGGAGAGCAGAGCTTGTGGGGTTCAGATTCTCACGTGTGCGGAGCCTGGAGGACCGCATGCAATGCCTTCAGTCAGATCCTGAGAACAAAAGAGGTGACAGGGGGCTGGAGAGATGGCTCAGCGGTTAAGAGCACCGACTGCTCTTCAGAAGGTCCTGAGTTCAAATCCCAGCAACCACATGGTGGCTTGCAACCATCCTTAGTGAGATGTGACTCCCTCTTCTGGAATGTCTGAAGACAGTTATGATGTACTTACATATAATAAATAAATAAATCTAAAAAAAAATTAAAAAAAAAAAAAGAGGTAACAGACTCTCCTATAGAATCACTGCTGGACAGGTGGCAAGGAAAGTCACAGAGTGAGGGATCTGGGGACCTCCAGGTTCTAAGGCAAGCTGGATTCCTCCAGTTCTGCCCCTTCCCCTAAATAAACCCTATCTACACAGCAATCAACAAAGCCGATGCAAGTGGTATGTTTCCTCACATGCATGGGGAGAGATGAATGTGAGATCAGAAACCATGATACTAATGTTGTAGTTAATATATTTGTAGACTTTGAAGGTCTATATTATAAAACAAAACAAAACAAAACAGAGATCATTCAAAAGTTAAAGCTCAATATGAATCTGTCAATGAAAGAGACTCCTCTGAAGCTAGACATGGTGGGTCGTTCCTGTAATCCCAGCACTTGGGAGGTAAACACAGAAGGAACAGGAGTTCAAAGTCAGTCTTGGCTACATAGGGAGTTCAAGGCCAGCCTGGGCTACAAGAAAATTGTATCTTCAAAACAGTAATGGCAACACAAAAACACTCTAGAAAGGGAAACACTCATATTAGACACAGCAGAACACCCCCATGCTTTCTAAAGTCTTAGAGAACGTAAGTCATTAAAGTGAAAAGGAGAGAAAGATGAATGCCATTATAAACAGCAGCAGGGAAACAGAAGAGCAAACATTTGAACGCAGGGAAACTCGTCGCTCAGTTAGAAGACAGTGGAAGCCAGGCTTGGTGGTCAAGTCCATCCTCTCCGTTACTTATGAGGCTGAGGTAGGAGGATGAGGAATTTGAGCCCAGGCCACTTACCAGGGCTCTGCCACAAAATAAAAGTCAAAATGGTAAAAAGGGTGGGTGGCTGAGACATAGCTCAGCGGCAGAGCACTTGCCTCGCGTGTGTGAGGTACTAGGTTCAAACTGCAGCCGCACAGATAGAGAGCAAGCGGATGCCTGATAATTTGGAACTAAAATCTGTGATGACTCCTGAGTGAGGGATGGGCCAGGAAACAGGTTAAACCTGCCTAACCAGCAAGTTCATCTGAAGGTTCTGAAGTAAGAAATATAACCCCCCTCAAATCTAAAACAATTACGGTATTTGTAAAAAGTTCTTGTTGAGAAGAGAGGGGAACATTAGTTTAATTTTGTTTGTTTGTTTGTTTTTCGAGACAGGGTTTCTCTGTGTAGCCCTGGCTGTCCTGGAACTCACTCTGTAGACCAGGCTGGCCTCGAACTCAGAAATCCGC
>NC_034599.1:92740779-92770582 GCF_900095145.1 Mus pahari
TCTCTCTCTCTCTCTCTCTCTCTCTCTCTCTCTCTCTCTCTCTCTCACACACACACACACACACACACACAAAGGAGACTATTTGACTATCTGAAAAGAAAAAAAAAGATAGGGGTGGGATGTACAAGAGAGGATCATGTGAGTAATTGTATACATGCATGAAGGTCTCATAACAAGGTCCATTATTTTGTACAATATATTACACCGTTTCATGTCCTGCCACCCAAGCTTCCTAGGGGAGGCTGAAGGTACCCAGCTTCCGCTCTCAGGAGAGCAACTCTGCCTGCTTTCCCTCCTTGTCTTGTGAAGGTCGGAGACCTCTGGGTAAGTGAGGAGCAGCCTTACTCACGGTGGGAGCAGAGGTGTTCAGCCAGTCTGCAGTGGTACAGGCAGCACTGGGAGGCAGAGAGAGAGAGTCTCCAGTTGGAAAATACCAGTGCAGGCTGCTCTAAGATCTCATCCCACATGTTAGCACTGCTCAAGTCTCGGGTGGGCAGACAGCCAGTATGGAAGGGCGCCAGCCTGGGCTTTTGATGTTATCTGTCAAGATTGACTTCTCTTCTCCTTCCTTTCTCCTTCCTTTCTTCCCTCTCTTTATTTATCTAGATATGGGTCTGGCCACCTAGATCGAGACAAGCATCCAGATTCCAAACACATGCTGAAGCTATGACCTCCAAGCTTGAAGCCTACTCCCCTCCTCTCTGGCTGTCCCAGCCTCCCTTGGGCTCAGAGGCAGAGCTGTGAGGAGGTCTCCCTCATGGGAGGCCTCAGTCTCTGTCATCTCTGGAGTCTTCTTCCAGCCTGTGACCTCAGTTCTTCAGACGTGTACCTTGTAGCCTGGCTCAGCTCTACGCTTTGGTAGTGAGTGGTGGAGATCAGGAGCCGGGTACTATTCTCTTGGGTCTTCCCCCAGGTGTAGCTCCAAGGTGGGTTCAAAAATGTGCGGAAACACAAGGCACATTCCTCATTCGAGGAATGCCATGACCTCCGTGAATGGCCTTTTAGGTTGAAGGAAAAGCACTAAGAACTGACTTTGAAGCTTTCACTGGTGACGTGGACACATGGGTTCCAGAATAAAGATAGTGATGTCAAGGGTGAGAGCAAGGGAGATCCAGCCCTGCCACTCCTTTGCCCTGCCCTGAGTGAGGTAACGAGAGAAAGAGAGAGAGAGAGAGAGAGAGAGAGAGAGAGAGAGAGAGAGAGAGAGAGAGAGAGAGACAGACATAGGTGATGCCCTTCCCTGAGGTAGTAAGGAGAGCTGGCCGCTGGCCCTGTCTCTTGTGGCTGCAACACTTGAGAGTGTGCTAGCCCTAATGGCGAAGGCACAAGTAAGCCAGCCTGAGGGCGGAGAGCAAGAGAGATGACCCTGCTTACTGCTGATGGCAGCATCGGGTAAACCAAGGGCTTGACCTGGTGGTGCGGATAAGGGAGAGTGGGCAGGCTGACCAGCTCAGCTGCCACCCAGGCCCATATTTAGGGCTCCAAGTCAGCCAACCCCAATGTCTATGTCATCTGAGAATGGTTGGGACTCATGAAAGGCCAGTCCTGCCGATTCAAAGCTGCATGACCCGGGGCAACAACAGGATAACCTGGAGGAGGCCCAATGAGAATCCAATATTGATGATGTCATAGAAGCCACAGACCTCACTCGAACCAGACCAATGACTCATGGCAATGAGCGTTTGCAAGTGAAGATGTGTAGACAGAGGGATAGACTATGGGACACACTGTGACACACTACAGATGACACACTACAATGAGATGTTTTCTGTGCTCTGTGTGTGTGTGTGTATGTGTGTGTGTGTGTGTGTGTGTGTTATTTGGGGAGCGTGCAAAGGTGAAGGGTAAATATGAGGGGACAGGGAAATGATTGGGACTGGGGTACATGATATGGAGCTCACAAAGAATCTATCTATATCTAATCTATATCTATCTATCTATCTATCTATCTATATCTTATTTATTTCTGGAGATGCTATTTCCAGTGACCACATCTCAAGTTTGTTCATTCTGTAATCCCCAGGCCTTCTATGGGAAGGGAGAATAATCAAGCTTACTTTCCAGGCAAGCTGGGTGGGAAAGCCCGTGCCTCCCTAGCTATGTTTGTATTGAGCTGCATCGCCTCACAGAGCATACACAGTGACAGGCTTGCTCCTTCCTGTCAGAACTGTTCTCACTCTCTGGGTCAGGTGTGTAATAGGGCAAGGTTGGGTTCCCCCAAAGCATGGCTGGGTGCACTAACCACTCGTTGTCCCCTGAAAAGGAGCTGCTTTGGCAGGCTGTGAAAGCCAGGCCACCTCCGGCTGCCTCCAGGGAAGGAGCCAGAGTTTTACAGAGCTTCCAGCTGGCTTCCTGGCCATGAGGGAAGGATTCCCTCTGGCAATGACACCAGCTTTCCCAACCCAATGCCCACAGGAAAACAGCAAGTAATATTCCACAGCTACTAATCCCAGGGATGCCTGTTCATGATGCCATACTACTCCAGCTGTGGGGCGTAGAGTGAGAAGAACGTGGGGTAGGTGTGCACGAGGCCCAAGATCCCCTGGGTTGGTGTGCAAACTGTAGGTGTGAGTGCCCGTTCTGGGAAGGTTCTCCATGACTTTGTGGAGTTCTTAGAGAAGCCAGAGACACCCGTCCTCTGACGCTGCTCTCGGGGATGAGATTGTCATGGTTTGAATATAAAATCTGTCAAAGACTTGGCTCCCAGCTGGTGGCTCTATTTTGGGAGGTGGTGACAACTTTAGGTGGTAGGGCCTACGTAGAGAAAGTAGGTCACTGGGGACAGGCCCTTGAAGGGACTCTTGCTCTGGTCCCTTTCGCCCTGCCTCTCTCCCTCTCTTTGCTTCTCAGCAAACAGCTTCCTGCTCTATATATTCCTGCCACAATGATGTTCTGCCTCACTGCAGGCCCAAAGTGACGGAGCTGGCAGACTGTCAACCAAACCATCTGCAATGATGAGCAGAGATAAACCTTTCTTCTTCTTAAATTGTGCTCTCAGGTATTTGTCAGTGATGAAACGACTGACAGGGGCTGGAGAGATGACTCAGCGGTTAAGAGCACTGACTTCTTTCGCAGAGGTCCTGAGTTCAACTCCCAGCAACCACATGGTGGCTCACAACCATCTGTAATGGGATCTGACGCCCCTTTCTGGTGTGTCTGAAAACAGCTACTCATGTAAATATAATAATTATAATATAAATAAATCTTATATATAAATATAATAAATCTTAAAAAAAATAATTCAAAAAAAAAGAAAGAAAGAGGGGCTGGAGAGATGGCTCAGCGGTTAAGAGCACTGACTGCTCTTCTGAAGGTCCTAAGTTCAAATCCCAGCAACCACATGGTGGCTCACAACCATCTGTAATGAGATCTGGTGCCCTTTTCTGGTGCATCTGAAGACAGCTACAGTGTACTTATATATAATAAGAAATAAATCTTTAAAAAAAAGAAGAAAGAAAGAGAGAAAGAAAGAAAAAGAGAAAGGAAGGAAGGAAGAAAGAAAGAAAGACAGACAGACACCAAGGAGAAGTTGCAGAGGACAGCAAAGGCCTCAAGGCCATAGCCAGAGTTCAGGAGCATCATGGGAACACAACAGAGCCCGGGAAGGGCCCTGGTAGCTGGGAAGAGTGGAGAGAAACAACTCTGTGGTCCACAACCCAGGTTCCATTTCACAGCCACTTTGGGAGGCCAGTCAATCACAAGTGAAGAGACTGAGCCCGGCTGCGACCAGTAAGCTTCAGGCTGCTGTGCCAATGAACCATAGGGTAGGTTCTGAACTCACCCTTGCATCTAGCTCCTTATGCCTACCCCCTATGAGCAAGAAGCTAACAGAACATGTCCAAATCCTGATAGCAGGCAGGTCAGCAGGCAGGTCGTAAAGGAAGGGTAAAGACAGATGCCTCTGCTGTGGAGGGCTTAAGGCTGTTCCTCCAACACCTGCTCCCAAATGACTCCATCACACTCTCCCCAGACTATGCCTGTGGGCAGATCTGCAGACCTGGGAAGAGATATACAGCTGGGCCTGGTGGTTTCCTTTCAATGGAGTCCTTCCTGAGCTCCTAAGAATTCCAAATCAGCTAGGTTCCTCGTCCCTGTCACCACTTTCTTCTTTGTTATCACCTCCACTCTTATCTTAGAAACAAGAATAAATTTCACAGTCCCCCCCCAGAACGGACTGCCAAGTCTGTGGGCCCCTCATGCACTGTGGGTGGGATGCAGTGTTAAACATGTGAGCCCTAGCAGCACACCCAGGAGAACCGGAGACGTTGAGTCCACAGAGAGACAAAGCAGCTGAGGGGGTCCAGCAACGTTCTCCAGCCAAGAGCCAGGCGTCATTCGAGAGTCTTCCAAGGAGAGACAGCCTCAGGAGCCCGTGAAAGAGCGAGCAAAGTGTGTGTCTCTGTACACCAGAATGTCAGCCACACACATGAAGAAGAACCTGAAGGTCTGCAGCAACTCAAAGAGCCTCCCAAGCACCGAAGCTATTCACAAGACTCGTGCTATGTTTCCACACAAACGAGATGTGAGAGCTGGTAACCACACAAGGGCAGAGAGTAGAGTCTGGGGTCCGGGGAGGGAGGATGAGGAGTAGGGGCTCAAGTATGAATGTTTTGGGGGATATAGAAAACATTCAGGAATTCATGGCTGTAATTTTAGTGATTATTAATTTATGAATCGGTTGGTGATTTATAAGTGCACAACGTGGATAGGTGTGGTGGTTTGAGTAGGTATGGCCCCCATAGACTCATCTGTGTGAATGGCTGGCATGGGGGGGGTTGGCACTTTTAGGGGGTGTGTCACTGTGGAAGCAGGCTTTGGGGTCTCCCATGCTCAGTCTATGTCCAGTGTGGTACACAGTCTCCTGCTGTCTGCGAATGAAGATGTAGAACTCTTGGTTCCTCGAGCCCTATGTCTGCCTGCATGCTGCCATACTTCCAATCCTTGAAACTAAACCTCTGAAACTATAAGCCTGCCCAATTCAAGTTTTCCTTTATAAGAGTTACCACAGTCCTGGTATCTTTTCACAGCAATGAAACCCTAATTAAGGCAATAAGCATGCTAAAACCTGCAATTGTGCATGTGGTCTACATGTTTTTCTTCCTTCCTTTCCTTTTTTCTATTATTATTTTTTTTTTCAAGTCATGGCTTTTCTATGTAGTCCTGGCTGTCTGGGAACTCACTCTGTAGACCAGGACTCAACTCACAGAGATCCACCTGCCTCCTGAGTGTTGGGATTAAGATATGTGCCAGCACCACCTGGCTGTGGATTATATCTTTTTTTGTTTTGTTTTGTTTTGTTTTGTTTTTCGAGACAGGGTTTTTCTATATAGCCCTGGCTGTCCTGGAACTCACTTGGTAGACCAGGCTGGCCTCGAACTCAGAAATCTGCCTGCCTCTGCCTCCCAAGTGTGGATTATATCTTAATGAAAAAGTATATGATTAAAAAGAATCAGCCTCCCCTCCTCTGAAACCCATGCTCCACCCCTCATCTCCTGGAAGTAGATGCCTGGCTATCTTCTGAGCCTATCCCTTCCTCTAGAAACACCTTGATTCTGCTCTTTATATGAAAGGCAGTCCGGACTTGATAAGTCCAAAATTAGTCCCAGGATTCCCAGTTCCATTCCATAACGTATTTTTTCTTTCCCCATCCCATGATTTATTCTTCATCCACAAACCCTGTGGTTCCCCCTAAAACTGTATCTGGAACCTGCTTCTTCTCACTTCTTCCCCCACAGCCCTAGGCTACCACTCACTGTACCCCAGTTTTATTCCTCTACACACAAGCCAAAAGCAAGCGTGAAACGAGACAGATCACATGCCTCCCCCGCTCAAAACCATCAGTCCCATATCTCCTCAACTCACCTGCTGGTCTCCTGTTTATTAGCTGCACAGAGCACCTGTGTTTACTGCAAGGTGAGTTTCATTTTACCTGTTAGCTCTCTGCATCCTACTGACCTAGCAGAGCTGTCAAGGCTATCTATCAGAAACAATCTTTGCAAGGCCCTTAGCCTGGCTGGTAGCAGGCAAAGAAAGTCCGGTCAGTGGTCTTCTGCTAGCACCAAATACCAGCAAGAAAGGATTTAGGAGCTCTTCCAGGTGAAGAGAGCTCCCTACCTGCAAAGCCTGCCCCAGGCCATTGGAAGCATTCCTGCAGGAATGACTCACACAGCCAGGAGAAAGGGGCAGACACAGACCTGTAAGGCTGGATTCACCCCCTGAGGCCAGTGGCCTTACTTACTACCACAGGGAAAGAGGGAAATTCCCCAAATCACTGTCTTTAGGAAAGAGGACAAAGGGTAGAGGACAGGCTGACTCTTAACTCTCCTCCGTTCTTGCTTGGAGGCACCTGATGTGCCCCCTCGAATGCTGACCATTGGATGGTAAGCATAAGTGGGTCAAAGCCCCAGCCCAGAAAATTCTCCCAATAAGCTTTCTGGTTCCTTCCTCTCTTCCTGCTCCAGAAAGAGTGTGGATTCGAATGTTCAGGGAAAAGCCAGGTCCAGCCCCCACCCCACTCCCCGTAGAAGACAAGTACACTTGTGTCTAGTTTTGGGCAGAAGCCAGGGTAGAAATGTCCTGGCTTCCGAGGGTGCCAGAGGACAGACAGCCAGGCTCATTCACAAAGAACGAGCCCTTGCCGAGGAGAAGAGGGACAGCAAGGTTAGGAGCCTGGGTCGGGAGAGCTCCCGGGCAGGAAGGGGCTGCAGAATGACTCTTTGATGTTTTGTGGCAATGGATGTCCCAGAGGCTGGCACGCAGAGTGAGCCTGGAGCCAGATGGGGAGGGGAAGTCCAGAAACACTTGCTTCTTCTGTAAGTGGGCAGAGGTGTGTGCCAACAGCTGTTCAGCATGCTTAAAGCTTGTGCCAAAGCAGAAGTGAACACGAGAAGGTGGAGACCATACTTAGTGGGGTCAGGAGGCTGAGGCCTGGCCCGGCCATTGGCCAGGTGTGGCTCCAGGCAAGTCACTTCTCCTTCTGCACTGGGTAAGAGGCTGATCTGATGAGCTCAGCAGCCTTCAGGCTCTAGCCCAGCAGAATCAACAGGGACACACAGCATTGCTGAGATGAGGGACTGAACAGCGGAACCCAAAGAGAATTACAAGCCACATTCATAGCTGAGGGGAGGGCGTAAGTGTAGAATGATGAATGCCATGATTGGGTGAAACAGGAAGGAAGTCTGTGCATATATAGGTAAGCGGGTGTCAGTGTGGTTGGGGGTGAATGAAAAGTTTTGGAAACAGGTGGTGATATAGAGCAAGGATAATGTACTGAACAACACATACCTGTATATTTCAGTATAGTTCCAATAGTGGATTTTATGAGATAGATGATTGATAGATGGATAGATAGATATGTGTATGCATATATGTGTGTATGTATACATATGTGTATATGTATATATAGTTGTGTATACATACACACACACCTCACAGCAGAAAACCTCAAACATATAACTCCAAGACTCTGCTTGAGGCTCAGAGCTTCCTGACTCAGAACTGGAATGCAGTGAACCACACAGGTACAAGCCAGGGTAAGGAAGGGTCCAAGAGACCAGGAGAATCCAGACAGCCAGGAGGAAGCACTGAAGAGGACCCACAGTTAATGGGTGGACAGATTGTATAGAGGAAATGTTCACTGTGGGAAAGAATTCAAATGAAGCAAGAAACAGGTTTGTAATATGGCAAGCACCCAGTGAGCCCCCTGGGAGTGGGATCTCAGAGGGATCCTCCTGAGTGTGCCTGCACACATGACCACAGCCATGGGGAGGACAGCACAGGAAGGCAGGCCAGGGATGGGATGGAATCCTGACAATCCAGCTGTGTGCCTTCTCCCTAGGAATTCAACACCACTCCCTAGAGCCACCAGAATTGGCTGTCACATTGACGAAGATTCTCATGCCCAGCCATCTATGCAGTGTGTGGTGGTCTTTGGGAGTTTGAGCCAATGCCAGCTGTCAGAAACTCAGTGTCTCGGTTGGTTTCACCAACACTGACCAAGTACCGAAGAAAACCAGCTCAAGGGAGGAAGGATTTACTCAGATTTTTAGTTCACAGTCCTGGCTTCTGTTGATCACAGGACTGTGACAAGGCCAAGCGTCAGGGTGGCAAGGATTTGTGGAGGATAAAGCTGTTTGTCTCATGGTAGACAGGAAGCAAAGAGCAAGGGAGGGACTGGAGACTGGGTAGAACTTCCAAAGAGACACCTCCAGTGACCGGCTTCCTCCAAGATCTCCCACCTCCAAAAAGATTGCCACTGCCTAGTGACCAAGCACTCAACACCAGAGCCTGAGGGAAACAGACATTCTGTATACAAATCATAACATTCGACCTTATTTCCATCTGTAACAGTGGCTACCATGACAGCATGTGGAAGAGGTAAAGAGTGCATTCATGGGTTTTCCAGCAGTAACGGTCCGGCCCATGACATCATTGCTATCATCATGACCCCACCCCCACCCCCCACAATCACCATTGCTGCCATCATTGCTCAACTCATGCTACAATGTTTTTGCCCTCAGTCTGGGACAAGAAAAAGCAAAATCCAGAGCACTCTGAGATTGGTGAGGTATGGGGCGACTGAAGGCATCTACCCCCCAGGTTTAGCACATCCCCAGATGGTACCTTACAGCAGGGAAAGCAGGACCCCAGAGCACTGGTTGCTCAGGAAGATCGATGGCTCTCCAAGGTTTGCACACCTCCCAGATAGGGTCAGTGTTATGTTCAGGCCTAAATATAACAGGCCTTTGATTAAGGTTCTCTGTTGAGGTTTAGTCTGTTGCTATGTATTGTAATGCTAAATACTGGCCCTGGTTGCCTCAGAGACAAGAGAATCAACCAGTAAACCAAGTGATATTATGTGACCTTGCTCCTTAATTTAAAACTATCAGTTGATTAAAGATGCCTACAGCCTATAGCTGGGCAGAAGAGAGGTGGGTGGGGTTTTGGTTCCCAGGCTTGGGGTCTGAGGCAGAGACCAGCAGAGGAGAGGAAGGGGGGAGAGAGAGAGAAGACGCATGGGGTAGGAATCTCGAAAACATGGCCAGTTGGAGTTAAGAGCTGCCCAGATGGAACATGGCAAGTTACAACTAGGGGTTATTTATGGGGAAGTAGATTTTAAAAGTTTAGAGGGTAGATATCTGTCCAGCTCTAGTGTATTATAGGGTTATAATAAATATAAACGTTTTGTGTCTCTTATCTGAGAACTGAGCGATCAATGACGGGTTGAAACCCCCGATTGAGACGTATTACGACATTCTCTCTATATGGGACATCCTTCTCAAAGCCATACTCAGCTGAAATGACTTAAGCCTTGTTAAAAATGGGAGAATTTATGCTGAGGAATGTGCTAGTCTGGGAATCTAGTATCCATTCTTAAGGAAGACCTAGGTGGGCAATGCCATAGGCTAAGCATGCTGGCTAACTTTATGTCAACATGACATAAGCTGGACTTATTAGAGAGGAGAGAGCCTCAAACTGAGAAAATGCCTTCGTAAGATTTGGCTCTCAGTAAGCCTGGAGGGCATTTTCTAAATTAGTGATTGATGAAGGAACAGCAGGCCCACGGTGGGAGGGGCCACCAACCCTGGGCTGGTGGCCCTGGGTTCTATAAGAAAGCAGGCTGAGGAAGCCATGAGGAGCTAGTCAGTACATATCACCCCTCCATGGCCTCTGCCTCAGCTTCTGCCTCCAGGTTCCTGCCTCAGCTGACTCTTCCTGTCCCGACTTCCTTCCATGGTAGACTGGGATGTGGAAGTGGAAGCCAAATAAACCTTTCCTCTCAGACTTGCTTTGGTTATGGTGTTTTATCACATAAAAGCCTGGATCCCATTAAAACACATAGAAAACCTAAGACACTAAGTCAGGCCTGGTCTCACTGACCTGAGCTCCTAAAGTAACCTTAGGACCATGCTCCCCCTGTCTCTGCTGGGAAGAAATGGCATCACCTCAGCTAAGAGGCACCCTGGAAAATACTGTTTTCTCCCTGAGAGGCAAATGTTCAAAGTTACTTAGAAAAACATTAAAGAAGCTTACACGGCAATAAAAAGAAATAACACTGACTGAGCCACAACTTGTACCAGGAGGTGTTCTCCTCTCTATGTGTTATGCAATATTTCTCTGAATGTTTTCTGTGGAACACAGCCTAAAATGAAGTGCCTAAAATAGTTCTTTTGGGGAGGAATCCTAACAATATACTCTATGTTCCTAATATACGTTATACAGTAAAGGGTTTTTATAAGACCTGCAGTAAAGAAGCTTATTTCCATGTATTTAACTCAGTCTGCCCTAAAGCACGGGATATTCCAGGAGATGGTGCCTGCAGTTATTTTAGAAAGTGCAGGCTGGGTGGGATGGCACATGCCTTTCGTCCAGTACCCTGGGGACAAAGGCAAGCCGATCTCAGGGAGTTCAAGGTCATCTTGGCCTACATAGAGAGTTCTAGGCTAGCCAAAGCTACATAGTGAGACCTTCTATATTAAGAAGAAGGAGGAGAGGAAGAACAAGAAAGAGAAGAAGGACACAAACAAGCAAGCAAGGAAGGAAGAAGGCAACAAAGAATGCGCATAAGTGTAAATTTTCTAATAGCTACATGTATATTCTTTACTAAGAATTAGGAAAGCAAAGAGAATAATGTTAGCTAATCCATTGAGCCTGTTACTGCATATACATTGTTCAGTTTAAAAAGTATTTACTGGCAGGAATAACAGGGATGGGTAAATACTAGTGTAGTTGTCTTGGTCATGGAAGACCTTACCAATAAAGTGACATTTAATAGGCTGTGGATGTAGCTCAGTTGGTAAGGTGCTTGTCTACCGTGCCAGAAGGCCTGGTATATGCATCCTATCCTAGAACTCAGGAGGATCAGAGACTCAAGTTCAACCTCAGCTACACAGTGGGTTCAAAGCCAGCATGCCACACAGGAGACCTGCCTTAAAAAAGAGACAAAAGACAGGATCTTAGTGAATTATGTTCTTCTACTGGAAGAACACGCTAGAAGAGAGAAGATCACATGCAACTTTCTGAGTAGGGACACATCTGTCTACCTGTCACCCAGTGAAACAGATCAGAATCCCAGGCTGCCGACAAGGCCCCGAAGGCTGGTGTGTTTTCTGTGAGATGCTTTTCATACCATAGCATGCATCCCTTCAGCAAAGCGTGGTCCTGCTGAGGAATGAAGTGCCTATCTCCAGGTCCTCACAGTTTCAAGGTGCAGCGCAGGTAGCAAGAAGTCAGGAATGACGAGAGCCACTTTAATATGACTAGAGGGCCAGTTGTCCAGAGGATAGATCAGTCCTAACTGTCTATGCATTTAATGACAGAGTATTGCTTTAAAAATGCACCAGGAAAACCCTGGTAGAAAGCAAGGAAATTTACAATCACAGCCTGACATGCAGCACTCCCCTCTTAATAACTGACAGAATAAGAATTCAGAAAACCAGTGAAGACACGGGAGACCTGAACATCATCCGTCAGTGTGACGTGTGAAACCCTCACAGAGTATCCTATCCAGTCACAGCAGACTCTGGGAACATCTAGGAAGACAGCCCATCTTCTGGGCACAGAGACAAGCCTCCATAAAGACTTCAAAGGTTGGACTGCATGTTCCCTGACACACTGGAACTAAAGATCAGGAACACAGAGATTTTTTTGGGAAATTCCCAAATACTTGAAAACTAAATAAGATAGTTCTAAATAACCTAGGGGTCAGAGAAGAAATCTAAAGAAAACTAGAATTTGAAACGGAATAGAAATGAAAACACAAGCCAGGCAGAGTGGCACAGGCTTGAAACCCACCCAGCACTCGGGTAGCAGAGGCAGGAAATGAATTGTGAACTGAAGGCCAGCCTTGCTTAACAGAGTTTTCCAGGGCAGCCAGAGTTACATAGTGAGACTCTATCTCGGGGGGCTGGGGGAGAGAAGAAGGAAGGAAGGAAGGAAGGAAGGAAGGAAGGAAGGAAGGAAGGAAGGAAGGAAGGAAAATATATATTACAATTTGTGGAATACAGCTAAAGGAGTAATTTAGAGAGTTTTATAGCACCAAATGAATGTCCCAAGGAAAAAATAAAATGACTCAAATCAACAATATCTGATTGCATTTCCGGCAACTAGAACAAGGTGGGGCATAGTGCTGTCCCTACAGTGTCAGGTACTTGGGGTGCTGAGTAGAAGGATCACTGAGCCTTGGAGGAGATTAGCCTGGGTAGAACAGCAAGACATTCCTCTTCAAGGACATGAGAACAAGAGAAACTTAAATCCAAAGTAAGTACAGAAGCAGAAAGAACGGTTATGAGTGGAAATCAATGGAACCAAACGAGAGAAATCAACGGGTGCCCGTGCTCACTCAGAAAAAAATCAATACATAGAAAACCCAGCCATGGTGGTGCATGCCTTTAATCCTAGCACTTGGGAGGCAGAGACAGGTGGATTTCTGAGTTCGAGGCCAGCCTGGTCTACAGAGTGAGTTCCAGGACAGCCAGGACTACACAGAGAAACCCTGTCTCGGGAAAAAAAAAAAAAAAAAAAAAAAAAGAAAAAAGAAAAAAGAAAACCCAGCCGTTGCCTGATCAGGAAAAGGAAGGAAAAAAGATACAAGTTACCAGTATCGAAAATGAGAGATGACTTCACTGTAGAATTTACAAGTATTATAAAGATAATAAACAAGATATACAAATATCCAAGATATGCAAATATAAACAAACATAAAGATAATAAATAAAGATAAATAAGATTATAAAGATAATAATTATCAAAAGCCTTATGCTAATAAATTTGGAAACTCTGATAAACTGAGCAAATTAAGAAACATACACACAAGGGCTGGAGAGATGGCTCAGTGGTTAAGATCACTGACTGCTCTTCCAGAGGTCCAGCATCCATTCCTGACTGAAACACCTTTGCAAACTAGGGAAAGGAGCTTCCCTAACCTGACAAAGAGTATCTCCGCCTAATAAATCTATGGTTACTCGGGCCAGAAGACTGACCACGGCCTCGGAATCAAGGCAAGGATGTCTGTTCTTATTAGGTCAATCAGTGTAGAACTGGAGGCTTAGTCACTCAAGGAAGGCAAGAAACAGGAAGTAAAAACCATTCAGATTGAAAAAGAAAATATAAAAATACCTCTACCACAGCTTGATCATCTAGGGGAAAAGATCTCACAAAGAGTCACTAAACTAATAACCAGCAGTTGTGTGATTAATAAAAAGAAATCAATTACTTTGGAGGGGGTCAGGAGGCACAGGGAATGCAGTGGGAGGGGGCAAGGAATGGATTAGAATCAATTACCTATAATGGCATATATGTTTAAAATGCCACAATGAAACCCATTCCTTCATAAGCTATCTTAAGCTCATTTTTAAGAATTAATTAGAAATCACTTATATTTATATAGTCTAGTAGCAAACAACCAAAGCTGAAATTAAAAACATTTACCATAATATCAATGCAGATGTAAGTATAACTCTGTCAAAATGTACATAAAAGACCTGTGTACCTGAAAGTGTAAAACCATTGAGAGATCATGAGAGGTGTAAGATAAATGTCGAGACAGACAGAGCGTGTTCACATTTAAAAAACTTAGCACTGTCCACTAAGACATCCATTCTTAAGACTGAGGACATGGCTCAGGGCTATGACAACTTGCAGATTTTGAGTTAAAGTCCCAGGCTCAGTATCAAACATGACAGAAACTCCTTCAGGTTATATACAAATTTAACACTATCTCAAACAAAATCAGACATTTTAACGGAGTCTATAATTCATATATCCATTCTCACAGCTTTGGCTACTGAGTTTGTTAAAATGCTATAGCCGGTGAGGCAATGGTCATTTGTCTTAAATCAGACATCCGGACCAAAGACAGATTACACAGGGAACTGGTTGTCACTAGAGAGACAAAGGCAACTGGGAGGAAGAATGTCCTCAACAAGCAGTTCTGGGGGATTCATCTCATCCCCATGCCACATGCAAAGTATACAGAATAGGCCAAAACCTAAACGAAAAACCCCAAACAATTAAACTCAAGGAGAAACCATGAGAAATACTGTCGTGACCTTGGGTTAGGCAAAGATTGCTTAGACAAAATACCAAGAGCACACTCTGTAAAAGAACGAATAAACTAGACGGCGTCAAAACAGAAACGTCTAGCCTTTCAAAGAAACTGTCTTGAGAATGGAAAACAAGACACAGACTGAGAAAAAATATTTGCAGACTGCACTTATCTGAAAGAACCTTGTAAGTCAGCAGTTTTCCAAACCCCCCTCCTAGACCAGTGGCCTGGGCTTAATGGGCCTTTGTTTATGGAAGAGACTTGGGCAATAGAAAATCATGGCCAGGGGACTCTAGAACGTGGACTCCAGCTCGTCAGTCCCTATAGGCTGTGCTAAAAACAGGCCATCACTCTCTGTCCTCGGAGTTTCAGAACGAGAAGGGCCTGGGAATTCACTTTTCTAGTAAGTTCTTTGACCACAACACTAATTTTGACCAGACTAGACGACAATGCCAGATGTAAGATCTCCCAACAAAGGGACGCTTCCTAAATAAACTTTGATCACTAAGAAATAATTTTTCAGGCATTTTGAGCACCTCATTCTTGGGAGTTCTTTTTCAGCTTTCCTTAATAAATCTAAAAGAGAGAGAGAGAGAGAGAGAGAGAGAGAGAGAGAGAGAAAGCCTCAGTTTCCCCACTTTTCTATACCTGCCATCAGCATGTCTGCTCAAGCGAGCGACTCCTGAGAGAGCATTTCTGAGCTGTCTGGAGTCCAGCCTGGCCTCCTTGTTCCGTGTCCACTTTCGTGGCCACTAAAGTCTTTAGGCAACTCTATGAAGACATGATCTCTCTCTAGAATTCTCTGCGCCCCCCCCCTCCCCGAGGAAGCTAGCTGCCTATTGCCTCGCAGCACCCATCCTATAATAACAGGAAACCATGTTGCCCCACTAAAGCCTATCAGATTCCCCTGAACTTCCCCATGTAACGACCCGCCCCATGCAAGACTGTCATCGGGTCTCACCATCCAGGATGGCCCACTGATTGTCAATCTCTGTATGCTTCAGGTAGGAGTCTTCAATGGTAGGGTCGTAGTCAGGCACAAAGATCTTCTGGAAAAACTGAATAGTGAGAGCACTCTTGCCCACACCGCCATCTCCCACCACTACTAGTTTATATGTGGGAAGGTTTTCACTGGGAACAGCGCTGGTCGCCATGTTTCTGGAAGTCAGACCTAGGGAAGAAGGACACATGGAATGAGGGAAGGATCTTTCACTTTTCAACTAGGAGAAAAATATTCATGGGCTTTCTTCACTGAGTTGGGAGGAAATATGGGTTTGGCTCTTATAAAGGAACACAGACGCCCAACAGTGGATCTGAAAATGAAACAAGGCAGAGGAGTGTTAGTGAGCTTTGTCACGCATGGTCTCACCACCCAGAGACGATCGCTGTACAGACGGCCCGTACACCATTATTTACTGAACAGCAACTACATGCCAGGTCTGATCTTATTCACACCATAGTACCGGTCTTTAACGAATACAGCCAAAAGCTGTGTCAAGGGAATTCCCTCACAACTAACCTCTGCCCCCGAATGATATGAGTAAGAGGGCTCTGGGCTGAGCAGATATAGAAGACTGAAGAGAGTTCACCTCTCACTTCATCTCTTATCAACTAGAACATCTCTTATCGACTGGAATGCTCTGTGGAGAAAGCAATGAGGCTTTGGAGCCCAGAGGGCAAAGGGGCGGTGTGGATTAGCATGCCTGTGCTCTGGAAGGCCCCTCCCAACTCAAATCTGCCTTCCTCTCCCTCCATCCTCTCCCACTTTATCATATAAGTCAGGAATCTCTTCCAGAACCCTTGCTCTGCCTTGCCCTGTCCCATGACTTAGAGTAGAACAAACCTTGGCTGACTTTTGCATAGTGATAACTATTACATATGCTCTGCATTGTATGGGTTCCCATTCAGGGAAGTAGAGAGGAAGCAGAAACTGGGCAAAGAGGGATGCAAAGTGCACAAAACAGAAGAGTTAAAGAAAAAAAAAATCACACATTCGGATGCTCATCCTGGAAACTAGGCCAAGGGTGTCTGCTGTCTGTGAAACAGCAGGGAATATTTAATGTTCAGCCCTCATTGGTAATGGACAATGCTACTCTGTGTCTTTTATTGTTAATTTTTGACTCCTGATTTATAATTTAAAGGCCTGTATATTTTATTAACTTGAAGTGGATTTTTGACTCCTAATTTATAAAGGGCTTATATTCATTATATATATATATATATATATATATATATATATATATATATATATATATATCTTCCATCCACTTTAGTGGGAACAAAGGGAAGGAAGGCACAGGTGTGCTGGTGGTGAATCTGGTTAAACCATGGTTCTCAGCCAGAGATAGTTCTCTCCCCTACCTCAGGATATCTGCAATGTAGGGATGTGTCTAGATAACACTGGCTCCATGTGGGTAGAGTTCAGAGACATCTAGAAACATTCTAGAAAGCACAGGGTGCCCTTCCCCAAGAGGCCTCCCAGCTGAGGCAGAGAAGAGAGAGCTGGAAATGTGGGAGGACAGTTCTGAAGAATGATGGGGTCTTCACAGGTCAGGACTGACTGTGAAGAGGTGACAGAGAGGGGTGAAGAGTAAGTGACTTTGGGAAACAGTGCCACAGAGTGCCAGAAAGAGAGTCAGGCAGGGGTCATGGAAGGCATACTCAGAAAACCAAGAAGGGATCCAGTCAGCTTCTAGCCAGGCCAGCAGCAGTCACACACCGGCGAGGGAACTATTGGTGAGAGTCAGAGGTGGCAGCTGGATTCAAGGAAAGTGTTTTCCAGATACAGCGGGGCACTTGCATATATGAACTCACAGCATGTGACAGCATGCACACATGAACTCACAGCATGTGACAGCATGCACACATGAACTGACAGAATGTGACAGCATGCACAGGACCTGAGCAAGGTCAAGTCAGGGAAAATCCTAGTGTGGAGGCAGGGGACGGGGGGCACAAAATGCCACCGCTAGCTTAGGAACTATTGGTATTTCTTTCTTTCTTTCTTCCCCCCCCTCTGTGTGTGTGTGTGTTTAAAAATTATTCCTTTATTTTTATTTTATGTGCATTGGTGTTTTGCCTGCATGTATGTCTGTGTGAGGGCATCAGATCTACTGGAACTGGAGTTACAGCTGTGAGCTGTCATGTGAGTGCTGGGAATTGAACCCTGGTCCTGTGAGCAACCTCTCCAGCCTGCTATTGACATCTGATAGCTGCCAGGAGGAGAGTCGACTTTCTGGTTAGTTAACCACACACCAGACCAGGCCCCGTGCCCAAGGGTTGTTGGGTAACATGAACTAGGCTAGACAAAAAGAGAGGGCAGACAAGGAAGAGGAAGAAGACAGACTCAAAGTTGAGTGGGTAGGGAGGTGAGGGTAGAGAGGGTAGATGTGGGGGGGAGCAGGAAGGGGTGACTATGATCAGAAAACACTGCATGAGATTCTCCAAAGAATTAATAACTATTTTTTAAAAGAACAATTAAGAATACTCATAGGAGCAAGAGCTGCCCACTGAAGACCTTGCCAGGGAAAAGGAGGGTCTCTGATGGCTGGGTATGCCATCATACAAGCAGCACAAAAAAACAATTCTAACCACTGAGGGAGTAGAAGCATGTGAGCGCGCACACACACACACACACACACACACACACACACGCACGTACCAATGCTGCTCCGGGGAAGAAAGAGGCTGGGGTGTAGCAGAGACACCTATGCCAGAGCAGGGGAATAGCACAACCCAAGGGACAAGGGACTGGGGTTCCTGCCATTGCACCCCTGAATCATAGCTTCCTTCTGTATCAGACTAGCAGGCTAGATTGAGAGGTTTTTGTGATTATTTTCAACTCTATGAGATCTTCAACTCTAGGCTGTGACAAGAGGATAGTCACAAAAATGTGGGTTATGTGGCCATGTTGATTTGCATGTGGCTAAAGGCCAGCACTGTTGCTGGTCCTCTGCAGTCACTGAAACCTGATGTTAACATTTAGGACTCCCCCAAGGTGTGGGGGGAAGTGTGTGCCTTTTTGAAGCCAGGAAGAATATAAACTTCTCAGAGCTGGGCTGAGAAAATGCCTTCAGAGACAGATCAAAATTAAAAGGGAATACACCCTCTTCTACACTCTTATCAGGTGAGAATTTATTGCAAGGAAAGGAATCTAGTCGGGGAACTTCACAAAAATGTGAGGAATGGGGAGATGGAGGTAAATGTTGGGGGAAAGACAGACAAACATGTCAATCAGGCAACTGGGTGTGGTGCTGTACAACTGTAGTCCCTAAACTGGTAAGGCTAAGGCAGTAGGTTCACAAGTTCAAGCAAGTCTGTGATACACAGGAAACCCTTACACACAATAAATACGTACACACATAGAAACAAAGCCAAAACAGAATAGTTAACATTCCTAAAAATAAAAAAAAAAAAAGAAAAGAAAAGAAAAGAAAGAAAAAGAAAAAAGGTTTTTATTATGTATGGAAAAATACCAGATCTCAAAACAGCAAAGTTCTAAGGTCACTCTTCCAGGAAGGTACCGGTCCATGACTGCCCCTGCCCAAGGGTGGCTCCCAGAACAAAAAGGTTTGGAAGGTAGCTAATCCAGAATCAGACTGCAGGGCACTTTGATCTCCTGTGTGTGTTTCCATGAGACATACACACAGTCAAACCTCCTTAGCCATGAGATCCGCATTTACACATTCAGCCAACTGCGGGTTGCGACTATTTTAAATTTGACTTGGAAGATCTAGAATGGCCACTCTGATCTTTGTTGGTAAGGACAATGGAGAATCGGGTGCCCATGTACCCTGTAAGGGTGAGCAGCAGGACTTAGATGGGAAATCCTAGGTTTTAAGACCATTAGTCAGTGAAAATGGCGACTGTTTCACCAGCCTCAGCTGAAGCCGGCAGGCAGGCTTTGGGGACTAACTCTTCACAGAACTAGAGAAAAGCCCAGAAAGACGAACAACTCCCTCCTTAAACAGCAGCAACCAACCCTCCCTGTGAGAAAGATCAGTGAGAAACTAAAAGCTTCCCTCTTGATTCCGGGCACATCTGTCAGAAGCAGAAAGGCTCTTTCCCTGCAGCCCACCAGACTGCAAGGCCAGCCTGACTGACGCTGGTCCTCGGCGTGGACCAGACTTGAAAAGACGCTATGCCTGCACCCACTTGGTCTGTAAGGCTCACCCTGGGAACATAATCTCTTCTGCTCCTCATCCTTCTCTCCACCCTGGAGGTTGAATTTCTACCTCTGTATCACCACACAAATACTCAAGCTTATCACTCTTTTATCGTTTGCACAGGACGTGTTAATAAAACAATTTTGCATCTGAAAACAAAGTCTCTGGGGTTGGCGCTGTAGCTGGGTTGCTAGAGTGCATGCTTCGAGCACACTAAACCCCCAGCACCAGTAAACTGGATGTGTGAAGCATGTCTGTAACTCCAGCACCAGGGAGGTAGATGCAGGAAGGTCAGAAGCCCAAGGTAGTCCTTAGCTATATAGTAAACTGGAGGCTAGCTATAGTAAATATGGGAGATCCTGCCTCTTAATATTTATTTTTCTCCTGACATATATAGACCATTTTTCTTCCCGTTATTCCTTAAGCGCTATGCTATTCATGCAGCGTATACATTGTATTGGGTGTGTAAGCAATGCAGAGGCAATTTAAAGTATATGAGAAGGTACTGTGGCCTTTTATGTGAGGGACTTGAGGATCTACAGATTTGGGGGTCTTGAAACCACCTGACCCTGTCTTGGATACCAACGGATGATTTAACAGATTTGCATCTGGAACAATTTGACAGTATTAACATCCCTCACAAAATAAATACTCTGGTCAGTGAGGCCTGGTGCCACCGCCCTCTCCCCACTGGACAAGCGCTGGTGAAAAAGACACTTTTCCACTCTGCCGGAAGAAGCCACATGAGCAAGCACCACTTAGAGATGGGAAGAGGATGAGGAAATCCAACCATTTCTGTTGTGTTCGTCAGAGAACACAAGGTAAGACACCATTAGTCACAGAGGACATGAACTTGACCTTTGAGTCAGAGTTCAGACCACCCACAGCAGAATCACCTGGGACTTGCTATAAACAGCCTCTCCTTGCTAAGGCAGCTGGCAGGAAGTGGTCAGTTGAGGGCCCCCCCCCTCCTTTTCATGGTGCTCTGACCTCAGGGATTGAGGAACCCCGGCTGCGGGGAACCACATCAGGTCAAGGGTTTCTGTCGATGGGAGTTTCCTTCGAAGTGGGGCTTCCACAGGGTCCCACAGGCTAAAACCCTTTCCATGCCATCCACAGCGGATGAGGTAACTCTGCGTTCCTGAGCATTTAACTGTGACCTGTCACCAGTAGCCCTCAGTGACCACTCCCATCACACCTGTGCAGCAGACATACTCTCCTGCCACCTCAACTAGCCTTTGCTTTCCTGGTGTGTCCCTATAGTCATAAAATGTCCAACGTGTGCAGAATGGCAGTAAGCAGGGGTACACAGACAACTCTAGTCAGCCCAGGCCCAGGAGTCACATTCCAGGGGAGACATGGCCTCCACACTGTGCTTTGAGCTCCGTGGTCCCCACGGAGAGGCTACCATCCATCCAGGGAATCTTCTACACATTTATTATGTACCCAAAGGCATAAGCTGTCTTTGTGTCCCCTACCCCCAGCCCCTGTCCTCACAAAGCCTGGCACAGAACAGCCTGAACGTACCCGGGCTTAAGCTCTGGCATTTCCAAAAGTTAGACAAACTGCCAACCTCAGAGCTGGCCTCAGCATACACAGGACTAAGGGAAACCCTCTCAGCCAGGCACTGGGACTGCATCCAAGGGGTCAGATGAACCCCACAGATACGAAATAAGTGTGAACTGAAAGGCTCACCAGGACAAAATGGATCCAGAAACCCCCACCCCCACCCCCCCAGTACAGAAGTGGTTTGGGCTGTGAGTCTTCTCCTGGTGTGAGGGGGAGGAGGGAGATGGGGAACATGTTTTTCACCCAGAAAAAAGAAATTGGATCAAATGAAGTCTTCATAAATGGAGGCTGGCATGAAGATGACAGGCTACATACCATACTTCTACAAAATAAGCTGGTCTCTGTATAGAACAGGGAGATAGATTCTTAAATACCAAAGGCTCTGACGAAAAGTCACCATGGCAAACTCAGTCGCTAGACAGCTATGGAACAAACTGCCTATACAGTCCTAGCACTCTGCTCTTCTCCTAGTGGAAACCATTGCTGAGTGCTTGCTCTTTGCTTCGCGGGATTGAAGGCGGCCCTTGAAGGTAGGGAGGCTGCTTAAGGAAGATATGGTTTCTCATCACAGTTTGCCATTCATCTTTTGCGGTTCTGTCCAGTTGTATAACCTCGGGCAAGCTACATTTCCTCGCCTTGGGATCTGCTCTAAGCATGAAATGAAAGGGCTCGAAATATGCCAAGCTCAGAGAAGGCACACATCCTCTCTCACCTGCTTACTTTGCTCCCAGAAGCAAAAGCGCCAGTCATGTGATACCCAGCCGTGAGCCCCTTCCCTCACTTAAAGTCCCACTGCCGCCTCATCTCCATTACAGCCAGATGATGCGGGCCTGTGTGGGAATTACGCCCATCATTTAGGGCATTGTTTCCATGGGAAAGGCTCTGAGGTTCCAACACCCTCCACATAGGAACCAACTTTTGGAACAGCAGCCATTTGGCAGGGAAGGCAGCTGAGCTGGTTCCCATGGCAACCGTTGCTCCCAGAGCCCCACCCAGCCCACAGGCTGCACCAGCAACCTAAACCATTACTGCACTGGGAACTTCCTCCTAAAAGGCAATGTTCCTTTTAAAAATTATTTTAATAGCATGTATATAAAACCTCAAGCACCTTTAAATTGAGAAGTGCACTTTGGAGGGGGGGGAGGCTGTTGTTGTTGATGTCATGTCCCCTCTAACCCTTTTTTCTTTACCCATAACACCATCTTACATGAAATTATTTTCTTAATTCTAAAACCACCTCCCCAAGCAGAACATCAGCTCCACCGGGGTGACAGCCATACCTCGCCATTCCCTCACAGGGCTGGAGGGGTCGGTGCCTCTGCTAGCCACGCCATCCCGCCCCATTTCACCTTCTACCCTCTCTGCCCTCAATGTCTCTTTTTTCACAGGAGGCCAGCTCACACCCCTAAGAAGCAGGTATCTAGGTGGTGAGGCCAGCATAACCTTGTCACTTAGCAAGTTCCAAAGTATGTTGGGGACAGGAGGCTGTAGAGATGGTTCAGCTGTTAAGAGCACTGACTGCTCTTCCAGAGGCCCCAGGTTTAATTCCCAGCACCCACATGGTGGTTCATGAACATGTGTAACTCTAGTTCAAAGGATCCAATGACCTCTTCTGTCTTCCTCAGGCACAAATGGTACATATATGGTGCGCAGCCAGTGGATAGATAAAAGATATAGATAGATGATAGATAGATGATAGATAGATAGATAGATAGATAGATAGATAGATGAATGGATAGATGAATGGATGGATGGATGGAGTGTGGAGGGTACATCTGAGACAACCCAGAAACAAGAGCTTAGCGGCTTTCAGTATGGCAGCCTATGGAGTCAGTAGCAGCCTTGACTCCACAGCCAGGCAGTTGATGTCCCATAATGAAGCCTCTTAATCCCTTCGAGCCCCCACTTCCTCAGTGGAAATAACATGGAAGGTGCCTGAGCAAAGGCATACGTGCAAGGACAGGGAAATTAACTGACCCTGCTTTCTCTTCCAACCCAGCATGGGTCTGAGGGCACCTGCACGTGGGGGTGAGAGAGGATGTTCAGGACAAGTCTGCTCCCTCCCCACGTTCTACAGATGAGCTTCTTTCCCAGAAGACTAGCCCCACACCACTAATCACTGTTCCAAGAGAACTGTGCATGTGGAAGAAACAGGGCTGGCAGTAGATGCCATCAAAGGGGTCTGAGGAGGTCCCTGGCCACCCACTGACCCACCTACCACTACTTTAAAAGCAACATCACATAGCCCTAGTTAAAACCAATCGTGCCCAGAGTGTTAGCACCAGCCATTCCTTAGCTGACCTTTGCTGTGAACTGATCAGATACGATGCTTTCGTCAACTGACCTTGAATTCATTTGCAGCCTTACAGATCACCTGCCACTGTGATTCACAACACAAGGCCATTGTCCATCCTGTGGCAGCTTCCCTGACATGGACAACAAGGCCACAGATCTGGCCACAGCAAGGGTACAAGTACTCCAGAAATACCACCAAATTCAGTGAAGAGCTGGTGCTCAACATTCTTCTACCTCTCCATTTTGACACTAATGATTTTAAAGATCCCTCCCAAGCCCAGCGGTTGGGTTGGGTTTTCTAAGTAAAGCAGGCCGGGAGAAGAGGTTGCATTCATTATTAATGGTGCCCTTCCGAGAGTGTGCTCACGTGGAGCTGAATCAGTCCTGGGAAGCTAGTCTCATCTCTGGGATGTCTGGGTGTGCCCAGCACTGGGGGAAGAGGACACACTGCGGGGAGCGACCCAACCCATATGGAGGAAACGGCTCTGCATTCCAGGGGCTGCCCTTCCCTTCTGCACAATTCCCAGAAATGGGATGCTTCCCCCCTGCTGACCCACAGCCTGCATGTAAGTAAAGCAGGACCCATCAGGAGTCTGGGGCACTTGGCACCTCTCCCTAAGACGTTCCCCCTCTCCTTTGTATGGCCCTCTGGCCAACTCAGCCAGCACTGTCCCTGGACCACTCAGTATCTCTAAGCAACCACGACTGTACCCAACTCCCTCCATCCCTACAGCCAGCTGTGTAAGTTCTTGCCACCTTAAGTCCAAGTCCTTATGATGAATGTGTGGCTGAGTGCCACTCCTTCCCAGTGCCATAGCAGATGTCACTGACCTGGGGTGGGTCCCTTGCTTCCTTACTCTTAGAGTCCCTTTCCACCTAGTGCTCCTGACAGAAACAAGGTGATTGGCGTGGATAAAAAAATGTTTGGTGCCCCAAATCTAACCCACTGACCTTCTTGTTCTCTCCCAAGCACCTCATGCAACTAACGGTCATTCCTTCTCTTGGGAAGGGCTCTGGGCCTTCACAGGCATCTTGCTTGGTCATCTTTGGATGACTCTATCATTAGGTCGTGTTAACTCAACAGCTTCTCTTTCTCCCAGTATTCCTCCACCATCAAGAGAACCAGAGGAACAATGCTGGAAGCAAGCAAGGAGAGGGCCCAAGTGACCTTGTTCACCCTGAACCTTAGGTTTCTTCCATCATAACCATCAACATTTGGGTCCTCCTCACAAGTATAAGGTGTCTTCCAGACAGGGCCTGGGCACCCATCTACAGTCTAGCTCGGACTCTCTGAGTGGTGGGTGTGCAGGAACACTAAGGGTCATGTCAACAGCCAATGTTTAACATAAACAATGTATCAGAAACCACTGGGGGACTCTGCTGTCCAGTTAAGTCACTTAGTTCTCAAGTACTGGTTGGATTAATCCCATTTTACAGCTCCAGCCACACAAGGCCAATGAGATGGCTCAGTGAGCAGAAACATCGGCTGCTAAGCCATACAATCTGAGTCCCCCCCATCCCTGAGACCTGAATGGTAAAAAAGAGAGATCTGACTTTCACAAGCTGTCTTCTGACCTCCAGGCATGCCTGGTATCATGCACGCACACACATATACATGAGCTAAATAAATAAATGTAATTTAAAACTAAGAACCAAAAGCAACTGAAATGCAAGAGAAGTTAAGATAACTTCACCAAGGTCTCCCAGCTAAGAAGGAGTAATATCATTCCAGAGCCACGACGAGCTCACCAGTGATTCCGGGCATCCCCCTGTGGCTGGTAGGAGGATGGGCATATGTGTGCAGTCAGGCCAGGGCAGAGACAGCAGACACATGAGTGTTGGAGAGAGCACAGCAGTGAGCTAGGGAGGAGGGTGTCAGAGCCACAAGGCCAAATCTTTGGCTCCCCACAGGCAGAAGAGCAAAGCCAGCAAGAACAGGGCAGATATAAGAACCTTTGAGAGCCGGGAATGGTGGCGCACGCCTTTAATCCCAGCACTCGGGAGGCAGAGGCAGGCGGATTTCTGAGTTCGAGGCCAGCCTGGTCTACAAAATGAGTTCCAGGACAGCCAGGGCTGTACAGAGAAACCCTGCCTCGAAAAACCAAAAAAAAAAAAAAAAAAAAAAAAAAAAAAAAAAAAAAAAAAACCTTTGAATAGGCACCCAACCCCCACTGTGGGACAAAGCCTGTGGCACAGATGTGGTCCCACCTTGTGGACCAGAGAGGAAGTGGGAAAAACCAGACAGCTCCAAAACCTCCTTTGGTATGGTATCACTCTCACATGTGACTTTGTCTATTCTCCTGGTCCCTGCCCCCAGCCCACCCACATACAGAGTTGTTGCTTCCCACTGAGCTCAGGGATGTCCCCTCACCTAGAACTCCAGACCAAGGAACTGGCTGGCACTATGGAGTACAAACTGGTAACCTTGGGCAGTCATTTACCCTGTGGAAAAGTGGAAACTGCAGCAGCCCTTGGCCTCAGGGTGCTAGGAGAAGCTACATTTTGTTTGGTTGGTTGTTTGTTTGACCCAGTGTCTGATACAGAGTAACTCTCCAGGATGCTCCAGGTAAGCAAGCAACCGCCACCACCGCATCCTTCAAAACCCTTCCAGTCCCTCCTCCTGCAGGAAGAACCCCTCCTCTTCCAAGGCTCTTCCTGAACTTAGGGGTGGCCAGTCAACTAGCAGTTCAACAGACAGCTCGGCATAACTCAGTCCCTCACTGCCCTGCTGCTGGAAGGTTCTCGGGGCAGTCTGTACTAGCTTCATTGCAGAATCTGTGCTGGAGGGCAGCATCCATCTCAGCCTGCAAAGATCCGATCCGATCCCTACAGCAACTCCCTAGGACAGCAAGCCCCTGAGCGCTCACCGACTGACAGGAACCATGTATGTCCCCAAGAGCTTTGCACACAGCTGCTCTCACTGCAGAGCATGCAGAAGACAGCAGGTTGCTAGCAGGTTCGGTGTTCAACAGTGCCTCTCTCAAGTTATTAAGTATCAGTGTTCTCTACCAGAAAACCAAGCTGTCTCCGGGTGTCCAGTGTTTTGGAGAGTATCTCATTGGGGAGATAAAAAACTGACCAGCCACAGGATGCAAGAAGTGGTCAAATTATACCAGAGCCCAGAGGAGAGTAGACTGGGTGAGGAGCCAGTGCAGCCAGCTTGTCAGGACTCATATCTGCTGCTCACGGTCTACAGCACTGGTTCTCAACCTTCTGAACGCTATGACCCTTCACTACAGTTCCTCATGTTGTGGTGACTCCCAACCACAAAATTACTTCATTGCTACTTCTTAACGGTAATGTTGCTAGCGTTCTGAATAGTAATTTAAATATCTGATAGGCAGAATATCTGATATGCAATGTCAAAAGGAGTCACGACCCACAGGCTGAGAACCACTGGTCTATACCTGATGCTGCAAGGCAAAAGTCTGGGAATGGCGGCATCTTAGCCGCGATTCGGGCTCTGAGGATGTCTTCTGGTAAAGGAAATGGCAGAATGGAGTCTTGCAGACATTGTACATATTAGCTAGGGAAACAGTAGGAGCAAGCACATCCCAGGTAAAGAACAGAAGCTGCAAAGCCACGAAGCTCAGAAGCATGAAGCCAAGGGCGCAGTGAGTGTTGTGAGCCGTGAGACGTGGCTCAGCGGAGAATGTGAATATGATCCCATAGGATAGCGAGGGTCGGAGAAAAGCCAGGCGCCTTTTTCTTTGCATCTTTACACAAGCACAGTGCAACAGCATCCAGAGGCTGCTCAAGAAACATCTAATGATGAGGGAGGGACCCAGTGGCCAAGCCTGCAGGGCTAGACAGGTGAGGCTGTGTCAAGCCTGCACAGGCTAGAGGCCCACAGATCCTCTTCTACCCATAGACCAAAGCTTGCCCCGTAGCTGCCAATGACACAGGGCCTCCAGCTCGTTGTGATGACCACAGGGAGATTACACAGTAGGCAAACCCCAGCAGAGCTGAATAGATTGCACAATACAAACTCAAAGTACTAGGAGCTTAGAGAAAGGCAGGTTAGGGAAAGACTGGAGAGTGGGGAAGGATTGACTGATAATCCAAGCAAGGTCCAATGGGGTCACCCAGGTCTGAGGCAGAAACCATGGGAGGGTTGTTACTCCATTTTATGAAGGGACTCAGTGATGCGGAGGCATTTGCCCAAAGGTAACCAGTTAGTAAAGGGAGAAGCTAAGGCTTTTAACCCCCTCCCCCAGCCCTGGAAGTGGCAAGACTACAAGTTACTCTCGCTTCCTGGAGCTAAGGACTTGACAGGAGCCTCGATGTCTCAGGATCCACGAAGCCTTCAAGCCACAGGCCTCACCTGGCTCTGCTTCTCACCGTGTCCCCCAGTTCTTCATCAAGGGCAGGGGAATGGGAGGGTCTCAGCCCAAAGGTGAAGAACAGGGCACCCCTGAGAGTGCGGGCTTTGTGAGGGCGGGGCTCCAACCAGAGCAGCCACTGAGAGACAGGTGTGGTCTGCTTTGTAAATCCTTGTTCTCAAGCCCTGGAGAGATGGGGGCAGGCATCAGTTAATATTTTCCTAGTACTGGGACAGTCTCACCTGAAGCTAAGGGACAGACTTTCTTTAGCCTGCCACAGGAATCTGCATGTGACTAGGGAGGTCACCCCAGTGGGCCCTCCACAGGACTTAGGGCCTAAGTATGGTCAAGCTGGCTGCGGTCCTACCCTGCCCGCACGCAGCTCTAGCTCAGCTCAACTCTCAGGGCTCCTTTGACCTCCTCGGCTCTGCTTCCCCACAGCTCAGTCCAGCTCAGCTCTGCACAGACCAGATTCAGCTAGCACTGTGGTTCTCAACCACCCTGATGCTGCGACCCTTTTAGTACAGTTCCTCATGTTGCGGTGACCCTCCCCCACTGCAAAATTATTTTCTTGCGACTTCATAACTGTAATTCTCCCACCGTTATGAATCGTAACGTAAACATCTGTGTCTCCCAGTGGTCTCGGGTGAGCCCTGTGGAGGGGTGGAGACCCACAGGTTGAGAACGGATGAGTTAGCACCCCCCCTTCCCACGCACTCAGGCAGATCTCTTTCTCGCTTCTTCACTCAAACTAACTCTCTTCTGCTTTCTTCCTTCATTTCTTCCATTAACCTCAAATCAAAACCAAGGTCCAGGAACTCTGTTGCACGTGGCTTTCCCACTCAGTGGCTATGGTCTGCTCCCAACTCGGAATCCCTTCTCCAGCGCTGCCTCCCCAGTCCTTCAGCCCCGTTATTCCTTAGCTGCCCTTGAACACAAAAGACACTCCTGGAAAACTGTGCATGGGAATCTGAGGCTTTCTGAACAGAGCCTTCTAGACTTTCCTTCTGCAAATCAGAACCCCTCCCCCCGTACAGTCTCTGCCCCCACTAAGTCCTAGCAGGGTGTCCTTAGGGGGCAGGGACAGTAGCCAGGCCTCAGGTTGTCAGTGCCTGTAGGCAGCCTTCCAACTCAACTCCCTCCCTCCGACACCCTCTTGAAGGAGTTGCCTTTGTCTTCTCAGGTCCTTTTGAACTATACCTTAGGGAGCATGTCCCTCTGTACCATCCCTACTGTCAGATTTCTCAGCTAGCATGGCAAAGGGGGACCAGAGGCAGACCCTCAAGGACTCTGACCCAGCTGACGGCTGCAGCCAGAGAATGCCTGTCACGGGGCAGAGGTTTGGTTTGGGTCCACTTTTGAGACAGGGCCTCCCTGAATGGCCTAGGCTGGCCGGGAGCTTGCTATTCTGCCTCCGCCTCCCAACAGATAGCTTACCTTTTTAGGGTAACTAGAAGTCTAGGTTTTTGTATGAGAACTCCAAAATCACTGTATAAGCCAAACAAATGACCCCTTTACCTCATAATGGCTCTGCCCTGGGTCAATGGCTACCTCCTTGGCTCTTTTCATCATGTACACGGTCCTAGGGCTGTGGTGGCCTGGGATAGATGACTCTTTACTGCTGGCCTACCTTGGATCTGGCTGCGAGAAGCCAGAAGGTAAAAGCAGTGGACTTGACCCCACGCAGCAACAAGGGTTCCTCGGCCGGAAGGAAAATTTCCAGGGGCATGTTCTCCACAGAGAGGGCACACAGCCTGCCTCAGGAGTGGCTCAAACCCAAGGAGGTGGAGGGCAAAAGGCACATTCAAAAAACCATGGTGTTTTCCTCATTCATTTTCAAAGCATCCAATGCCATTATCAAAGAAAGTGAACATTTTTAATGCTTGACCAAAAAAAAAAAGGAAGAAACAGGGACTAGGCTCTTTCCAGAGGTAGAGCGAGGTAATCTAATTTCCATTTTTAAAGAGTAACCAGATGGATGGGCCAAATAAAGGGGAAACTTCCTGGAAACGAGCTGGACACGGCAACGAACGGGCTGATGGGATTTTCCTGCGCACGGAGGAGAACCAGCCGCCTGGCTCTGAGCATCCAACCAGAGCTCAGGGCAGGGTAGAGTCCTTTCTCCGTGACTCTTCCAACTCGGGATTCTAAGCTTTCTAGCTAAAAAAGCAAGGGGCAGCTTGCCACAAATCCCCCGGCAAGCACTATGGTTTTCTCTGTTCTCTTGGTTTCTCTCTGCCTCCCTAACCAAATAGATCTGACTTGGAAGGGAGAGGAAGAACAGGCAGAATGGTCTAGTTCCAAGGGCCAGGCTCAACCAAAGGTCATTACTGACTGGGTGGTCAGTCTCCCACCCTTTGCTTGTTTCTCTCTCTCTCTCTCTCTCTCTCTCTCTCTCTCTCTCTCTC
>NC_034599.1:92770644-92782380 GCF_900095145.1 Mus pahari
CCCCCCCTAGTTTTTTTTTTTTTTTTGATACAGGGTCTCGCTGTGTAGCTCTGACTGCCCTAGAACTCACTCTGTAGATCAGGCTGGCCTCAAATTCACAGAGACCCGCCTGCCTCTGCCTCCCAAGTGTTGGGATCAAAGGTGTGCGTCTCCACACTCAGCTCCCTCTGCTTTCTACATAGATAGACCCTTTATTCAAAGCCATTATTTGTCTCGGGGCTGGAGTTGCAGTTCAGTCTACCGAGTGTTTGCCAAGCATGCGTGAAATCCTAGGTCTGACCCCTCAGCACTTCATGGGCCACACAAAGCAGCTTACACCCATAATCCCACGACTTGGGAGGTAGAGACAAAAAGATCAGGAACTCACGGCCATTCACGGCAAGTCTGAAATCAGCCTGGGATGCATGAGACCCTGTAGTGAGGGGGAAAATTGTCTATCTGCTAACTACAATCTTCAGCAAATTATCAACTGTGCAAAACAATTATTGATGAGTGACACAGTAGCAACCCCCTGCAAGTAGAACCAGGCTCAGGCCTATGGCCACATTGTATCATTATAACACCTGTTTATTAAACCCTAACCACACAGTAAGCCCCATAATAACTTCCCAAACTCCCAATGTGCCTTGGACTTGGTGAGATTTCAGTTATGTCAACCCAGAGCATGCAGTGATCTACCTTGATCAAATTTCACATACCTAAGGCTCAGTTGTACATGATTTAGTGTGACTTCCCCAGACCCTGGTCAATGCACATCCCTGCAGTGTCCCTGTGACCATCTGTGGACTCACAGATCCTAAGCTCTTCACAGATCCTCTATCAAAAAGAAAATCTATCAAAAAGAAAATCTACCCCTGCCTGATTTGGTCATGAGGAGAGACAGCCTGCCTTTAGAACTTATGCTAGCCCTATTAACGGCAGTAACGAGCCTACAACACCCGCCTTCTCACTGTAGGCCTATGATACTGAATTCTGCTTAGAAGAGCTTTTTAACAGACCTTTCTGGATTTAGAGGGTGTGGCTCAAGCTTAGTCTAAAGTAGAGGCTCTGCTATCAAGTGGCAGAAGCTTGGAGTTTTCACCTCTGGAAGAAAGCATCCAGGAAACTTGACCCCTGGGAAATTGTAGTAAATGAGATTTGAGAAAGAGAGAACAGCCACTGGAGACGATCTCCAAGGGTGGAACCAAGCAAGAGGAGAATGAATGTCACTCACTGCTACCTCTGGCTCTGTTGTAAGCCATGGGCAACCCCCTAAGCTCTTGGAGAAAGCCTGTTGTACATATAACACAGCACTCAGTCAGTAGTACTTTAGGAGCAAAGGAGCCAAGAGTAGTAGACATACATGCAGCACAGCAGGTAGCTGGCCCTGGGGTCCAGAGAGCCACTAGGTCTGGGCCTCGCCCTCAGATCCTCAGAATACTGTGCATATGGGATGGCTTGGTGTTTTTGTTTGTTTGTTTGTTTTTCCACGGATGCTTAGGCAATAAAAAAGAACAAAAAAACAACAAACAAACACCAAGATACCCTTGGAGAACTTTAGTAAATTCCTTGGGCAGAACTGAGAGGTGCTGGGTGCCCATTTCCTCACACCTGTGAAATTGAGACCCCACCCCAGGGAGACTGGATTAGAAAGGAAAGAGACAGGAAGCAGCTGGAGGCAGACATAGGAAACTCACTTCAGATCACCCAGAAAACAGAGAATGGACAGAAATTAAGAGTAGAGACTTCTTCCAAGAAGGACAAGCCAACTGCTGGAGACCCCGCCTGGGGCAAAGCCACTCCACCCTGTCCTATGACATTCCACCCACACGAAGGCTTTCTCCAAACCCTCTGCCCATCCTTCCTATTCACCCACACCAGTCCTAAATAGAACAGTGCCTCTGAATGGCTTTCCCTCTTAGAAGGGTTATTTTGTTAAGGTGCCAAGTGGCCAGTCCCTGCACCCCTTTCCATCCTTCCAACCGTCCCCAGTTGGAGTCCACAAATAAGACAAAAGCTTTGTTCCTTTATTTTTATTTCCTCCATAAAATCTTAAACATGCAGGAAACACCCACCCAGTCCCAGATAAGTGGACTCGGGCCACAATCCACGGAGGGCGGGTGGAGCTTGGGTCAATGGGTGGAGTGGACAGGAGGCTGGGAGGCCAGCTGGCTTTAAATGCCCAGCGGGTACCTGACCTTTGGAGAGCGAGCCTGATTTCCTCAGCGGGAAAAGGGCTTGGTGTGTGCAGTGGTCCACCTTCCACTCTCTGCCAAGAATCTCAACCTGAGGAATGTGGGTGTGGAAGGGTATCTGAGGAGACATATCCTATACACATTTTGTAAAAAAAAAAAAAAAAAAAAAAAAAAAATGTATGTCCCCCAGGCATTGGGACACCGTCTCCACCCTTCTTCCCTCCTCTCCAATAAAGCAGGCTTTGAAAGAGCACAGGAGAGGCTATTTTGGGCTGTGGGGGTGATTCCTGAGGGGGTGGTACTAGCTGAGAAAGATGCACTGCTCTGTATGTCTCCACCAAAGCTTCAATTTCCACAGCTGTTAATTAAAACACAGAGAGGTGAATTTGTGATTAGCTACAAAAGGGAGGAATTTTCAAGAAAGTGTGCTGAGATTCCGAAGGATGAAAAGAAGAAAAACAGTAACCATCCCGAAAGTGATTCTTCTTTAGAAATGAACGCTTTTGGGAGGCAGAAGCCTATCCCCAGGGTCCTCTAAGCTCTTAAAGAAGTGGTGGCCCCAAGTTCTTTCTCAATTGCTGGCGATTCTATCAATCTGTGTGTAGCCACATAACTACAAACGATTTTAACCTCAGTGTTGGTATATACACTGTGGGCAACCCAGCACACAGTATGTGGTATAGGTTCTTGTAAACTCAAACTTTTCTTTGGAAATTAGGTCTGTAAACATAAAACATTCGTATATTTCTGTAAAGCCAAGCAGAACTTAGTTCTACAGCATATGTAACTGCTTTTGCTGATGCCACCTGTATAATAATAAGACAACCTCTTGGTCATTTCAGCCTTGGGGACTTTTGTAACATCTCCATCAGATGGGAAAGGATCCATCAAGGTTGACCTCTTGCTGGCAACTCAATAAAAGGTATTTCAACAGATCATATTGAGGATTTGCAGGCCCCTGTGGCCCTTCAGGTCTCTGTGGCATATTATAAAACCAGTTCAAACCTCGGCCCCCCCATTAGTGATGCACTTGAAAAGATCTGCCAGTAAGGAAGGCCTTCTAGAACAGTCTGAGTCCCTATCAAGGGCCCTATGAAGCAGCACTCTGCTGTTCTTACTCAAGTCCCAGTTGAATGCAGACTCAGCCCGTGGGCGGAAGCAAGGTTGCCTCCAATTGTCACCACCGTCCACCCTCTGCAGTGAACAGCTGGTTATCCATCCTACAGAGCACCTGGGGCCTATTTTAGAGGAAAAACTGGAACATGCAGAGTTGGGGATCAGAAAGCATCTGCACTGGACTTGGTCTGTTTCCTTAAGCTAGTCCTATACTTTTCTTTACCTGACTTGGGATTTTTTGTTTGGTTGGTTGGTTTTTGATTCTTTGTTTGTTTGGTTTGGTTTTGGTTTTTTGAAGATAGGGTCTCTCTACAGAGTCCTAGCTGTCCTGGAACTCACTTTGTACACCAGTCTGGCCTCAGACCCACAGAGATCCATCTGCCTCTGCCTCCCAAGTGCTGGGATTAAAGGTATAAGCCACTATACCTGCCCTATACTTTTGTTTTGAGACAGGGATTTTCATACTCCAGGCTGGCCTTGAACTCACTATGTAACTGGAATGACCTTGAACCCCTGACCCTCCTGCCTTGACCTCCGAAGTGACGGGATTAGAAGCAGCATGTACTACTATGCCCAGCGTTCTCCTATAGTTCAGAATATAATATGTATATTGACAATGATTGTGTCAGATGAACTTCACGAATCATCAGATTCTAAAATGACAACCGGGGCTGGTGAGATGGCTCAGTGGGTAAGAGCACCCGACTGCTCTTCTGAAGGTCCAGAGTTCAAATCCCAGCAACCACATGGTGGCTCATAACCATCTGTAACAAGATCTGACTCCCTCTTCTGGAGTGTCTGAAGACAGCTACAGTGTACTTACATATAATAAATAAATATCTAAAATAAAATAAAATAAAATAAAATGACAACCGTAGTTCTGTCTTTTCCAACCTCCTGTTCCAGTCTCCATCTAAATTACTGACGGTTTAGAGCACCAATGACTGAATTAGGCTCTGAAACCCAATGATCAAGGCAGGTGTTAGTGAAGACAGATGGACAGGCTTGAAAAAGACCTTTGAGAAAAGTCAAAGCCCAGCGAGGCACACTTGCCTTACTTCCCAGTGTGGTCACCAGAGGAGAAGGCTCTTCTATCAGCACCTCAGTGGGGGGCTCGCTAGCATTTTCAGTGGGTTACCTGGGTATGATGACAAAGAAGTTTAACACGTGGAAACCAGCCTCAGCCCTCAACAGTCTCATGCTGGGCCCAAACTCACCAGTCCACATGACCAAGCCCTTTAAGTCCGGTGCCACCATGGGAAGAATCAAGTGTTTAGGAGTGTTCCGTCGCATTAGCCTTTATATTTTTCTTTATCGAAATTAAAAACAAATAAAGTGAGCACGTGGTTTAGGAGCTCCTCGACGGCTGAGTAATGGAGCCAAGGTTCCTGACAGTCAGTCCTCCCTGCCCTTTATGAATCAGCCACATGTTCACCTCTCTAGTTTCTGCTGCCTACGGTGTTTTCACGTAAAAAGTATCCCACCTCTCTCCCTACTGGCCCCTGCCCCATGGCACTGATTATGTAGAATCGGACCTCACGGCACCAGCAGAGCGGGAGTGTGCTGTTTGGGCTGTTCAGGGAACAGCAGATGTAGCAGAAGTATCATAAGCTTGAAATAGAGCACGCTCAGACTCCTCCCCAGCCCTTCATCTCTAAGCTCATGACATTGGAGACCTGCTTAGCCTTCCTGGATCCTGGTTTCCACAACCACAAAAGGCTAACAGGATCCAGCGACACTGTCATGACCGAGTGCCACCACCGAGATGGTGAATATAGAGTGTACTGAACGGGGCAAGTCCATAGTTCATCGCTGAAGGGAAGATGGGTAGGTAGATGAGTGGGCAGGTGGATGACAGTCAGACAGATGGATGGATAGAAAGACAGGTGGGTGGACAGATGGATCAGTAGGTGGATATATAGATGGACATACAGACAGGATATCTTTAAACCAAACCACTGAGGAGAAGCTGAAGAAAGAAAAAAACTGTTCGTTCCATAAAACACGTAACTGAGCAGTTTGTGTGGGGCAGGGTAAGAGATGGAAGGAAAGACCTTTGAAACAACAAGCAAACTCCCCAGAGGAGCAGACCAACCTGAAGGGCAGTAGGTGCCCTGTCTCTACAAGGCTGAAGCAAAAGTCATCGCACTCGAAGAACTCCTCTGTGGAGGAGCGCTTCCTAGCCTTTACCCAGGGGGCAACTTCACACTCAGGCCGGATCTGTCCACTCATAATCTTAACCTTAAAATTAGACTTTTATTTCCCTAAGAAAAATTTTTTTCTTTCCTTTCCATTCTGATCAAATTTTATTTGTTCATTTACATGTTTGTTTATGGGTGTGTGCACATGGGAGTCAGAGGACAATTTGTCGGAGTGAGCCCTAGCCTTTTACCTCGCAGGTCCCAGAGATTGAACTCAGGCCAACAAGCTTGGCAGCAAGCGCCTTTACCGACTGAGCCATCCCACTGGCCCTCTTTGTAGTCTCTGAGTCAATCTCATGTAGCCCAAAGCTGACCTCGGACGTGCTGTGTAGTTTAGGATAACTGTGAACGCCTGCTTTGCCCGTTTCTACCTCGAGTGCTGGGATTACAGACTTTCATTACCACACCTGTCTCTAATTTTTTTCTAGAGCATTAAGCTGGGCAAGACAGCCATTTAAATAAACAAATCTGATACCATGCCTGTTGGGTTTGTTTGTTTGTTTGTTTGTTTTTGTTTTAATAAAGCATAGTAACAACTCTTAACTGTTCAAATGGGAGATCTGTCTGGGCCACATTCTAAATGAACTCTCCCATTATGACGAGGAAAGGTTCTGCATTAAATGTGCTGGAGGGGCCTGCTGGGTCAGGATTCTGTTATCTGAGATAGCCACAACACTGATTCTGCTCTTTTTCTCCTGGCCTTTCTGGTCTCCCAGCATATTTCATCTGTGTATTTCATCTAATCCCCATGACAACCCTGGGCAGAGAAGCCGCAGACAGAGCCTGGGCCTGCACCGCGCAGGATCCACCCAGGCCCTCTAGACTGTCTCAGAGGACCAGGACTGAGGTCCTAGCTGCTTATTTTAGCCCACCGCTCCTTGCTACAGAATCAATTCCATGCTTGGTGGTCTCCAAAATCTCACTAACGGAACAATCAAAATATAAACCATGGCTTCCACCCATTGGGAGGTAGCCTCATGCCAGGCTCTCCAGACAGAAGGGCTCTCCAGGCTCTTCTGAGACTCACTGTGTCACCTTAGCAGCTGGGGAGACCCAGACTTTCATTTGGCCATCTGACCATCCTCAAGCCCATCTAACGAAGCTGCCAGGCATTTTAAAGAAAAATAACAGGCTAAATTCACAGGGTTGCTTCATGACTGCCATGAGAGAAAAGCCTGAAGAAAACTACCTTGGAGCACACAAGCCAGCCTTAAAGGTTCACAGGGGAGTATGGAGGTACGGAAGACAGGACAAGCAGGGCCAAGTGAGGGGACACTGTTAAGGACCTACGGGACAAAAAATGCCACTATGGCCTGCATAGCGGCTAGTATGGACTTCAGCCTGGCCTTTGGCTTTGCATCGACAACACAGTTCCTATCTCAGACCCTCCCAGGGAAGGAAGTATCCCAGTCACTGTAGATTCTGGATTCTATCTCTGTCCCTTCAGGATGCTCTAAAGATGAAAAGTGCCCAGCTATGACAAAGGGCCACACAACAAGACTCCAAAAAACCATGGCTGGAACAACGGGCATTAGACCAGGGATGGCCAACCCATGGCTGATTTTCAGAGATTCGTAACTGCCCCCAGTCATATGCTATGACTGCTAATCTTGTCTTAGCTTGACAAAATTTAAAATCATCTAAGACTCTAACTCCCAGACACGTCTGTGAAGGTGTTTCTAGAGATGTTTAATGCAGGAGGGAATATAGGCATCACCAGTGGGCTGGTACCTCTGAACTAAACACAGAGGAAGCCAGTCAAAGCCAGCACTCATCTCTCCTACTCTCTAGCTATGGGTGCAGCTTGACCAGCCATCTGTCTCATCACCATGCCTTCTCTGTCAGGAGGGGCTGTACTCTCAAACTGTCCATCATCATGAACCCTTCCTTAAGTCTCTTTTCCAGGTCTCCTGCCACAGTAACAAGAGAGAGAAAAAAAAAAAAAAAAAAAAACCAACATGCACGCTCAGCTCTGCAAATCAAACAGTGCTCTCCACTCGCTTCTCATTCACATCAAGAGTGGCTTCTCAAGATCATGCAAACCATGAGTCTAAACTCCAACCCTCATCCTTCTTGACCATCTACCCCACACAATAACTAGCTAAAAGCGTACAATGATCTCCCAAGAGCTGAGAGTGTCTTTGGGAGATCTGAGCCGTGCCTAGCCTATTGTCATTTGTGTTTTGTTACTTGCATCCCTACAGATTTGGACCGCAGGGCCAGCCTGGAAGCATCATATTAAATTCTAAGGGTAAGGCTTCCGAGCCTATCGACAAAGCGCTCAGCTCAGCATCTGTATCACGGGCACCCGGTAGGCGCTCCAAATTGCAAGATGCTCACACCCAGCTCCCCCATTTTCCCCACCTCTCTAGAAAGGTCCTGATAGCTCACAGCCGGCTTATGCCTGCACTCAGACCCTCTAGACACTAGTGAGCATTCCAGCTTTGCCCAAAAACCCTATTCCCACTTAGCACGGCTTGCACCAACAACACAATACTCAGGAGCAGTATGTTTTCAGGTCCTTCCAGGGAGGTACACTGACTGGGGCATCTCAGTGGTAGACAAGATTACAGCTACAACATGTGTCCAATACAGGATAGAGAGATCACAATTTCCTGAGAACTGAGTAGATCCAGAAGACTGGTAAACACATGATGTTAGGCCCTGTCACTCAAAAGACTCAATTCATTAACATCCTCCCAGGTTCTGGATGATGATCACTGGAGCTCAGGGACCAACCTCAGGGGGGAAGTGACTTGTCACTGTATAAAACGGTATGAAACATCTGGGCCTAAAACTAGTGATAAAAGTTCCATCTGTCACAACCTCCCCAAATCTTATAAGTGCAGCCAAGGACAGTGGTATGTATCTTTAATCCCAGCACTCAGGAGGCAGAGGTCAGAAGATTCTGTGAGTGGCAGACCAGAGGACACAGTAAGTTCCAGGCCAGCCACGGCTATGGAAATTGCTTTAGACAGGAGCAAGGCCCACTACTCTAGAGGGTAGTCAGTCACCTGCCTCACCAGAGGGCCTTTTCTCTTCATAAGGAAATGTCAAGGTCACATCTGGGGGTGGCAGTTTCCACCAGAACATTGGACTTGCTTAACCTCCCTCCCACTACAAAGAGACCAACCTTGATACCCACTGCAACAGAGCCCCCACACCTCCCACCGGGGCAGAGAAAGGCCAAACCATGCCATGAAACACAGTCAGCGAGGCTAACTGCCTGCTGGGTACTATGAACAGACATCCCCCCACCCCCACCCCCGAGGAAACACCACGGCCTGAAACATTTTCAGCCCCAGTCAGCAGGGACATGCAATTTACAGGAAATAAGAAGGTTTACGGAATGTTAGCAGCTCAGATTTCTTCTCTGGGAAAAGGGGCAGGAGAAAGTCTACGAACTGCTTCAGTGAAAGTGCTTTGTTCATAGCTAAACCCTGACATACGTCAGTTGTTAATATACATAGCTGCCACCCCACACTCCAACCCACCACTGCAGGACAAGCGGAGCGGTACACTATGAATGCACAGAACAGGCTGCACAAGCCTTAAACGCCAGCATCTTAGAGCCTCACTCACAACAGGCCAGAACAGACACAGGGTCAAAAACACAGGCTTAGGCACAGTCCTGGGTAGGTTAACCTCCCACTTCTCCCATCTTTCTGGAGGCGCCCTGTCTGAAGATGGGCAAATTCCCATCAAGTACCAGGGCTTTGTAAGCTTTGCTTTTAAGTCTTCTCTGCCCACTCCTCGGCCAGCCAGACCTCTGGAGGCCACAGTTCTGAGCGTCATCAGTCTCTCTAATTTGGTCCAGAGAATCAAAAACCATTGTAGTCCAAGAAGGTTCCCCACCATCAAGAGCTGCCCCAGAGCTCAGGTCAGAGTTCAGGTCTTTGTCCTATTCTCCAGACTACACTCCATCCCCAAGGCACCTCAGCTCTGCAGGGGGTTCTAACATGATGTCAAGGGCCCACTCTGCTCTTCTGAACAGTCGTCTCTCTGACTTAACCCTGGTGTAGGGGCTCTTGAGCTCTCCCACTGACCACACTAGACTGTCATTCAGTTTGTGCCCTGCTTTCCAAGCAGAACAGGATTTGGCATTGAGCCTGACACATGATGGGCACCGGGCCGCATCAGTTTAATGTGTGAGCGCAGGCCCCAGTTGTGACCAGAGAGCCAGCCCAGCAACCCGAACCCGGGGCGCAGTGAAGAGTTGTTTATGAAGCAAGCTGTTTTGTATTATCCACACGAATGTGCCACCTCTCCGCAGATCTTTACCCCGATTTACGCCATTTTAAGCTGGGAGAGCCCCTACCGGACCCCGCCGCCCACCTCCCCGCCGAGTCCTTACCGGGGCAGCCGAGGAACCCCAGGATGACTACAATCAAAGGAGTCTGCCTGAGCGGCGGCTAGGCCCTCCCCACTTGGGTCGGAGTGGCAAGCGACTTCTCCGCTGCACACCGTTACGCCAGAGCCGGTGGTAGGGGACAGAGGCCACGCACAGCCGGAGCCCGCTGCCCGGGTGCAGCCGGGTGCAGCGCAGCGCTGCGCAGCCCGGAGAGCGCGGAACGGGCCACACCGCCGGCCACACCTCCAGCCCCGGAACGGAACAAAGCGCCCGGCGGCCTCCTCCCCGCAGGGCTGCCGGGCGGCTCACCGCGCGCTCCCGCCGGGGCTGGGCTCCCGCCCTCGGCCACCGCCTCCTCGCTCGCACCGGGAGGAGGGAGCGCCGCGCCCGCCGGGCCCCGCGCCGCCGACTGACGGCTCCGCGCCAGCCAGCCCGGCCGCCGCCGCCGTCCCCGCCCCGCTGACGCCTTAAAGCGACCGCGCACCCCGCGCCTCGGGCGCCTTCCGAGTGGCTGCAACGACCCTCAAACGGCACCACTGTGGGCACTGGGACAGCTGGCACCGGGCAAGGGTCCTCTCGCCTTCACTCACTCACCGCACGGACCTGCAGTCTCCGAGCCGCCGATGAGCCTGGGACACCTAATGGGAATTCGCCCCGGGCGGCTTTAAAAGAGCCTGAGCTTCAATCTTTAACTCTTCGGGCTGCCAACTTCGGGACCTGCGAACGCCTCCCCAGTCCTAGAAGACTCCTGTCGCTTCAATCACGTCCCGAGGACCCCAAGATTCCGAGGGCCTGCTGCTTGCTTTAGCCAGGTGCGAGGCTCAGGCCTCAAAGTTCTTGCGAATTAGCCAGCGACCTGGATAGGAGGCGGCGACTTCGCACACTATTTAGCTGTTCCATTCTGTTGGAGTCATTCCCCACTCCGGATCCCCGGCTTTCCCTTTTACAAGACTTGAGATATGATCACATAACGCTGAATATATGCTTTTAAAGGCGTAGGTTTCAGTGGGATTTTGGTATAACAAAGTTGTGCAACCATAGTTATTTATCTAATTCCAGAACATTTGGGTCACTACTCCCTTCCCCAATAAATAAAAAGAAAAAAACCTCTGTGGGTAACCTCTCCCAATTCTTCCCCCCTCCCAGTCTCTGGAAACCTCTAATCTGCTTTTCATCCTCGGTGGAGTTGCCTATTCAGAACATTTTCTATAAATGGAGTCATACAACATGTGGTCTCTGTGACTGGCTTCTTCCAAGGCATGTGCTGGCTGGATGCACGTGGTTCCGCGCAGCCATGCCTCAGCCAGACTTATCTCCCACTGTGTGTATATGAAGCATTCGTTTAGCCTTTCGTCAGTCGATGCTTACCTACTTTTCCCCTTTCGCTCGGTGTGAATAAAGTGCTAGAAATGTTACCAGTCTTTACGTAAGAATGATGATTCCTCTTGGATATATACACCTCCAGTGGAATTGCCGGGTGGACTGGGCAACTCTTTCGGGGGCATACATCTGTTTCCAAAGGCAGCCATAACATGTTACACTGGCACCACTCACATGTGTGCGCGGACGTAAGCATGCCCCTGTGCATGCAATCATGTGCATGCGGACAGCTGTGAGGACCAGGACAACCGTGGGTGTTACTTTTCAAGTACCTGTCCCCATTTTGCTTTCTTTTGATCTTTGGTTGGGGGTTGTTGTTGTTGTTGTTGTTTATTTCGTGGAGTCTCATTGGCCTTGACCGGTTGAGTAGGTTGAGCTACAAGCCTAGTGGATGGGCTTCTGCCTCCCTTCCCAGGTAGGGAGGCCCTGACTTTAGACCCAGCCTTTGTTTCCATCCTTGTTCTTGTCAGCCCTTGTAATTGTTCAGAAGATTACAGTCCCTAGTGGGGGGGGG
>NC_034599.1:92782400-92791424 GCF_900095145.1 Mus pahari
ATGTAAGTACACTGTAGCTGTCTTCAGACACTCCAGAAGAGGGTGTCAGATCTTGTTACAGATGGTTATGAGCCACCATGTGGTTGCTGGGATTTGGACTCCAGACCTTCAGGGGAGCAGTCGGGTGCTCTTACCCACTGAGCCATCTCACCAGCCCACCAGGGAAGGCCTGCCATTTTGAGTGCTTCTCCCCACCCCTGGCCTCAGGGAACCTCAAAGCTCTGTATCTTGCAAACCTGCCCGATTCCGCTTAAGGCAGTTTGCCATTGGCCTCCGGGCCACCACCCGTTTAAGGAGAGGCCTGTAGTTACTCCCATCTGCCGCTCTCAAAGCCCAAGTGGCCTTCAAGAGCCCCAGGGCAGAGAACATAATAGCTGCTACTGAAAGTGAAAGGACCCTGATATAGCTCTTTCTTGTGAGGCTATGCCAGTGCCTGGCAAATACAGAAGGGGATGCCCCCGATCATCTATAGGATAGAACACAGGGCCCCCAATGGAGGAGCTAGAGGAAGTACCCAAGGAGCTAAAGGGGTCTGCAACCCTATAGGTGGAACAACAATATGAACTAACCAGTACCCCCAGAGCTCGTGTCTCTAGCTGCATATATAGCAGAAGATGGCCTAGTCGGCCATCATTGGGAAGAGAGGCCCCTTGGTCTTGCAAACTTTATGTGCCCCATACAGGGGAAGGCCAGGGCCAAGAAGGGGGAATGAGTGGGTAGGGGAGCAGGGCGGGGNGGGGGGAGAGTATAGGGGACATTGGGGATAGCATTTGAAATATAAATGAAGAAAATATCTAATAAAATACATTTAAAAAAAGAAAAGAAAGTGTCTATCGCTGGCTGTAGAGAGTGAATGAGTAAGGAGAGGGGTCTTTAAGGTCAGAAGTCCATCCACCTTGGCTGTCTGGGTCCTACCCTGGCACTGTCTCTTTCTCTCATTTTTATTTACCACAGGCCTCAGGGAAGGTGGGCAGAGGGCATTTCATAAGAGTGTAGTTATAGCTACCCTGTTTCCATCCAGAAATCCTTCTCACGTCTGTGCTTCATTATTAAATCCCTGAGAGTCTTCAACTGTGAGTCTGCGGCTTTCAGGCCATTGCTCCCGATGGATATCTCATTTAGGCTGTCCCCCATCCCACCCCCCCACCCCGCCCCCACCCCCACCTGCTCCATTCCTTGAGCCCTGAAATAAAGCTTGATGAACAGTCTTTTTAAAACTGATGTCTGAGCAGCAAAGGCAAATTCTCAGAGTTCGCTGGGGGTGGGGGCGGGGACTGATGGAGCACCCACGGGTCTACCTCCCATCACGGAGTAAAAGGTGTTAGGGAGCGAGGGCTGTGTGGGAGCGCAGAGATGAGCACCTATCCCCAGGGTGCAAAGGGAACAAAACAAGTGAGAGCTGATGACCAAGCCAGGTCAGAAGATGGCTGTGGGTGTGTGGGTGTGTGGGTGTGTGGGTGTGAAACTAAACCCAACGGCCGGGCTAAGAGACAGGAGACAAAGCTCATATACACTGAGGTGTGACTGAGCTGAAGCCTTTCCGAATAGCAGATCTGCATGGTTGATCAGGTGTGTCTGAAGCATGGCACACCAGAGACTTCTGGCCGAGGACCCAGGAAGAACACAGACCAGATTTCATACCTTGAAGGTCCAAGGCCAGAGAGTGGGACAAGAACCAACTCCTGGAATAGAATAAAGGTCAGAGCTGCTAGGCTAATACACAATGAGACCTCCCAGTTAGTGACAGAGCTGGTGTGTTGTACCACTGCCCCCAGGGATTGCTGAACAATGGATTAGAACAGACCAGAGCTATTGGTTCAGTGAGTGAGAAACCGGAAGTGGGCGGGGCCTTCAGGATTCGGAAACCATCCAGGTCCTTATAGCTCATCTTTCTCTAGACTCCAGGCTCAGGTTGGTCTCTGTGCATAAAAGTAGCTCTGAACTTCTGTATGGACCTCCGGGGGAGGGGATCACAGCACTTTACCAGCTAGATGTAAGGAGGTTTCAGGTGCAATCCTACTTAGCCCGCAGAGGAACCAAATTCAATCCCCTGCACTCACATCCACCTAACATAACCTGTAACTCTAGGGAATCTGACGTCCTCTTTTGGCTTCCATATATATAGCATAACTCTAATATATGTGTGTATATGTATACAGGTGTGTGTATATATGTATATATAATATAATGTATAATATAATGTATAATATAATATATATAACATATAATATATAATATGTATGTATACCCTACCAAGCACATGAAGTTAACATAAGATAAAATCTTAAATGATAAAACTAGCTGATCATGTGTTAGCAGTTAGGGCAGTAGTTCTGGCTGAGACAGGAAGGCAATAGAGAACCAAGTGAAACAATGTCAGACATGTACTACATCTGGGCAGCAATCACATCTGCCCATGGAAATCTGCAAGCACACTGTGCCATGCAACAATGACTCTAAATATCCACACATGGATGATTAATACATGGAGGAAAGTGGAATACACAAAAGGGTTCAAGACATATAAAAATTAAAAATTGTAACTAAAATCAAGGTTGCGTTAGGTCAGTTTAATGGGAGATTGAGCACAGTTGTGTAGAGGCTTGATGCAATCCGAGGATGACATGGACACTAAAGCACAGAGAGAGAAGAAGCCCAAGTGGTCACAGCACAGAGGTTACACAGGCCACACTCAAATATCTAACAATCATAGGACCGGGATCCTAGAGGGAGGGGGAAGGGAAGGAATGACAGAAGGGGGACCTACAGGGAGAGGATTTTCTACAGTTTATGAAGGATCAAATACACAGATTTGAGGAGCTTGTCACCCCCAAACGATAAGTGCAAACAAAATCACAACCATAACCGAAACTACCCAAGACGCCATCTCACCTGAGTCAGAATTGTGATGAGAATTTCCAGCACAGAACACAAGGGCTGGTGAGATATGGGGAATGGGCAGGGCCCCCTTACCCGCTGCTGCTGGGCAGGGCTCCTTACCTGCTGCTGCTGGGCAGGGCTCCTTACCCACTGCTGCTGGGCAGGTCCCCCTTACCCACTGCTGCTGGGCAGGGCTCCTTACCCACTGCTGCTGGGCAGGGCCCCCTTACCCACTGCTGCTGGGCAGGGCCTCCTTACCCACTGCTGCTGGGCAGGTCCCCCTTACCCACTGCTGCTGGGCAGGGCTCCTTACCCGCTGCTGCTGGGCAAGGCTCCTTACCCACTGCTGCTGGGCAGGGCCTCCTTACCCACTGCTGCTGGGCAGGGTCCCCTTACCCACTGCTGCTGGGCAGGGCTCCTTATCCACTGCTGCTAGGCAGGGCTCCTTACCCGCAGGGCCCCCTTACCCGCTGCTGATGGGCAGGGCTCCTTACCCACTGCGGTTGGGCAGGGCCCCCTTACCCACTGCTGCTGGGCAGGGCTCCTTACCCCCTGCTGCTGGGCAGGGCTCCTTACCCACTGCTGCTGGGCAGGTCCCCCTTACCCACTGCTGCTGGGAAGGGCCCCCTTACCCACTGCTGCTGGGCAGGGCCCCCTTACCCGCTGCTGCTGGGAAGGGCTCCCTTACCCACTGCTGCTGGGCAAGGCCCCCTTACCCACTGCTGCTGGGCAGGGCTCCTTACTCACTGCTGCTGGGCAGGGCTCCTTACCCACTGCTGCTGGGCAGGGCTCTTTACCCACTGCTGCAGGGCAGGGCCCCCTTGCCCACTGCTGCTGGGCAGGTCCCCCTTGCCCACTGCTGCTGGGCAGGGCCCCCTTACCCACTGCTGCTGAGCAGGTCCCCCTTACCCACTGCTGTTGGGCAGGGCTCCTTACCTGCTGCTGCTGGGCAGGTCCCCCTTATCCACTGCTGCTGGGCAGGACCCCCTTACCCACTGCTGCTGGGCAGGGCCCCCTTACCCACTGCTGCTCGGTGTGCATATAGCACAGCCACTATGGAAATCAGTGTGGAGGCTTCTCCAAAAGTTAAAAATAGAATTCCCATATGGTACAGCTATACCACTCCTGGGCACATTCCCAAAGGACTCTGTACTACACAGAGATACTTGTTCACCCATGTTTATGGATGGTCTATCCACCATAGAGAGGAAAGGGACACAGCCTAGCCGCCTATCCACAGATGAATGGATAATGAGAACCAGACATGTGTGCACAATGGAATTGTATTCAGCTGTTAAGAATATTGAAACTCACAGGGAAATAAATGGATCTGGAAAGTATTATATTAAGTGATGGGCCCTAGTCTCAAAAAGGAAAAAAAATCTTTCATATGCAGATACTAACTCTGATATATTTAATGTGTGTAAATGGGGGTTATACAAGTTGGTACAGACTGGGGAACTAGATAGGAGACCAGGAGGGGGAGTGAGAGGTGTTGGTAATGTGGTGGGGGAGCAAAAAGCTGTCCAGGACATGAAAGCAGAAAGGTGGGGGGTGGAAGAGCCTAAAGGAGGGTGCGGGGGGGAAACAAATGAAAAAATGCCAAAATGAAAAACTATTTTTATAAGCTAATGCAAATATTTTAAATTTATTTTCCAACACAAAAACTTCACATGCATGACTATTATAGTTAAACCACTGAAAAAGGAAAGATAGTTGATAAAAGCAATGAACAAAATAAAACAAACTCCAAAACTGTCTGTCAGATGACTCAGTGCTGAGGGGCCTCTACAGAGCATGTGCATATACAGTACGTGTGCATACAGAGTGCATGTGCTCACATAGTGCATGTGCACACACAGTACAGGTACACACAGTACATATGCACACAGTACATGAGAACATAGTACATGTGCACACATAGTGCATGTACACACACAGTACATGTGCACACACAATACATGTGCACATACAGTTCATGTGCACACACAATGCATGTGCACACACAATGCATGTGCACACACAGTGTATGTGCACATACAGTTCATGTGCACACACAATGCATGTGCACACACAGTGCACATGTGCATGCACAAAGGTAGGTAGAAGTGAAGTTTAAGTTGACAAGACAGCAGGACTGAGGAAAACTAGACTATGGAGTGGTTAGTTCATTTAAGGTGCAAAAGGTAAGAAACGCCAACGTTGAATCTCATGTTTACTGACCATATCCTCCAGTGATGAAATGAAATGAAATAAACCTTCAAATGGACCAAAAGTGAGGGCATTCATTACCCACTGACAGTAAAAGAAACAGTTTCTAGCCAGAAAGAAATAGTTCCAGGCAGAAATGCGGACATGGAGGAGGACGTGAGAGGCATCTGAAAGATCACCACCGAGAATGAACTATGTTGTGAACATGTCCGATCTGCAGCCTGCAGGCCAATGGGAGCTTTTAATGCAGCCCAATACAAAGTCATAAACTGAATCAAAAGTACTAGATGATGTATTTTGGTAACTCCATTGCACAATTCTTATGAACTTTGTCGATGATGACACGTCACAATGACAAACAGAACCTGAGTGTGAGCAGGGGATCTAGCCCCTTTACATCCTTGTCCAGATTCTACTGTCACCGAGGCTCAGGGTCTCTCCCCCGTCTTTTCTCAGGAACAGACCTCCTCTGGGATTGCCTACCTTCTCCGTTCATGCTGGGAAATACAACTCAAACTGAAACAAGACCCAGGCCCAGCACTAAGCTGAACTCATATCTTAAATATAGACACCATGGTCAGAGTGATAATAAACCAGCCTTCCCACACTCCCCCTGTAACAAAATGTGTTGGAGTGGAGGTCAGAGGGACAGTGGCAGAGCAAGGAGCCTCTGGCCCACAGACCAGTGCTTCCCTATGCTGGCTCAGTCATAGGCTGGTAATGGGCTTGCTTTCCAATAATGTTGGTTTCATTATAAGAATTAAAAGAATAGCTGGGCAGTGGTGGCGCACACCTTTAATCCCAGCACTGGGAGGCAGAGGCAAGCCGATTTCTGAGTTCAAGGCCAGCCTGGTCTACAGAGTGAGTTCCAGGACAGTCAGTGCAATGTTTTGCAATTTCATTCCTTTTTTATAAAAAGATTTATTTGTTTGTTTATCTATTTATTATACGTGAGTACACTGTAGCTGTCTTCAGACACTCCAAAAGATGATGTCAGATCTCATTATGGGTGGTTGTGAACCACCATGTAGTTGCTGGGATTTGAACTCAGGGCCTTCGGAAGAGCAGTCAGTGCTCTTAACCACTGAGCCATCTCTCCAGCCCTGTTTTATTTTTTATTTTTTATTTTTTATTTTTTTGGTTTTTCGATTTTTCGAGACAGGGTTTCTCTGTATAGCCCTGGCTGTCCTGGAACTCACTTTGTAGACCAGGCTGGCCTCGAACTCAGAAATCCGCTTGCCTCTGCCTCCCAAGTGCTGGGATTAAAGGCATGTGCCNCCATGCCCGGCTGTTTTTTTTTTTTTAAACAAAGATTTTATTCATTTTATTTTATGTATATGAGCATGTTTGTGTACCATGCGAGTGCTTCATATTCTCAGAGAATGGAACTCCACCTGCAACTCGGGTTACTGATAGCTGTAAGCCACTATGTGGGTGCTGGGGACTGAACCTAGTCCTCTTCAAGAACCGCAAGCTGTCATAAGCACCGAGCCATCTCTCCAACCCCTAGTTATTTATTCACAACAGACAACAGCTTATGTATCCCAGACTGGTCTTGAACTTGCTATGTTGCCAAGGATAGGTTGCGGTATTGCTTTTCACGCCTCCCTGGTCAATGGCTGTGCTGCAGGCAGATGCGGACTGGATGCTCAGTGCTTTCTTGCCTCCTTTCTGTGACTCATACTCTCAGACTCCTCTAAAGGCTGGATACAGCGAATGCAGAGAAAGCCTGGAGCTGCCCTGGGAATTTGCAGGGATTGCTTTTGTGAACACTATCAGGAGAACGGGCGTGGTTCCGGAGTAGGTGCCTTCAGGAGAATGGGTTCCACTGGTGTCTCTGTACACACCAGTGTTGTGCCTGGCGGGGGTGGGGGTGGGGGTAGGGGACACAGCTAATTTTCTAGATGGCAAATTTGATGTCTTTTGACATTAATGTCATCACTTCCCAAACCTTGAGAATTGGGTAAAGAGGAGTATGAGTCATTTGAGAAACATATATTTACTCAGAACCCGACATTTTTGGTAATTTACATTTGATAAAAATGATAGCATCGAAATTAAGCAATACTTTTAAAAGCATCCGGTGGCTTTCTTTATTGAAAACTAAAATCCTTGGTGAGCATTTCCTGGAAGCTGCTGAGAGACTGAGCTAGAGCGAAGGCTATTGCCTGCCACACGAGCAGGGTCCTCTAAACAGGAGTCGGTCTCAATGATATTCTAAATACGGTGTGTAATATTCAAAAATGCACACAAATCTTTGAGATAAATATTAATGAGGTTTAGAGATCCCAGAGGGCCATTTAGTGCAATGCACTCAGCTCAGGGACAACTTGAGGAAGCTTGTGAGGTTGTGGGGGAGGAGGTCCTTCTTTTTTTTTTTTTTTTTTAAAGATTTATTTATTTGTTTATTATATGTAAGTGCACTGTAGCTGTCCTCAGACACTCCCGAAGAGGGCGTCAGATCTTGTTACGGATGGTTNTGAGCCACCATGTGGTTGCTGGGATTTGAACTCCAGACCTTCGGAAGAGCAGTCGGGTGCTCTTACCCACTGAGCCATCTCACCAGTCGGAGGAGGTCCTTCTAATGAAGCCCGTGGAGTGGCTGATTTACAGCCCTGCCTCAGACGGAGGCTTGTCAGGACACCTATTTGGGAAAGGAGTGGTGAATAGAGTCCAGAAGGTCGTGCGCTCCCTTCCCCATCAATAGACACCGTTCATTACCTCTCTGCAGTTGCCAAGGATTATGAAGTGGGGGTCACTATGGTGGCTCATGCCTGTTGCCCCTGGGGTCTTTGGAAAGATAAGGCAGGGGCTCACTTGAGCCCAGGTGTTTGAGGTCAGCCTTGGCAAATAGTTCGAGTCCATCCTAAACAAACCATTGTGGTCTGTGATTTTTATCTTCTTTTTAAGCTAACAATTAGCCCCGCCCCTGCCCGCCCGCCCCCCCTCCCCCGTAGTCTCATAGATGCTGGTGCAGATGTGAGGCTTCTAGGTCAGAGATGAAGAAGAATTTATTAGTCGAAACAAAAACACTACCAAGGTTGCCAAAACTCTTCGGTTCACCACAGGACAATGAAAAAAAGGAAAAGGGCTGGGGTGCGTCAAAGCATAGGGATTGGGTAGCAAATGCACTAGGAGGTCCCACCAGCACTCATCACTTTGATGTGATGCTAATTTTGCAGCTTGAGGAAAATACAGCCCAATGGATATAGGGTGTCAGGCTCAGAGAGGTACTTTATGGGGGGCTTACTATCTTCTCAGCACAGTCACCCCAGCCCAGGTATCATATGCCTTTAATCCCAGCACTGAGGGGAAGAGAGCAGAGGCTGACATACCGCTATGAGTTAGTTCAAGGCCAGCCTGGTTTCCATAGTGAAACCCTATCTCAAACAACACGAACAACAAAAGTCACCACCAATGAAATACTGTATATGGAGAACACTAATTAGCCTAACAAGGAGTTTATTAATAATATTAAGAGATGAAGTGGAAGCAAGACAAGATGGGGGCACTAGGCTGGCGGGAGGTAATTGTGGATTGATATGATAAAACATGTATATGATTTATACATTGTGTAAATGTATGAGATTGTCAAAGAATAAATAAATGTGTTGCTTAAAACTACTAACCATCAATAGTAAGTTTAGCAAGATCTCAGAATAGCAGTCAATATGCAAAACAAACGAATGCATCTCCATGTTCTAACAGCAAATAATTGAAAATGAAGCTAACAAATAAAATATTTCAGAGCTGGAGAGATGGCTCATTGTTTGAGAGTGCTGAATGCTTTTCCAGAGTACCTGAGTTCAGCTCCAGCTCCAGCTCCAGCTCCAGGGCGGGGGGGGAGGTCTAAGTCTTCGGGTCTCCACAGACACTTCCCCAATAAGCTTAATTAAAAAGAAATCTCTTTAAAAGAAAATAAAATATTTCAAT
>NC_034599.1:92792709-92794003 GCF_900095145.1 Mus pahari
AGAGAGAGAGAGAGAGAGAGAGAGAGAGAGAGAGAGAGAGAGAACAGCAAGCAGTACCCAGGTCTGAATGAGTAAATTTTGTCACCACCATTAGCCTCTTTATGATACTGTATTATAATTTTTAAAATTGTTAGCATTGAGAGAAACCCCCAGAAGAGCACACAAAGAATTTCTCTGTGCTATTTGCTACAACCACAGTAAGAAACAAGAATCACAGTGAAACCTGAAATTAAGTGGGCAGAGTCCTGTGCACTTAGAATGGCAGCTACTTGGGAGGCTAAAGGGTTATTTGAAATCATAAGTTCAACCAGCCTGAGCAACAGCGGAAGACTAAAGGGACAGAGAACTGTATGCCTAAATGGAGAGGTAACCCTTTCTGATTATGTATATGTGTGTGCACCTGAGTATATGGATATGACCACATGTGTACTGGAGCTGTCATCAGAAGAGGCCATGGGATCTCCTGAAAGTAGAGTTTCAGGCAGTTGGGAGCCACCTTGTGGGTGCCAGAAACTGAACTCAGGTCCTCTGCAAGAGCAGGGAATGTTCAAAACCATTGAGTGATCCCTCCAGCCCCGAGAGGCCCCTAGAGGTAACTTTGTTTACTTTCATTATATTTTTTTCTAAAAATTTCAAGAATTGGAGCTTTTTATAGATTACAGAAAACAATAGGCGAAGAGTTCTTAGGACAGAACCAAACTATGAATATGGCATAGGATTCTGGTAAATTGTAGTTCATCAAGCAATGGTGCTTCATACCTGTGATCCTAGCACTATGGAGAATCACAAATTAAAGCCGGTTTGGGCTACATAATGAAAGAAAGAAAAGAGTGGTACCCACCCACTTCTTCCAATCAGACTGGGGAGAATTAATCCAATAGCTGCATCAGGATGCAAGGGATGTGGGTGGGGCAGCCACTGTGGTCCTTTCCTAAAGCTGCTGTCTAGCACCATCTCACTGTGTGGAAGAGAACATGACTCCATGGCAGTGGCACTGCTGTCAGTGTCCAGAGATGCGTGTTCTAGAGCATTCCTAGATGTCAAGAATTGTATTCCTCATTAAAACTCAGAAGCCGCGGCTGAAGAAGGCTGCCCCTTTTCCAGGCTTAGAGAAGGGAAGGTAGCAGATATGGGAGCCAGCCAAGTTGTTCCCGCTGAGAAGTTTTCAATCCTCCTTCTGAGTTTCTATTTCCTTATCATTTAAGATGAAAAACTGGAAGAAAGTTGACACATGGCCAGACAAGATTTAGTATTTACTACTTCTTCTTCTTCTTCTTCTTCTTCTTCTTCTTCT
>NC_034599.1:92794430-92797732 GCF_900095145.1 Mus pahari
TTTTTTTGGTTTTTCGAGACAGGGTTTCTCTGTCTAGCCCTGGCTGTCCTGGAACTCACTTTGTAGACCAGGCTGGCCCTGAACTCAGAAATCTGCCTGCCTCCGCCTCCCGAGTGCTGGGATTAAAGGCATGCGCCACCACGCCCGGCTTGTTTTGTTTTTTGACTTTCTTTTCATCCCAAACTCTGTCCCAACTCCTGGTCACTTCCTCCCACAGTCCCTCTCCCCTCCCCCTCCCTTTCTCCTCTGAGAGAGTGGAGCCCCCACTCCATATTCCCCCCCCCCCGCACATTATGGAGTTGGCTGTCTTGCCTGGCCTCAGTGGGAAAAGCGCCTAGCTCAGTTCTTCCTTCTAGTTCCCCACAGTCCTGTCAGCTCTGGATGGCTTGATGAAGGTGCGTGCACTTGCTAATCTGGGCCTCAGCAGGGATTCCTGTGAGCAAACCACCACCTTGTGGCAAACAACATGACTTGCAGGAGAAAATCTTTCAGACCAAAGCGTTTCGTTAGCCACAAAGTTTAACTTTTTTTTTTTTTTTCATTAAAACAAAGCAAAAATAATACACGCGTTTCTTGGTATAAACCTAATTAAAAGGTATGTTTTCCAGAGATTTGGCTTTGGACAGAACAATCTCACTGACTGATATTATCATATATAAAAAAGATTAAGTTCCAGGTGCTGGAGAGATAGTTCAGTGGTTAAGAGCACTGGAGGCTCTTCCAGAGAGAAGACCTAGGGATCAATTCAGCTCCCCACGTGACAGCTCACAACCATAGGTAGCTCAAGTTCCACAGGATCTGGCGATCTGGCGCCCTCTTCTGACCTTCTTGGGCACTAGACACAGACGTTGCAGATAAAACATACATATAAAAATAAGTAAGCCCCCCCCCCCAAATTCCTTAAATACGGCATAAAAGGCATGGTAGCCCAAAGTGATGCATTTGGGGGGAGAGATGCACTTAAATTCTTATTTTTAGATTTTATTTGTTTTTGTTTTGGTTTTGGTTTCTTGTTGGTTTTTCGAGACAGGGTTTCTCTGTGTCGTCCTGGCTGTCCTGGAACTCACTCTGTAGACCAGGCTGGCCTCGAACTCAGAAATCCTCCTGCCTCTGCCTCCCAAGTGCTAGGATTATAGGCGTGCACCACCACCGCCTGGCAGATTTATTTGTTTTCTATTATGTGTATGTTTTCCCTAGATATGTATGCATACCTCGTATGGCGCCAGGAAAATGAGGAAATCAGAAGAGGCTGAGGATCCCCTGGAACTAGGATTGTGAGCTACCCTGTGAGTGCTGGGAACCGAACCCTAATCCTCCGTGAGACCAGTAAGTGCTTATAACCTCTGAATCATCTCTTCAGCCACACATCCCCCTGTCTCTGTCTTTTAATGGCCTTTTAATCAAATCAGACTATTGATTTGCTTGGATTAATAATCACTATCTGTACCTCTTGGGAATGTGTAGTCTTGACTTTCAAAGTTAATTCTGAATTCACAATTACTTGCAGACTTAAAAGACAGCTCTCGTGTTCCTGAAAAGCCATCTTAGGCGAGGCATTACTTGAAGGATTTCACGGATAGAAAGCTGCGCACCAACTCCTGCAGATAGGCAGGAAGGAGGCGGGAATCCAGGCGCACCAAGCACGGAAGGGTGGGATCTTTACCTTAGTGCCTCCAGACCAGCAGTCCCTTCAGCCAATAAGAGCTGCCCACTGGCGGCGGAGGGCTGGGTGCTAGGTTGCCAAGACGACAAAGACGCTGCAGAGAGAGTTGGAGGCTCTTTGGCTTCATCCAGGTCCGGTATTTGGTATCTATTGGGTGATATCGTTCACAGACATTGTTTCCTAGTAGTTTTCCGGGACTTGTAGGCACTACGGAACTTTCTATATCTGCTCAAATTCCTCAGTGAACAGTCCTGTGACAGCCTGCTGGTGGTGTCTACAGGCATTCCCCGGCTCCTAAGTGAAGGGGCTTCGGAGCACGCACGCGCGCGCGAACACACACACACACACACACACACACACACACACACACACACACACCAGCCTGGTGACCCGCTGGCTCCCGGGAGGGAGGAGGATGGGAGGGAGAGCGAGAGTGAGTCAGTCTATGTCTGTCATTTTGCATCAGTACACTGATTGGACCTCTCTGGTCTCGCTGCTTTGCCCAGAGGTTGTAGGGCAGCTACCTTGCTGACAGCTCATTCCCCAGGAAATTGTTTGGTTTCTTTGCAGAGCGATGGGAAACAGGAAGAAGGAAATTGCCCTGCAGGTAAGCCTGGAGGGACGTAAGCTACTGGCACTTGTTTGAGAGGTTAGTGTGAGAGTGGGATGTGCAATTAAGACGACTTTCCACTTACTAGCCCTGTGAGACAGTGTTCGGGAGCTCACGTGCCCTATCCTTCTGTGATAACGTATAAATAAATTACCTGGAGCACCCATTAATGGTCGGGATATTTTATATAAATATCCCAACCAAGGCACAAGCTCTTAAAGGGCTTTTGCAACCGTACTACTCAATTGGGCATTAATATAAAACCATAAATCCAAGAGAAGATGAAACAAGCTTATTTTCTGTTGGATAATAATTGCAGGAAATACACAGGATATATACAGATTCTTTGGATATGGGCATTCATCTGTGTGCTCTGTGGTGACCAGTTTCCCTTCCTGCACCGTTCTCTACAGTTTGGCTTGACCAGTGTTGTGTGGTGAGCCTTTGCTGTGTAGAGGGCTTTACTTCAGGTGCACATAGGACAATCTAGATCTTTCCTCCTCCTTCTCCTCCTCCTTCTCCCCCCACCTCACTGGCTTTGAGACAGGGTCCCTCTTTGTAGCTCACCTGTGAAGTGAGGCTCTGTGACTACCCAAAGGGCCATGCAGCTTTGACATACTAGGACTTCAGAGTGGGGAGATCTTCTGCCTTAGAGTCTGAGGATTGGGTTCCCCTATTACTGTTGTGGGAACCATTTCCTCCACCTCTGAGCTCTGAACAGAAGCAGGGCGAGTAAGACATAAGCGGCAGAGTTACGGTGATGACTCTGGACAGTTCCAAGCTGCCTGCATGCATGCTCTCCATGTGGCTCACAACGGCCCGTGGGCCTCTCAGTTCATCCTTTAATGCCACATATCCCTATGGGGGGGTTGGGGGGAGGATGCGGGGTGAATAATACTTATTAGTAGTGTTTTATGTTATTCCTCAGATATCTGAGTATGACCTATACTCAAAGTAAGTGCTCCAATCTGGAGAGAGAGAGAGAGAGAGAGAGAGAGAGAGAGAGAGAGAGAGAGAGAGAGAGAGAGA
>NC_034599.1:92798072-92823303 GCF_900095145.1 Mus pahari
CTTTTCTCTTTTGTGTACATACACACACACACACACACACACACACACACACAGAGAGAGAGAGAGAGAGAGAGAGAGAGAGAGAGAGAGAGAGAGATTCCTTGAAAATAGAGAATCTGTAAACCTTATGTAGTTTTCTTCCATAATTGGTGGTTAATACACCCTAACAGACTTTTACATATTTTTATCAAGGATAAGTTGTAGGGAGTTGGAGAGATGGCCCAGTGGTGAAGAGCACTGATTACTCTTCAAGAGGACCTGGGTTCAATTCCCACCACCCGAGTAGTAGCTCACAGCCTTCTGTAACTCCAGTTTCAGGGGATCCAACACCCTCTTCTGGCCTTCTCAGGCACGAGGCATGCAAGTGGTGCACAGACAGATGTGGAAACCAAACACCCATACACAGAAAACATAAGTAAATAAATCTTAAAAAAAAAAACTCTTAAGAAGAGCAAGTTGTAATTTTCATGATATTTTCAATTGAATAATGTCAACCCAATGCCCTATATCTGTTATATTTCTCTTTGTTGTGACAAAATACCAGACAGAAGCTATTCAAGAGAGAGTTTATTTGGGTTCACTGTTCTGGGGATAGGTAACAGAGATGAACAGCAATTAATGGCTACTTCTTTGGCAATGAAAGCTTGCAGCTTGGCTTGTTACGACTGGGCAAACAGGAAACTGAGACAGGTCTGGAAGTAGGTGCTGAGCTATAGAGCCCTCAATGCCTATCCTGACTGGCTTATATGTGCCAACGTTGTCCCGTGTTGTAAAGGTCCCAGAACCTACAATAATGCCACCATTGGCTTGAGAGCATGTGTTCTAATGCAGGGGCCGATGGAACGCATCTCACTGTGAAACCGTAACACTCCCTATGGAATCATGTTAGTTAGAAGGAACAGGAAAGCTATTGTCTAGTGGAGGAACCTGGTTGACTTCCATGAGTGGTTAAGCCAGTGTGGTCTCTAAGGGGCAGATGGAAACTGTGTATCACTCGGTTGGCTGGAATGAGGGCAGATCTCCGCAGCTTCTCTAACATGACAAACCAGGGATACACCACATGAGCCAAAGTAGCAGAAAACAGGCATGCTGGACTGAGGGTCCCACAGAGGAACTGCCAAACAGTCTCCAAAGAGTCAAATGACGGAAATAAAACAGCTGGCAAGTGCCATGTGGTGGTGGTACATGCCTTTAATCCTGGCACTTGGGAGGCAGAGGCAGGCAGATTTCTGTGAGTTTGAGGTCAGCCTGGTCTACAGAGAGCCAGGACTGTCACACAGAGAAACCCTGCTGCTGCTTCTATTAACACAAAGCAACCTCCTCTATGATTCCTGCACAAATACATGCAACACTTTTTAATGTCTGAGGATGGTGCACATTGTTTGTAGGTTAATTATTTTTCCTGTCATATAAGGGGGGAGGGAAGAAAGAAAGAAGATTGCCAACAGAAGACATTTAGAATTGCATTTGGGAATATTGCAGAGAGAGAGAGAGAGACACAGAGAGAGTCAGAGAGGAGAGGCTGACATCTCTGCCCCTACTGACGATGCTTTTGGTCCTATCTGTCTACAGGTCAACATCAACACGCAGGAGCTTTGGGAGGAGATGCTCGGCTCTAAAGGACTGACTGGTGATTCTAAATGAAGCCACTTCCCCTAAGCCATTCTTTCAGAAACCGTTCAATGATACATGTGGAGAAGGGACCACCATGGGTGGTATTGTTGTAAACCTGGGTCTCAGTCTCTAGTGCTGCATTAGCCAGGGACGGTGGCATATGTCTGTAACCCCAGCGTTTGGGAGCTGGAAACAGACTGACCAGAGTTCAAGGTTCACATGGCAAGTCTGAGGCTAGCCTGTTTCAAAATGCACAAACGGAAAAGGAACCAACTGACTTCCTCTTGTCTGTGTGCACAGTGATCCACCTTCTCTGTGTTTTCCCTCTCCAGTTCAGCAAAGTCCCACGGAAAAATTCCAAAAGTATAAGTTCATCATTTTAAAATTGCACAGCACTCCGAGAAGTGCTGAAATTTCGTGCCCTCCCAATGTTGTGCATATCACTTGCTCATTATTCTCTTAGAAACCAGTTATCAAACTGGCTGTCTCAGTCCTTGAAATGCTTGTATCAGCTCCGGTCCCATCCAGCTTCTACTGCCCACTGGTGTCTTGAAACAGAGTCCCTGAGAATACCAGGTACCATTCGTTGTACTTCATGTAGTTGGACATCAGTAAACTCAGCTCGGTGAGCGAGTCAGTACTGTCAGGTACAAGGGTTCTCTTGGTTAAGAGCTGATTGCTGTATTCAGTTGCATGACCAAGTACAGAGAATCTTAATGATATGGCACACAAAAGGAGAATGATTTTTGAAGGGAAAATGGGCTTTCCTGGAACTCCCAGGATGGTGAATGAGACATCACAAAGAACTGGAACCAACCAGGGACTACACAATTATTGTCCACAGCTGTCTTCTTTGTCTCAGTTACCACTGCTGGGTAACACTTTACCCAAGCAATTGTGGCTTAAACACAGGCTACCTTCCAGTACCTGTAGTTCTTGGATGAAGTGCAGTCCAGCTGGGTGCTTCTGGCCCCGGAGGCTTTACCAAGGCTGTTTCTGTGTCACAGATAGATTTTCGCTTTGGGGCAGACTTGCTTCCCAGCTCTTTTTATATGGCTGTTGGTGGATGGAGCTCACTCAGTGGTTGCCAGCAGGGTTCACGACCTCACTGGCTGTTGACTGGAGATGTAATTGCTTGTCATTGGTTTCTGTGTGAGGCCTCTCACATCATGGTAACTTGCTCGCTCCAGACTGGGCACTGAGAGACCACCGCTGTGAGTCAGACTTTGTTAACTTAGGAAGTCAGATCCATACTCTGTTGTGCTTCCTAGAAGCCCATCACGAGATCCAGCCCACTCGCAAGGGCTAGGGCTGATAGGATGGTGTGTGCCCCAGGAGGCTGGCATCTTGGAAGTGACCATGCTCTCCTATCGCGGTTCCTCCCTCTCCTCCAGGCAACTCTGCACCCTGTTCTCCTCCTCTATCTACATCTCTCCATGACTCTTCAGCATTCAAGAGCACTCCCTCTCTCAAAAACCCCACTCCTTCCCAACCCCTTCCTTTACTGTTTCCTGAGATGTGTCCTGAGCTGAGATGGCTTTCCAGAGCGCGTCCTAGGTTTCCCCTCCGTTTCTACGTTCTACTCTACAGACGATCACAGTTCTCATTCCAAGGCTCACCTCCAAAGTAGCCTATTTATGCCAAGTCTTTCCTGAACTCCACTTTTCTCTTCATGGGGAGCCCCCTAAGGCTCTGACAAGCTCCCCACCATATTTCCAGTCTGACATACCCTGTCTGTCACCCCAGACTCTAACACAACAGTATTAATTTTTCCATCTGGCATCTGCAGCAGACTCACCCAAGCCTGGGGTCAAATGGATACCAAATAATGCTAGTCCCGTTGATCCAGTGTGTGTGTGTGTGTGTGTGTGTGTGTGTGTGTGTGTTTGTGTGTGTAGGCACACTCTCCAGTCAGAGGGATTATGAACCCTTTAGATGGTGCCAAGGGTTAACAGTTGTACCCATGCATCTGCTTTGAGAAGGTAAATTCAGCTCCAGGGTAAAACAAACTATACATTTTACCAGTGGTGAAAGGACAAGCATCATGTATTATTTTTGGGGACTCTGCTATGTGCCCACTGCCCTGATAGGTGCTTACGTGACCATGTCTAATATTTCCTGAGCATTGACTATTCCAAGCCTCCCTTCAGTAGTTCAAGAGTGGAAAGCTCTTCTAAGACCTCTTACTGGACAGGTTAGAGGAATGAACACACACACACACACACACACACACACACACACACCTCCTTTACTACAGGCTGCTTCCCTCTGATCGCAAAGGCTAGACCCTGCATGGTTCCCTCTGATCACAAAGGCTAGACCCTGCATGGTTCCCTCTGATCACAAAGGCTAGACCCTGCATGGCTCTGGTCCATATGAGTTGACTCAGTCTGTGCAGCTCCCTTACAGGCTTTACAGTTTGCTCCAATCACATGGGGGGAAGGCGAGATCTGGCAAACCCAGCTCCAACACCCACTAGAATGGACAACACGAAAGAAACCCAAGTTCCCTTCTGACAGTCTCTCGGGTTCACCTCTTAGGAGAAAGATGTTGACTTTACAAGTAAACGAATGCTGCTTTACCCAAAGCAAGAGGCTTTTTTTTTTCTTCGAGACAGGGTTTCTCTGTGTAGCCCTGGCTGTCCTGGAACTCACTCTGTAAGCCAGGCTGGCCTCGAACTCAGAAATCCGCCTGCCTCTGCCTCCCGAGTGCTGGGATTAAAGGTGTGCGCCACCACGCCAGGCTAGCAAAAGGCTTTAAAATGTTATTTAGAAAACGTATGTGTACGAGTGTTTTGACTGACTGTATGTCAGAGCACCATGTATATGCAGTAAGCATGGAGACCAGAAGAGGGTGACTGATCTCCTGGAACTGGAATTACAGGTAATTGTTAGCTGCCCTGTATGTTCTGGGATCAGAACCCGGTTCTCTACGAGAGCAGCAGGTGTTCTTGACCACTGTGCCATCTGAGAGGCATGAAAGCAAATGGCTTTTAATTCATCAGGAGAAAAGCCACAGTTATCAGTGGATAAGAGTCACCTGGAGGCTACTGGTCCTCTCTGCTGACCTACTTTTGGAGTAGTCTGTGTTCCCTTCAGATATTCACCGAGTAACACTCTGCACCAGGCCTGATCCCCGAAAGGTAAAGGGATCACCTTAAAAAACAAGCTGCTGCTTCTTCCACTCACTTCAGCTCTTCCTTCTCCACCCCACCCCCACTCTCCTTTTAGACAGGTTCTCATGTAAAACAAAACTCCCTTGTAATTGAGTATGGTCTTGAACACCCGATCTTCTTGCCTCTGCCTCCCAAGGGTTGAGATTACACTTGTGAGCCACCGTACCCACCTACTTCATTATATTTCAGATCCGAATTTCCACGTTGGAATGAGGGATGGTTATGTTTCATGCTCATTCCTAACACCTACCCCACAAGCGTGTCCACTGCAGGGGGCAGAGGGATGAGAGCAGACTGTCACCATGAATGTGGCTGTCTGATAAGCATTGTCATTCCTCACCTCCGGCAGTTGTGGATGTCTACCAGGGCTGGTGTGGACCCTGCAAACCCATGGTTAGCCTCTTCCAGAAGATGAGGATCGAGGTCGGCTTGGACCATCTCCATTTTGCTTCGGTAAGATTCCTTCTCAGCAAAAAGTCACACCACAGCTTAAACAATTTAACCACAGAAGAAGCAAGGGCCAGGATGCACAAGCTGCCTTTCAGATGGAAAGGCACCAGCTGTCATTGTGTCCTGTAGTTCCTCTAAACATAAAAGCGCCAACCTCACCACCAAACTGTATGCAAACATGTCACTCAGTAGCATCTGCATATCCATCTTAGTTGGTGAACACTGTTGGCCGAAATGTTACTTCCAGAACCTAGTGTTTCGAGACTTCCATCTTCTAGTCATATGGGGGATCTTTGAGCAAATGTTTGCTTCAAGTACAGAAATGGGAATTCCACAGTGATGTGAAAGAGTCCCCACCGACACCCCTCACACTGATGGATGATGAGGTTCACAGACACTAAAGACAACAGGAGCCAAAAGGACTTACGCTAATCTCTCAGGAGGTCAGACTCCAAGGACCAGAGACACTGAAGGGGTTGTCTGGGGACCCTCAGACACAACCATAGGAGGATGTCAGATGGTGGGGTTCCCTGGACCAGTCAGTAGCTGGGTGGGGAGCCAGAGCAGCTCATGCTCTGAAGTCAAGGGAGAAGCCAAAGTCAGCTTCTCCTTTGACTCTCCAAGGCAATGCTGCTGACACAGCTGTCACCAATGTGTTGACCAGACAGCGAGCTGGGCTTCATTTGGGAGGTGCATCATGAGGGAGAGCATGGCATTGCTGTGACCCTGCCCGCTGACAGCTTGTTCTCTTCAGGCAGAGGCAGACCGCCTTGATGTTCTGGAAAAGTACCGAGGGAAGTGCGAGCCAACCTTTCTGTTTTATGCAGTAAGTATCTTTGCGGACACAGAACTGTTGACTGTGGATCTCTGGTGTTCAGATAGACGAATCGGGTCTCAGGAGCCACCATGAGGCCTCAGCCATACTAAAGGGTGATGTCACTGACACACCCTCCAGACTGATTCATTCCGGTCCTGAAGAGCATCCCTAAGGCATGGTCCGGCACAGATGTGCTCATTCCTTTTCCACAGGAGATGACAGACTCATCGCCATGGTAGCCACTGGTGGCTGGACAGCCCTCCTAGGCAGCTATGCACGGCAAAGGACACACATGTTGATGTGTTTATAAAAAGATAAAGAGGAGGGAGATATGTTCTATGGAGGTGTGATGAGGTGTGGGGGGAGGGGGTGCCTCTGTGGGCCCATGCTCTAGATTGTAGCTTGTCTCTCAAAGCATGACTTCCAGATTTCTCTTCTCTGCCGAGGGGAACTTTTAGGGGGAAATGAATACATTATATATAGAGAAGCTGTGTGTTTGCCCTGATAACCACAGTGTGAAATGGAAGAAAGGCAGAGGAGCCCCCTGGGAACCAAAGGGTTCTGTGGTGACAGGTGACTTGGATGTCTTTGGATGTGCCACCCATGACCAGCTCCTGCTCCTCAGCGCCCACAGTTGCATGCCTGGGTTCCCAGGTTGAGGCTGCCTGCCAGATCCAGGAGGTAATTGGTGGATGTGCTGATCCAGACTCAGCCCTGCCCACTCATGGTAGTCAGGGAAACCAGGGTATGCTCTTCCAGGACCCTTGGCAGCCAGATCTCTTAGCCTCGGCACCACGAGGGTCACATAGTAGAAGCTATTGTAATTATTTGTTAGATTTCTATTTATCTTTCATGTGTGTGTGTGTGTGTGTGTGTGCGCGCGCGCGCGCGCGCATGTGTTACATCACTCATGTGCAGATCAGATAACAGCTGGTTCTCTCCTCCCACCACGTGGGGCCTGGGGACATCATCAGATCATCATCATTCCCAGTAAGAGGCCTCTTCACCAGCCGAGCCATCCTGCCAGCCCCGCACATTAAAAACTTGAGCTTTGTCTTCCAGGAGGGGCTTCTGTGGTGGCTATATGGCCGTGGTTGGCAGGAGAAGGAGATGGCCGTGTCCATCCAGCCACGCTGGCCCTCAGAGCTGCCACAGAACACAGATGTTATCGAAGTCATTGGATTGCTTAGGCCAATGGTGGTTAAAACAAGAATCGCAGTCATCTGTGGGGACTCAGGTCACAACCTCCAACCCATGGCGGTTCACGGAGGGATGGAGAGAAATGGAGTCAGGGCCATTGTACAGGAGCTTCTCTTCGGGTTTCATCTCTCAGTGATGTACATAGAGAAAGCAAGAGCAGAAAACTCAGGTCCACACTAAGCGTAGAAGTCTTCCCTGACTACCGCAGCCCGTACTGTGGATTCCTTCTTCCACGTTTATGCTGATAAGCTTCAGACACAGAGTCCCCTATTACGGCAGTTTTTGTTTTGTGAGGCTTTGTTATGTCTTTCTAAGGTTGGCGGTTATATTCTCTGCCCCACCCCGAGTGCTTGGTATAGTAAGAGAGCTCATTTGTTAATAAGAGCTTATTTGTTAATAAGCCACATATAAGTTACATTTAGCCACACAATCTTCTGTGGGTTGCTCCTCCCTTAACTAACTCCCGGCTGCCCTGAAGGAAACTTTGACAAGAGGGATGTCAGGGAGAAGGTGGAGATCAGAGAGGAGTCCTTAGAAGAGTTAGGAGCCAAATTGAGGGCCTCACGGTGGGATGGGCCCCAGGAACTGGCAGTAGAGGTGACGGTAGGGGATGTGGGCCTAGGGTTGATGCACCTTGGCCTTAGGCACAACCTCCTGAAAGCGATGGCCAGCTGAGAGGAGGATTTCACGTGGCCTGTCACATTCCAGAGAGGAGAGCTGGTGGCTGTGGTGAAGGGAGCCAACCCCACCCTGCTTCAGAAGACCATCTTACAGCAGCTGGAAAAGAAGGTTCTGGCTGAAGGCCGGGAATGGAGCATGGTAAGTGGAGGTTACTTATCCAACTGGCGGGCTCACAAGAGCGTTCACGCAGGGGTCCCCTCCCCATGCAGACCTGGGCCTTTTCTTCACCCAGGTCCTTGGGAGGGTGCACAGTTAGAAGTCTCTCGGGAGTGATCCTCTTTCCTCTCCAGAGTCCCTGGAACATCTTTCATCCATTTCCCTTTCAGTCACAACTAAACTCTTTGTAAGGACTTCGGGGACAGAGAGGAATTGACAGAACTGAGTAGTGACTTTGTCACCCTTTTGGTCCCATAACAAAATACTTGAGGCCATTGATTTTTAAGATGGAAAGGTTCATTTTAGCCCACATCTTAGGCTTCTGCCCATAGCCAGTTAGGTCTGCTGATTTTGAGCCCTTTTGGGGCAGCATGTGGAGAAGGCTGTTGATCCTATCGGGGGCTGGAAAGAGTTAACCTTCTTCTCCAATCACCTTCAAGTTCACTCCCCTAGTGACCTTATGGCCCCATCTCTTGAGGTTCCACCATCTTGCCAGGATGAGTTTAAGACATGGGCTTTCGGAGGGGTCAAAAACACCACAAGAAAACCCACAGAATCAACCAACCTGGGCTCATAGGGGCTCACAAAGACTGAACCAACAACCAGGGAGCCTGCATGGGGTTATCTTGGTCTTCTCGTGGGACTCCTAACAGTGGAGCAGGGGCTGTCTCTGACTCTCTTGTCTTCTTTAGGGACCCTTTCCTCCTATTGGGTTGGCTGGTCTAGCCTCAGTCCGAGGGGAAAGGGGAGGTGCCTAGCTTTACTGTAACCTGGTATGCCAGGCTTGGCTGCTGTCCACGGGAGGCCTGTCCTTCTCTGAAGAGAAACAGAGGAGGAGATGAGACATGGGGCAGAGGGGAGGCTATGGGAGAGGAGAGAGGGACAACTGTGGTCGAGATGCAAAAAAGAAAGAAAGAAAATGAATGTATTTATAAAAATAAATAAATATATGATGAAAAAAAAAAGGCATGGGCTTTTGGGGAAAACCTAGAATACAGCAAATGATAGGAAGGCCTTCTCCCAGCCTTAGGGTGAAGTCTCTCCCAGTGACGCACACACTCAGATTCTTAGAAGTTTTAGGTCATTTCCTTAATGTAGAAATTTAGCTTTTGGATTACCATGGCATACAGGATCTACATAACTTGTGGCTTTGAGAAGCTGTGTCCACAGTAATACAGACTGCACCATCTTCACAGCTAACTGGCACTCGTTTAAAAGTCCATACATCATAGGTACATGGAGGTATTTCCAGGCACTTTGTGCGTCTGCCGAGCATCCAGCCTGACCTTGGGTGTTCACTGTCCACACTTTCATACGAGGTTCCAAAGAGCACAGCCCCTTTTCTAGAACATACAGAATCCGGTCATACTTCCATGTTCCTAAGGATACTTGCCATATTTCCCAAAGAAGGAAAGCCATAGGCTCACACTGTTGTGGAAGATGGTCTGTCCCTTGATTTCTCTGCACTGGGTGGCTCATCCCTTGAATGATCTACCATCTTCATCTGAAGGCTACTAGCAGAATACTGGCTTCCAGGCAGCTAGGTCTTAAAGCCCACACCCACAGTGATGCACCTACTCCAACAGGGCCACGCCTTCTAATAGAGCCACACCCTGGGCCCTCTACCTGCCTTTGGTTAAGGGGCAGACTCTAAAGCTCAAGACCAGCAAGGATCTCCTCCGCCCCCCATCCCTGCCAGTACTAACAAGGCCCTTGTTGCCCAAGCTCTGATCCCTGTCCTTATCCTCAAGGCTTACCGTGTTCTGCGCTTTGAACTTCTGTATTCTGATGCTCTTCTCTGAAGATGCCAAAATTCGTCACAGTCTTTGCGTGGGCTGAGTCCTTTCTCTCTGTGACTGGTTTGTCCTAGGTTACTGATGAGGAACTTCTGGGTGCACTCAAGTGGCCTCCCCGCAGAAAGGACGGTGGCGAAGATGGGGACATAGGTGAGTGCAGGCCTGATGAGCAAGGTGGATCCCGACATGAGGTGCACTTTTAGCAAGCAGGTCGCCAGGCTATTGTGCCATCTTGGTTCTGGGAAGCTAGCCATGAGCATTTTGTCTTCAATCACTGGGTTTCAAACAAATGGTATCAGACCTCCCCGTTGCCCATTGGCGGCCAATCATAGGTACATTTGACAGTTGTCTGATGAGACTCAAATGCGACTTTTGTGGCAGTCACTGGACATAAGGAAATAATCCTTCTAGAAACGTCAGAATAATAATAGAGAAGAGGAGCAATGAATTCTGTCTGAGCCAGAGAGTTCAAGTTTCCCTTACTATCTCCTTGTAAAACACCAGAAGCCCTCCCTTCCACAGCCTCACTTCCTCTGTTCACAGCCCCACCCCCTCTCTCCCTCTTTCGCTAGCTAGCCAGCCGCTATCAGCCATAAGTCTCATAGGCACTGTGCCATGTCCCTTCCTGAGCTTTCCTATGAGAAGAGTGGCCCTGCTGCATTTGAGGACCAGAGAGTTAGACAGGCTGCCGCTGGGAAGATGGCTTGCATTAACAGCCAAGATGCCAGGGAACTGGGACTGGATACAACGGGTGGAGGGAAGCTTGAGATACATGGCTGTTTCTCATAGGTGCACAGTAAGGATGGTTGGGATCAGAATCTGACAGGCATGGCTTAGAGTAAGACTCTGCTGAGCCTTAATTACTGGTTATCCCTCCTTCCCCGCCTGCCAGCTACCTCCCAACAAGGCCATAGGTTGGGGACCAAGGGTCCCTAGGCAACATTTGCCCAATGGATAGCGTACACCTATTTAGTGCAGGCTTTACAGATAGTCCCAGTAGAAACCTTTCTTAGCTACGGATGGTTTTGTTTCACTGTGGCAGGACAGATAGAAAGGCTGAGAAACAGAAAACAGATGGTGGGAAATGTTGATTCTGTAGAAGATGCAGGTAAGTTACCAAGGGCAAGTTCATGTCAATAGGAACCCAATAGAGATGGGCTCCTGGAACATACAAATTGTTGCCTACAGAATTCCCATAGCTTGGACCTAGGTGGCCCCTGTTCACCAAGGCTGACCCCAAGCAATGTCAAAACTAAAGCTAAAACTGAAACAAAAAAATGGCTCACACTGCTCTGTCTGACCTCCTCTCTGGAAACCTGAAGAGGGCAGAGGGGTTTGAAGCTGGAGTCTAGTAGCTGAGAAGCACAAAGTTCAGATGCAGGGCTCGGGGCAACCATTTCTGTCACACGTAAGAAAGGAAAAAAAAACAAAAAAAACAAAAAAAACAAAAAAAACCTGCAAGGGGGCTGGAGAGTGGCTCAGCAGTTAGGAACACTGGCTGCTCTTCCAGAGGACTCGGTTTCTTACCCAGCACTCACGTGGCAGCTCACATCTGTAACTTCAGTCACAGGGAATTCAGTGCCTTCTTGGGCCTCCGTGGGTACTGTATGGCCATGGTGCACGGGCATACAGGTAGGAAAAAATCCATACCTATAAATTTATTTTGCAGAAGCAAAGGAGTCATGAGAATAAAAAGAAAACCAGATAGGCAGCAGTTAAAGTCGAGAGCCACAAGAGGGGGACAGGAAGGCCTGAGGGTGGCTGGGCCTGTTACCTCTGCCCCCGTGTTCCTTGCTCACCCATCTCCAGGCAGCTCATTCAGCCATTCCAAGTTTGTTTCTGAACAGTCTTTTGTAAATGTCCACCCCCATGTGTTCCCAGACTAGAGTTGAAAGAATCAGACAGACTCTGCCCACACAGGGCTGGGGTGCCTGGCTGTGGTCTGGTGCCAGGTTGGTGCCATTCCCTAGAGGCTGAGTCTATGGAGACCTGAAGCCCAAGCCTATCCCTGGTACTTGCTACGATGGAGCTGGCACTGAAACAACACTGTCCCTGCAAATGGCTTCCCAGCCATCTGACAGTGCTCTCTTGGTTAATTTCAGCGTCATCAGGAAAGACCTGTACATTGGGCATCATTAAGCCAGATGCAGTGGCCCATGGGAAGGCTGAGGAAATCATCATGAAGGTGGGAGGTGCATGATGTACCTTTCGTAACTGTTCTCAGGTCTCCTGCGATAGATGCACAGGGATGGGGGCAGCAGCCTCTGGGATGCATTGAGGGAAGGCTTCTGATGAGTTCTAACTCAGATTCTGTTCAAGGTTATGACACTGTTAGATCTGGGGGGCGGGGTGCTGAGGGTGCTAAGGACCTGCATTGCTTTTATCTTTCTATTAAGATCACTACAAGTATGGCCTTGAGTCACATCTGAGGAATACACTCATATGTATATGTATGTGTGCACTTCTCCCCAAACCCTGGGGCGTATGTATATATATATTTACGTATGTATGTGTATACTTACGTATACGTAATGTATATTATGTATATTCTGCAGATCCAGGAAGCAGGATTTGACATACTATTAAAGGAAGAGAGAACCCTGACAGAGGCAGAAACGCAAGCGTTCTATCAACACAGAGCCAGCGAGGTCAGCTCATCTGCTTCTATTGGTCCATCTCATCCTCTCTCCTCCTCTAACACTCTGGTGATAGGTTGATAGCCGCTTGGGGGGAATAACATGAAGAACAAGAACATGAACGGCAGGAGGGTGGGTAATGGATTTGCAGCTCAGAATACGATCGGAGCCTGTACCGCTCAAGTACCGTGGCTGTAAGGAAACTATTTTAACAGTCAGCAATGGAATAAAGGTGTTTATCAGAAGGATGCTCCATAACTCCTAGAGCTGATGACAGAGAATGAAAAGGTTAACAAGGATGCCTAGCGAGAAGGGGGACCAAGGAAAGTCTAGGTCCCACAGACGCCAAAGCCTTAGGTAAAGTGCTCAAGACATCGCCGCCTGCCACTTAGGGTCTTGCTTTCTCTGCTTGCTCCTGCTTATGATTTGCGGGCTTGGGGAGTATGGCTGATGGCTCTTAGGTTACAGCCTCACTTCCTAGGTCAGAGGTGTGATAGTCGCTAAGCATCACAGTTGTGAAATGAGGAACAAATGAAATGGAGGGGATCTTCCCCAGAGGGAACTCGGAGCACTGGTATTGAAGGAGAAGGGCCCAGGGTTTGGGGAGAAGTACCGTCTACACTGTACACTTGGATACCCAACACCCATGTATTACATATCCAAACGCCATTCTTTTAGCATGCCACTATCCAACCTAACTCATGTTTCACCACGGTTCACCTTTCTGGGGTCCTGGGGTATGACTGGTCATCCTTAACAGCAGGCAGAGGTGGCCAGGTCATGGCTGAGTGTCTACAAGCTCACAGGGCTTCTTACTAACTCTCCTTTCCAGTACATGGGTAGTCTGGGTGCGCTGGCCTGCTTCAGGTCTCAGTAGCTCCCGGCCCAGGTCACTGTTTCCTTCTCTGTGCCTAGGAGGCATTTGAGAAGCTAGTGCATCACATGTGCAGCGGACCCAGCCACCTCCTGATCCTCACCAAGACCGAGGGCACCGAGGATGTAGTCACCACTTGGCGAACCTTCCTGGGACCTTGTGACCCTAATGTGGCCAGGAGGGAACATCCCGAAAGGTGACAACAGCTGTGTAGTCCTTTCAGCCATCTCAAACTTCCTTTGGTGTTTGGTTCAGAATCATGGGTGATGCTGTCAGCTCTGGTAGTCAGGAGGCGTCTTTCTATAATACCTGGGAAGTTTTTGACATCTTCTTACTGAGTTTCTGAGACTCCCCAACATGGGATCCTCCCCCCACCCTGCCCCTCACGGATTTCTAAAGGCTGCTGCTGAGTTTGGCTCAGTCACAGATCTCAGGAACCTTCCAAGTCAAAGGCAGCAGTACTGCCTGCCCTACCACAGCAACAGCTGTCTGGAGTCAGCTTCCTGTTCAGCACACCTACCTAGACTTGCTCAGCCTTCTCTGTGACCCAGTGAGCAGCTAGCCTGGAGTCCACTCTACCAAATCCACGGGCCCTGGCTTTTGAAGCGGACAGAGCCAGGGTCAGACAACAGGAAAGGAATTAGCAAAAAACAAAACAAAACAAACAGAAAACAAACAAACCCTAAAGCTCAATAGCTGTACTATGCAGTCCTAAGGGACAAGAGCGTCTAATTGAAGTAACTGGGCTAAGCAAAGCAGCAGATGGCTCAGACCACCTAATGGGTCAAGTCCCTCCTCTGCTCAGTTCAGTTCACTTCCCTAGACTGTAAAGTGGGACTATCCACCCTCAGGCAGCACATAGATCCCACCTAGCTCGTCCAGGGTTACGGTTCTTATCAAGATCAGTCATATTGCTGCATGAGATACAGGTGCTAGAGCTCAGCTGTGACCCCACACAGTGGGAGTTGTAGTCTCTCTCTGGGCAGACGTAAACCGTTGCCAGACCCTGTGTCTAACACCCCTGGGCAGCAGGAGCTGGCACGGAGGCTGTTCTCCGGTTCTCTACACAGAGCAAAGCACTCTTGTGCTGATTGGTAGCTGGTGGTCCCGCTGCCGGAGAGCAAAACATTTCTCTTCAAGTGAAACAATTGTTTCTTTTACATTGTATCAACGCTCCCAGTCTCCGGGCTCAGTACGGCACAGAAATGCCTTTTAATGCTGTGCATGGAAGCTGGGACAGAGAGGAGGCCAACAGGGAGCTGGCTCTGTTCTTCCCCAGTTTCAAGTTCTCAGATAAAGACATGGAAGCTCCACAGGGTGAGTTGATAATGGCTTTATGACTCTCTCTCTCTCTCTCTCTCTCTCTCTGTGTGTGTGTGAAACTGACGATTTGTCTCCCAACTAGCCAATAAAGTCCTGTTTTGAACACAGGTCGCCTTGTAACTGGCATCACCATTAAGCCATTTGGTGCATTCTTGGAGCAGAAGGGCTGCTTTTTAAGACCAACTGGGGTTTTTTTGTTTTGTTTTGTTTTGTTTTGTTTTGTGCTTATGGTGGAGTCCTAGTTCCAATCGTAAGACACTTTGCCTTTCTGCCAACCATGGGGAAGTCCTATGACTCTAAACAAATCAAAAGTTTATTTTTGTAAGTTTGCACACGCATCCTTTGCAGACTGATCACTCTCATCTCCCACCCACCCTCCCTTCCCCACAAATCTCCCTCCAGTATTCCTATCTGTTCATTTTGTTGTGCGATCCACCAAGATTAACCAGGGCCATCTGTGTGATCATGGGTTTGAAGCTATCTGTTAGCGAATGACTGGAGGAGTCAGAGAGTACACCACACTAGACAGTGATTCCCCCTCTCAAGGGATCTACCAACAGTCGAGAGTTTAGAGGCTGAAGCTCATTACGTTGACCTTGTGTGGGCCCAGTGCAGGTAACAGCAGCTGATGTGAGCTAATTGTTACAGCAGTTTTAGGAGTCTGGGGCACAGGACCTTCCGGCCCTCACTTGCACAACGTTCCCAGAGCCTTAGAGGGGGTGGTATATGACTTACTTAGGGCTGGGCCCACTCCTGTCACTCACGTTCCCCATCCTGGGCAGCCATGAATCTTTATTCACCACTGTCAGGAGAGGTTTCTGATTCACGCTGAGTAGTGACACCTCTATTGATCTCGGCTCTGGTACTCTTAAGGCTAAAGTTACTAATAATTCAGTTTAGGTAACCATGAAAAGACTCCTCCCCAGATCTGGGAGATTGGCTAGGCCACCAGGTACTGGTCCTATCCCTGGAGTGGGGCTAGAATCCATGCAGACGGCACTTGGTCATTCTATCAACCTTCAAGTTGCTGCTGTATACTCGGGCACGCCTTGTTCTTCAAATGGCTTCTTATACTTGATGTTAATCCTCTGCCCATCCTCATCTCTCCAATCTCAAGGCCTCCTTCCCTGCCTAAACCTTTCCACCCATGCTGCCCCCTTCTTTTTAATTATGTTCTCCTATATGCCTTGCCTTAAGGCGATCCTTACCTCACATCACCTCACTTCCTCACTTGCAGTCCACATGCCTCAGATAGTACTGGTAGAACAGTTAACACTATGGTCCTCGTATGAGATCTTACCGCATTTGTCCATTTGGGTCTGGATTACCTTATTTAAAATAATTTTCTCCAATCCCATCCATTCCTTTTTCTTTTAACATTTCAGTTTTCTTTAGGGCTGAGCAGTAGTCCACCATGTATGTACAAACCCTGATCACTCATTAACTGCTTCCATTTCTTAGCCACTGTGAATAGGGCAGTGATGAACAGGGGTTATTATCCCTGTAACAGGGACTAGAAGGCTTTGGGTCTATGCCCAGGAGTGGTACTTGTTTTTGAGACCCCTCCAGCCTGATTTCCAGAGTGGCTGCAGTGGTTCACATTGCCGTCAACAGTGGACAAAGGTTCCCCTCCCCCACATTGGCTACCATCTTGTTACTAGTTGTTATTAGTGTTCTTAAAGCCATTCTGTTGGTGTGAGATGAAATCTTAAAGTGGTTTTAATCTGTGTTTCTTTAATGGCTAAAGTGAAATTTTAATCGCTCAAAGTGAAATTTTAGTAACTTCCTGAGGCTTATTTCAAAGCCAGGTATTCCTCTCTTGTCCCTGTGCCCTCCCCATTTCCCTGGCTTGCTGAGAAACCAGACTGCATAGAAGGGCTCTTCTAGAATCTGCTGTGGCCTCCTGCCCCTCAGCCCCCCACACCCATCTGTGTCTTTGTCTCTGTCTCTCTGTTTCTCTTCCTCCCTCAGTCCCTCCATGGGAAACATTCACAGTGCTTGGGCAAGATGGGCCAGGCTATCACTTTCTCCAGATATGGGTGAGAAGCCAGAGTCCAAGATGCACAGAACATTGATTCTGTAACCAGTGCAAGAACTGGGTCTGTCTGGCTGCAGTGAGCGAAAGGGGGCAGGAAATGAGCAGTCTAGGAAAAGCCCAAGGACGTGGAGGCAGTTTCTTAGGAGGGAAGTCGGGTGGTGGCAGTAGCAGAGGTAGAAGCCTTTAATACCAGCACTTGGGATGCAGAGGTACATAGATCTCTGAGTTCAAGGCCAGCCTGGTCTATGGAGTGAGTTCTAGGATGGCCAGGGCTACACAAAAAAACCTCATCTCAAAAAAAACAAACAAACAAACAAAAAAAAAAACCCCAAAAACCAAAACAAAACAAAAAAAGAGGAGGCTGCAACACAGCTCTAAAGCACTTACTGCCTGTTTGGATTTTAACCTACATATTTGCCTAAATGTTGGCTGTGCTTAGGGTACCAAGATCTAAAACTCAGCATGTCAGAATGGGTACTGTGGGGGCTGAGCACACCAGTTCAGGGAGTCAGTAAGCCTTGGGGAGTATGGCCCTGTGGGGGACCAGAGACCCAAGTTCACACAGCCAAGCACATGTGTCCTTTGGTCCTCTCACTTTGGTGGACACCCCTGCCAGGCCAGCTTCCTTCAGAGCCCATGACACCTCTTTGTCCATTCCGGGACATGACTGGAGGCACAAAGATGTAAATCTGGGCCAGCCTAGGATAGGTGGAAATGAACTGGTTGCAGACTGCCAACGAGGGCTCCCAGGGAGTACTGGGGATCTGGGATCTGCCACTTTGGTCTCAGCTGATAAGAGCGACGGGGATGGTTTTAGAAGGGACTGAGCCCAGATCCCAGGTGGCTTCTCTGAAGCAGCCTCACTAGGAGGAGCATGACCTGTCAACTTTCTCAGCACCCCCAAGCCCCCACGCCCACCCCTATCCCCACCCCAGGCTCTGGAGACAGATCCTGGTCCCACTGTTCATAAACTAAACAGCCTCTGGAAGGTAACTTACCTTTGCTCAGACCATTTCTTCCTGTGTAAAATGGAGACAATGACATGACCATTAAAACCCCAAACTAATAATTCCAAACCACCATCTTCCTCACAGCTATGAAAATGAAAAGGTCTAATTGTTCATTCTTACAACCCTGTCATCGTCCCTCCTAACGCACTCATTAGGAATCCCCTGGCCATCTCATCCGCCAACAAGTTCCAGCTTTGTCCTCTGGTTGGTTGGGTGGGTCGGTTTTTTGGGGGGTGGGGTGGGCAGGTGGTGGCCTGGCTGTTTAAGGAGTGTTATAGAACAATGTTACCCCGACAGGTGCTGAGGCTCCAACTATGGTGAGCCCCGTGGAGGCCCCTTGCATATCTGAGCGTATCTGAGGACTGGAACGATGTGTTGTCTTCTGCCAGAATCAAGGTCACAAGGCCACCAGCGGAGCCATCAGTACGCTCCTGTCTGCACAGAAGGACTGGGAAAGAGATGACTTCAGAGCACCACTATGCTTGTGGTTTAGCCCCATTCTATGGACAACGAAGATAACTGTCCGTGCTTCCCTTCCTCATTAAACAGAACACACCCAACGCTCTAGTCACTTCATTCTGCTGAGGCATGGTGTCACCTCAGAAGACACTGGGTCTCTTCAACAATAAAGCTTTGATCCTAGTGTGGTACCTTAAAAAACATTATTGTGTGTGTGTGGGGGGGTGCGCACACGTGTACGCACATGCCCAATTTAAGGAGTCCCCCCACACGGAGACTGGGTATCTAAAGGTTATCAGGTGCGGCAGCAGGTACCTTATTGCCGGGCCAGCTCAGCAGCCTCAACTCTGTAACTTGAGGATCTTTAATTAGCTTGATAGTTATGACACTGCCAAACAGTGCTGCCCGTTACCTTCAGGTCGCAAGGGCAGCCCCTAAGGGTGAAGTTCACCACACATGGGGCACGCACGTGTCTCATGAATACTTGACCATTTCTTTAGCTCCCAAATGGGCTGAAGCCCAGTTTTAAGACCTGATCTTGTGCTCCCGTGGGGCCAGGGCAGCCTTCAGTTTTCACTGAGTTGCTGGCTCAGCTGCCCTTCTTCTGAGCGATGTAAGGTTTAAGTACAAAGGAATTTAGGACCCTGTGATGTTACCACACATGCATGGCAATCCATGATCGCCCTGATCTTGCATTATCTGTGAGCTGGCCAAGTCCAGACACACTTCACAAAGGCAAGGCTGGGCTCTTCCATGCCATGAGGAAAATGCCAGTACTCTCTTTCTTGCTGGTCTTCTCTAGAGTTCACTCCTGTGGTTGCAGGCTCTCAGAGGGCCAGCTCTTCACTGAGGGCATTATTGCCCTAAGTAATCTAAGAACTCGGCTGAGCACCGTGTTGGTTCTGAAAAGGATGAGCCAGGCTTTCATGACAAAGGCATGGAACATGGTGTAAAGTTCCATGATCTTAGGCCACCTCTGCTATGTACCCCCATGATCTTCCTCAGGCTCTCCCAGGTTCCCTCAGGACATTGCGTGCTCCACTCTTCCGTACTCTAGTCACACAGAGCACTGTGAGGCCATGCCCTTTCTGCGCATGGGCCTGAGAGGCCTACTATATTATGGCTTCCACACAACAGGCATTAGTGCAGCTCCAAACTACCTGTAGGAGGGGTGCACCCACCTGGCAGCTACCGAATCTCCCCCAAAGTCAGGATGCCAGGGGGCTTACCTCTGGCAAGAGGAGAGCTGGAAAAGTCAAGACCTTTAAAAGCAGGGGAGGGAAGGAAGAGTGGGTGGGGGTGGTCCTAAGGGTGAGAGGTTTGCATTAGTGACCTGAGCCCCTCTTAGGAGGCGACTGCACAGTGCAGTCATGGTGACACACTCCTTTACTGCTTTGGCCTTGAGGATGTTGTAGGCTCGGTCTTGTGTTGTTTTGAAGAACCCATAAGATCCACGGCTTAAGAATGGAGTTTGGGAAGGGGCTCCAGTGAGTAGCTGTTAATGTCAGGCCATTCTCTGGGGACAGCACTCTTGGTAGGGACCCTTCCTTGGCTTGGCAGTCCTAACAGAAATCAGCCGAAGGCAGCTTCTGGAATGGACTTTTAGAACTCTCATTTCTTCTGTTCAAGTGCCTGATGGGAGTGGCAATGGGGTGGCTCCACTCTAAGGGCTGGCTGTGGCCTGCCCGCCAGGAGAACCCCACTGCCTGGGAACACCAAAGCCTGATTCCCTGAGCTGTAGACAGTCGGTGGCTCTGCCATCTATACCATGGCCTGTACAGTCCCCTCAGCTCTCCTTGAGGTGGGGACCTGAGGAAAACCTCGACTCGGGAGAAATGAATGAGCCTCTGCTCAGAGATCAGGGACTGCCAGGGGCAGGGTGAGGCAGCGGGTCTACCCCAGGGGCAGGCTGAGGCAGCGGATCTACCCCAGGGGCAGGCTGAGGCAGCGGGTCTACCCCAGGGGCAGGCTGAGGNTGAGGCAGCGGGTCTACCCCAGGGGCAGGCTGAGGCAGCGGGTCTACCCCAGGGGCAGGGTGAGGCAGCGGATCTACCCCAGGGGCAGGGTGAGGCAGCGGATCTACCCCAGGGGCAGGGTGAGGCAGCGGATCTACCCCAGGGGCAGGGTGAGGCAGCAGATCTACCCCAGGTAGCAGGTGTTGGGACTGCTTCTGCTGGATTTCTCCAGAGACCTGTCCCCTTCCGCAGGCCTTGTACATTCTCTCTAGGGAACTTATGAAAAAAGGGGCCACCTATTCATCCCCCTACAGTCACTTGAGTACCCCAGAGTTTCATGCCACTCAAATTCTCTTCCCATAACACCCACCTCATTGTCCTCCTGCACTAGGGCAGGTACCCCTGGCTTTCCATTTCCAGAGAGATCTTGAATTGGGGGCTGTGGTTAGGGTCAGATCCAGAAGGCAGCTCAGTAAGGAAGTGTGGAACACCTGTGTGTCGCTGCAGTCGGATAGCAGTTGGTCAGTGGTCAAACTCAGTCTGACTTAGCAGGTGGTGGCAATGGTGATGAGAGGGGTGGGTGAAGGGGAAGGAACAGCATAGCAGATCGGGGGTGGGGGGGTGGGGGGTGGGTCTTGGTGGTTGGGAACGGGCACCTACAGAGCCTGCAGGCCCTTCCAGGGGTCAGAGAAAGGAGCCCTCAGATCAATGCAGGAGCCTCTGAGAGCCATCACTGGCTAGAGGTATTGGCCTCCATTCTGCAATGCAAAACCACCCCAGAGCTCTTCATTTACCACAAAGCACACCTCTCAGAGCTGTCCACATTCTCTTCTGAAAATTCCTAACGCTCCAGTCACTTGGAAAACAGACTCCTTTAAAGAAGTTGCCATGACTTTTCTTGGCTTTTATTAGCACGTGTTAAAATCATATTATCCAAACACTACCAGAAGAACATGTATTGTTCTGAATAAAGTGCTTAAGGAAAAAAATGCAACTTATTAAATTTGACATTCTTTTCTAGTTTATAAATTTTGGGTTACAATCAGGGCACAAAAGGAGAAACAGAATGCAGTATTAGGGCCAGAAGCTTCGTTAAGAACTTGGGTGTAGACATAAGACCATGCCCCCCACTCTCCCCACTTCCTTGCTGACCAAACACTGCACCTGCATAAAGCAGCACACAGCTTTGTTTTAATAAATACATTTCCCTTCATTCAAATCAGAAAAGTTAATTAGAGTAAAGCACTTTTTATGTGACCATTGCCTATACCCACAGGCAAGATTTATCCACAGAGTTCAAAGGGTCTTCAGCCCTCTCATGCTATTTTGGGTTCACGATTGTCTCAGCAACGTGTTATTGGTTTCTTTACAGTTACTGGTACTTTCTAAAACCAATGCTGTAGCATCTTGTTACAAAACACTATCGGAGGATGCAGTCTCAACACCAGCGGCAGTAAGTGGCCTGCTGGGGGAAAGCTTCACTCCCAGGTTTTCTCACATTAGCACTCTGATGTCTGTACAAAACCCAAGTTCTGTTGTGACAGCTTTTAAAGTCAGTGATGTTCTGGAAAAAATAACTTGGAGATCTCTGTGTTTGTATCTTGGGTGGCCATATGGAGAACAGGAAGCATTGCATTAAATACAACATTTTAAAAACATTCATTTGCAATCAACCATACTTAAGTCTTCCAAGGAAGGTGAAGGCTGGTGACAGACCAGCTCTCAGGCGAGCAGCCCTGTCGGGAGTGGCTGGTGGGAGGGAGGGTGTGGGCCCCAGCAGTTGCAGACACCACACGCTGCCTGCCATGCCGCTGCCCTGCTGGTCACAGGAAGGCAGGCTGTTTGTTCCTATCTCTGTTGAGTTCAATTTGAAGGGACCGGAAGTTGAAGCAGATCCTGTCCACCCACCCCCCCCAATGCATTTTCAGTCATCACGGGGAGATTTTCCTCTCTTTTCACAACATGAAGTATTTTAGCTTCATCCAGGAAAAGACTTCCTATTTCACTCTGGATGAGCACAGCACCCAGCCGTCCCCAGCTACTTCATGGCCTTTGCTGGGACACTTAAGCAGCTGCCTCTTTCTAGGACATGTTTGCAGAACGAGCTAGTCTCCCAGCCACTCACACTGCCTCGGGAAGCACCCGGTGATCTGGCTTGTTTCCGGGCAACCTGCTCTCCAGGTTTGCTCTGAGACCCTGCCAGATGCTGCCACACTAATGACAGGACTTTAGGTATGCTGGGAGGCTTTCGGTCCCCAGTCCTGTCAAAGCCAGCCCACCTGGTCCTCGTTAGGTTTCCACTATCAGCCTCCCTTTGACGTTTCAAAGCCTACAGTGACCGTCCCTCACTTTGCTCGACTCCACCATCCTTGTGACTTGGAAGCCTGAGAACTTACTGAGTTAGGCTAGAAAAAAAAAAAAAAAACAAAATAAAACAAAACCCAAAGGCTTTGTACCTGCTAATATTGATGGCAGTAAGATGCTAGCTCACCATCTGCACAGCACCATGTACAGTGCCTGTTATTCAGGCAGACTGTAGCCAACTTTTTCTTTGTCTTTTTTTGTCTTTTTTTTTTGTTTTTGTTTTTATAAAGAAAATCTATGTAAGTTGAGGTTCAGAAATGCATATATTTTTTACTTACAAATATTCATCTGACCAAAATTCAACATAACTTTTATGGAACACTAAACAATTGTTTTGCTTTTAAAATAACATTTCATTCAAACTGTATATAATTCAGTAATTTTTTTTTTTTTTTTTATACAGCAAGCAATGCTTAAACCCTGGAAAATCTGTAGAAAAGAGATTTTCACACAAAATAAGAAAAGAAAAATCTGAGGTATCCCTCACCCACACGGTCATTCATCCTGACTCCTGTGCATGTGCACGCACACGCACACGCACATACACACACACACACACACACACACACACACACACACATCATTCTTGCTCACAAAGTGGCTGCAGCATAGGCAAAAAATTGTAGGTCCAAAGGAAATGATTGATTGTTCTAATAAAGAGTCCAGGTAGCTCAGAAACAAAACAAAACACAACACAACAGTCCTCTGAGGAAATTACTACCTCAAAAAATGTTCTCAAGATGAATCTGAGATCTAAGCTTACTAAACTGCTTTGCAAAACAGCTCCCTGCAGTCCAAGGTGACGTGTGCAAATAGAAGGAGTCAAATGAGGCTAGCTCCTGTACTTCCTCTTACAAAGGTGTGGGGTGCTCGCAGGTGCCCAGGGCTCTCCCGTCACGCCAGGTACTGCTGCAGCGCCGTCTTTGCCCTAAAATCACAAAGTTCCTGTTAGCAACCACCTCACAACTGCAACTGCAGGGGAAACCCTTGTGGCCAGTGGGAGTTGGGAGGGAGCTGGCCTGAGCCCAGCTGAGCACCTAACTTATGGGGCCGAGACCTATGGTGACCGGGCATTTTTCTCCTCGGGTCTCTCTTAGACAGCTCTTCTTACTCTTGAGTCTACTGTTGCCTGGCAACATTCTACACTCCCTGGCATATGCTAACAGTCTGCAGCTGAGATGGGTATGGAATCCTGCTGTATTCTTAACTGCCATGAGGGTGTTATATAGTAATGTACAGGACTAAGGGAAGACACTGGGAGGCTGACACAAGCAAAGGTGCTGAGGGACGTAAAAGGGGCCAAGCAGCCTCTGGGTTCAGATGCTGCACAACTATGAAGGGAGGCTACAGTGTGGCAAACTATAAAGATACAACCATGGAGTTAGCAAGTTCAGTTTTAGAAACAGTCTCTGCCTAGGTTACAGAAAGGAAAGGCTAAACCTGCTGTTAGTGATGACAGCGGTTCTAAGGAGACCAGGTCAATGATAAATTACACTCAACTGCAGCTGCCGAGGGTACAGTCTTAGAGGTTTTTTGTTTGTTTTTCTCTGTGTGTTTGACACAGAGGCTCACTCTCTCGAATCTATGATGTCCTCAAACACATAGTCTGTTTGGCCTTGAACTTGTAAGGACCCTCCTACTCCCCAATGCTGGGATTACATGTTAATCTACAGTCTTTAAAGGAGAGCTCAGGAATTGCCTTGCTTAGCTGACAAACTATTGTGCCATGTCATTATGCACACAGGGGCATTTTAGTCAAAATTCTGTGTTAGTCTTTAAGATTATCGACTGAGCTCCTATGACAGCACTAGAAAGGTGGAAGCAGGTCAGAGATCATTCGTTCCAGGCCAGCCTGGGCTACAGGGTGAACCACTATCCTCCCACCTACATAACAAGGAACCTGATGATTCAATAGGGAGATCTTTCTAGATCTAGTAGGCTGCTTAGTTACTAGAAGGCTCCAAGTGCATGCGTATTGTGTTTATACTACCGTTGTCTAAGGAGTCTTTAAGACTGGTGGTTTTAGAGGATCAACAGGCTGAGTAGCTCGATTCTTATTTCTTTTTTACTTCCTGGAGGCAGGCACGTAAGCCAGTTTGCACTGCAGCCCCAGTTGGCCTCAAACTCCTGATCCTCCTCTCTGCTTCCTGGGTGCTGAGATCACAGGTGAGCATCCCCACTCCCAGATGGCTGCCTTTTCTTTTAATAGGAGTTTGTGTGCTAAGTACCAAAAACTTATGTGCCATGTAAATTTGGGGAAATAGTACCAGACTGGCTTAAGGTAATACAGGCTAGACCCCAAACCTGTTCTGTTCATGTTGATCAGGCCTTTCTTTGCATTCTGGACTCCCTAGGGACAATTTTAAGGAGAACTGTTTTCTATTTCCAACAAGTCTGAGCAAAAGTCCAATTAGCAGCCTGCTTTCAGTCAGGGGAGATGGGCACCATCTAAGCCAGTAGCCCTGGTTGGCACTCAGAGGTTCCAGCCTGCAGCACATGGCTCGCTGCTGTTCGCCTTTGGTCCTAGGCTCATCTGATGGGCACCTGGGGCTACAAGTGCCTCAGCCTCCTCTTCTATAACCTATGGGACAATAAGCTTCAGGAGGCAGAAACCCTGCTTGCTCTGTATATTTTGGAAGTCTAGAAGAGCAACTCACTAGACAACCTGCCAACTGGGGGGGGG
>NC_034599.1:92823343-92832491 GCF_900095145.1 Mus pahari
GAGAGAGAGAGAGCGCTACCACAGGAGCAGAGAAGATGTTGGCATGGTTGCTTAGGAGACATGGTTTCTTAGAGTGGGGAGTTCTGAGGGAGACTAGTTGCCTCTGGGCATTTCTGCCCTTGCTCTCAGGTCAGCTGCCTGGCTGCATGGCTGCCTGTCCCACTAGCTGTCCCTTCTGCCCTCTTGCTGGAAGGTTTCTCATCTACCATAAGTGTTGGGGGTCTTAGTTCTCAGCTCTTAGCATGTCTCTCTCAGCTAGCGAGATGACAGTGCTTGATGACGTGTCATGTGAGTTTGACCACCATCTCTACATCCACATGAGATGGAGGACGAGAACCAAGCAAGCGGTCTTCTGACCTCTACACCTGTGGCATACTGCATATACACCCACCCATTACATACATAAAATAAGTAAATGTTCAAAAAAAATCAAATATCATAGCTGATTCACACAGTTAATGAATGAAACACAACAATCTAAGCATTTCACAAGGCTGGTCGCATGGGTTACTAAAACAGTCCAAACTTTCACAACAGGACGGAGGGCGGCCCGAAGCCAGGCCCTTTCTGTGGATACTTACTTGTCACAGAGGTTAGAGTCTGCCGACTGACTCAGTTTGTGTAGAATATCTACAATCCCCATGTCTCGTAATTTATCCTGGCGTTCCTGTGAACCTAAAACATTGACACTACTAGATTACTGGGACCATGATACAGGACACTGTTCACCTCTAGCTTTAGCAGAATCATTGGCACCAACTCTCATATCCCTACCATCCCCCACGTGGCTGGACTCCCTCATGCCTGAACTTGTTCACAGTCTTTCTGGCCTCTTTGCCTCTTGAACCCTCCTTCCTTAAAGTACACCCGGGATTCTGCTGATGGTTTCTGCATGGTTTGCAGAGTCAAGGTCACATTCTTTGGCATGGCATAAGACCCTGTGTCACTCGGCTTTGTCACTCTTTAAGGACAAACCAGTCTTTGGCAGGGCCCACTTTTCCTATTCTGTGTTTCCCACTCCTTGGCTCTCCTAGCACTTGCTGCCTCTGTGACAGCAATGTGGCATTTCTAATTTCATACTGCTCTGCATTATCTTCCAATCAGATGACTAGCCTGAAGCCTGTTTTTGATGTCTTGAGTTGCATGCAACTCTTGGTATTAATCCTGAGTTTTGCTTTCTTCTACTTTGTTCTGTAAAGTTCTACACGCAAAATACATGAACCTCCCTGGACTTTCTTCCCCACTGAATGGTGTCGTGGCTGATTGGCCTAGTGGCTCATGCATGCAACACCCTTTCTACCCTAGAGGCCTGGTATAGATAGACTGATTCTCACAGCAAGATAACTCTGTAATATTGATAACTCTGTAAACAGCTAATCCAAGTGTGCAAGGTACACTCTAAAGGTACTTCTGCTTTCCCTATGTAAATGTTGGTCCAAAACTTTCTTTGGAACAAACCTCACCAATATCTTACCTTCCTCTTCGTTCCATATGAGGTTTGATATACAAAACATGGCAGCAAGCTGCAGTTTGACATGTGAATGACCCTATTGACATAGAAAAGGAATGATCAAACTGGGGTATCTCACTGCACATCATGCTCTTTGTGACACACTACAGGTAATTCCAAAAGCCTATAGTTCTGAACCAGAAGCCACAAACCTGAGGAGCTATAAAGTTAACATTAAAGAGAGTAAAGGTCAGGAGGCTAAGAGCAATCGGGAATAGTGGGAAAGCTGGCCAATAGGAGTGCAGCCCTTGCCAAAAGACAATAAAAATTTAAAAATCATCCAATGGTCAAACAAAATGGTTCTTGAGGCCATGGGGGAGAAGTGTGCACTTTCAACACGGGTTCCTTGAAACAAAGGTACCCAACAGCTCTACACTGTCAACCAGCCATGCACTCTTCAGGCACTGGCAACAATGAACTGGGCACCTGACAGCTCTATGCTTTGACTAGCCTATGTTCTTAGTCACTGGCATCAATGAGCTAGGCACCTAACATGCCATTCTTTCAGTCTCTGGCAGATGATGAACTGGATGTGGACTTCATATTAGCTCTTCAGCTACTATCGTGCCCAAGTAGTACAACGATCCTTCTGGGTTAGGAAATGAAGCTATGGTGAGAAGGCTCATCAATTACCAGCTTTAAGCACAACCTATAGTTTACTCTCCTGATACTACTTCTGAAAATCAGAAAGTAAGAGCATTCTATCATTCTTATTTTCAGAAGTAGTAATGAAATTAGTCTTTTTTCTCTGTAAGAATATCCCAAAGGACGAGGTCAAATTGCTACCTGACTTATCAAACATCACAGGTATGACTAAGGAGCCTTACCCTCTAACACACGAGTCTCACTTACTGTCCGTGAACAAATGGGTCTCCTGGTTAGGTTGGACTCTTTATCCCTATAGCATGCTTTCTCATAAATGAAAGATGACTCAATAAACAGTAAGTAATCTTCACATTACTTCCTGCTTGCCCATTATAAAGGTTGTAAATGAGGGCTGGCGAGACAGCTCAGCAGTTAGGACCCTCTGGAGGGTCCTCCAGAGGACTCGGATTTGATTCCAGGACCCACATGGCACCTCACAGCTACCTATAACCCCAGTTCCAGGGGATCCAGTGCCCTCTTCTGATCTGTGTGGGCACCAAGCACACATGTGATACACATGCATACATATACCCAATCACACACATACACATAAAATCTAATAAAGAAATAAATTGAAAACTGAAGCCCTTCAATAATTAGCGTACATCCCAAAGAACACCAACTGTATGCTATACTCCAGGGTTTCTGGCAGACTTATCCCTGCAGGAAGGACTACATACACACAGATAAGGCAAAGGACTGGGCATGGCTTCCTCTACCACAAGTTTTTGGTGAGTGACTCTTCTTTTCCCATCAATGGTTTTAAAGAAATATTCAGTTTGTGCACATAAGCCAGAAGAAAATAAAACCTGTCACGTGCATCCAGTGTCAGACTGACTGAGTAGACTGAGCAAATGAGTATTCACTCCTGAGAACGAATCCGTCCTTGTTCACTAACGAGGGAGGCTGGAGGGGAAGGAACCTAACAGGTGAGCACACACGAAAATCTCTCTGAAAACAGCAATCTTTAAATAGAGGCTTTCAAAACGCAAGGAGCTAGATGTATGAAAATCACGGGGACGTGAACTCCAAACAGAAAGCTTCTCAGGGGGTCTGATGGGGGCACAGCCTGTAAATAGTCTACTCCCCAGATACTGCTTCTGAAAAGGATACCAGGATGAAGGAGCTGGTGGGCCCTTGTAGGCTAGAAGAGGGACTGTGGCTTTCACTCTGCATTCAGAGGAAGCTCCTGAAGGATTTACAAGACACGAGGTCTGAGCCACAGTTTTGGTTGAGGGAACTGGAGTGCAGTTCCGGAGGCCACTGCAGTCAGACAGTCCATCAGACAGGAGTCCAATCGGCATGGACTCCAGTCGGGGCAGTGGCAATAGGAAGATATAAACAGATCAAAACCGGTTTTTGAGAGAGGGTTCCTAAGACTTGCTGATAATCTAGACAAATGTGTGGACAGGACAGGGAAAAGCAATCAACCCTGCATCTGATTTGAGCACTGGAGTGGTTGGCAGAGGAGGAGACACATCAGCTTAGGAGAGACACTGACTTACAAAACACAAGCCCAACAGGTGGCTAGACAGCATGAGAAGGCAGGAGGGTACCAGGTCCAGAGTCCTGAGGGAGTCCGGGGTTTCGATACACCTTTTAAAATAACTTGCAGGGATGGAAAACAAACCACGGCATAGATGAGAGTTGGCTAGGCCCGTGGTTTTCCTCCATCTTAAACGTAAGAATAACTTTAAGAAATCTGGCTAACTCTGTCATACCCCAGATTTGTATTAGACTCTTGTGAGGACAAGGATAAGGCAGGCCGTGAAAGCTCCTTAGGAGGCTCTACTGTGAGGCCGAAGCTGCAAACCAGCAACTCGGGAGAGCAGATCTTCACTGGAACAGGGGCAGCTGAGTGAGGAGGGCAGTGCCAGAGGAAGAAGGGTAGAGCAAGTTTGGAGGCAGGAAAGGAGTAAGAAGATGCCAAAGATGCTATTGGGGAGAAGGGCTTTGAATGGCAGTGGGAAAATGGATGGATACCTTGATGCCTCAGCGAGCAGATAAGTCATGTGCACTGGAGATGCTCTACCACTAAGGGAATTTCCAAAAGACAGAAGACGCTACTCAGTAATGAAAGACAAGGGCATTATCAGTTCAAGTTATAGGTTTTTACTCAACAAACACTGAGTAGGTATTTGGGCCAGGCACCGTAAGGATGGTAGATACAGACTGCGCAGAGTTGACTCAGGGCTCACTTCAGGAACGGAGACTGTAGATGCACACAGCCACATCACTGAATTGACTAAACTGCTCTAAAGAGAACAATGTGATAACAGTTCACACAAGAAGGCCCCAGAGATGAAGTACCAGTTCAACTGGGATCTGAAGGGTGAGGAGTGGGGCAAAGAAGTGTCCCTGGTGGAGAAGTCAGTACAGATAAAGCTGCTGAGGAAGGAAAGAATGTGGTTTCATTTAGGAGCTAGAATGGAGCCACGAAGCAGACCAGCGGTACTGTGAGTGGGCCACACGGTATTTACTAGGCCAAGAATTTGACTCAAAGGAGCTAGGGTGTGGGGACATGTGGATTTTTTTTTTTTTTTTTTTTTTTTGAGACAGGGTTTCTCTGTATATCCCTGGCTGTCCTGGAACTCACTTTGCAGAGCAGGCTGGCCTAGAACTCAGAAATCCGCCAGCCTCTGCCTCCCGAGTGCTGGGATTAAAGGTGTGTGCCACCACGCCCGGCTGACATGTGGATTTTGTCTTCTGTTTTTTTAGTACATTGAACAGTAAGATGACACAAAGTGAAAGGGACCTCAGGGTTAAGCATAAAAGACCAAGGAGAAAGTATGACCCTATTCAGGGGAGAATGGAGGCACAGCTTACTAGAAAATCAGTGAAGGACACAAGACAGGGTTTATAAACACAAATCATCCAGTTTGGGTCTGTGCCTTTAATTATTAGCTATGGAATGTCCAGCAAAGAGAAGGCAGCTTTGCTGGAGGAAGAGCGTGAGGAGACATCCTTCATGGTTAGAATGCTGCTGTAAAAATGGACAAAATGAAGAAAGATGGGGGCATTTGGCATTAGATGCAGGTGCTGACCTGGCAGTTTCCCATGATGGCAGTGACAAAGCAGTGGGTGGCAGGCTGTACTTGGAAGTAAGCATGTCAAGGAAGCAAGGAACCAGGAAGCTGGAGGGCTTATCACCATGGAGTTGAGAGACCCATGGGAGACAGGACTGAGGAGAACCGAGAGCTCAAATCTTAATAAGAGGGAGGCAGAAGAACAGGACAGGAGCTGGGTGGGAGTGCTAACTGCGCTGGGGGCCTGTTTAGTATACAAACTCTGACTTTGTTACATTCTTCTTTCTGCTGTTTGTTTGAGCAAGGAAGCTACAGCCCTTGTCATCTAATTCTGCAGTAAGAGGGACTGAGGCTTACCATGTAATATTTGATTTTCTGCAGGATGTCATCATTGGTCATAATAAGCTCTTTTGCTGTTGTCCCATCTGCAATGTTGGCTAGGATGCACAGTGTCTGCAAAAGAACAAAGAGCCAGTGATCAAGAAAGCTCCCTCCAGGCTAGAGGGACGGCGCAGTGGTTAAGAACATGTGCTGCTCTTGTACAAGACCCAAGTCTGGTTCCCAGGATCCACGTGGTGGCTCAGAACAACCCTTAACTCCAGTTCCAGGGGATACGATACCCTCTTGTGACCTCTGTGGGCACCAGGTACACACATAGCATGTATATACATACACGTTCAGGTAAAACACTCATACACATAAAATAAAATTTAAAAAGGAAGTTCCCAGATGATGGAAAAATCGCTCATTGGAAAGCACACAGCTTTTGCTGAGTTCTATCAATGCCCTGATTCTCATCTCCTGTCATTATTGCCAAACAAAGTAACCATATCCAAGAAAAGTATATCTTATGCAAACAAGAACTCAAACACTTCAGTGGTTTCTTGTTGGGCTTTAAGCCATCACATTAACGTTAGTGACTAGCATACCTAAGAGCCTGGGTTGGATCCTGGCACTTCCAAATTCCTACTACAAGGACAATAAATTTAGAAACTCATTTCTAAGAAGATCCCATGACTGATCCCAGCTTTCTTTGAAGATGCAGCCTCTTTGCTGGAAGCTTCTTAAGAACGGCAACTCCCCTCTTTCTATAGGTCTCCATCTGTAACTTGCTCCCAAGCTCATGACTGAACCTGTCTACATGCCACACTGGCTATTACAATTACATACATGTTGATGATTTTTGAGGGACAGAAAAAGAAGTCATATGTATGTGTAAAGGATCCTGGTCCAGGTTAGCCTGATGAAGAGACTGGAGAGGCCCTAGGCCAGCTGGTGGGACAGTACATTTTGACAGGGCACTGGCAAGTGGAGATTCTGCTCAGTAGAAGAGACCATGCTTACCAGATGTTCTCTTTCCTGTAGCCAGGATTAAGGTAAAGGTAAAGGGACTTTGGCAGAGAAATCAATACAAACCCAGATGGAGCCCAGCACAGACTGGTCTTCTGCAGGGCACCCGGGGGAGATGGGAATAAGACACCCTGACTTTGACAGTTTCATAAACAACTGTATTTCATTGAAGCAAAAGGGAACCAAGAAAACAAAAGTTGCTGAGTACTATAGAGGCCACAGGAGTCTGACAGGCATCAAAGACAGCTGAGGACTGGGCACAGCCTCAGTCTCTTCCAGCCTAAGCCTTTTCCTTTATAAGGTTTAAAGGATGGAAGCTGAGGAGGAAACTTTTCTTTTTTGGTTTTGTTTTTTGTTATTTTTTGTTTTTTTGTTTTGTTTTGTTTTGTTTTGTTTTTTTTGAGACAGGGTTTCTCTGTATAGCCCTGGCTGTCCTGGAATTTACTCTGTAGACCAGGCTGGAAGAAACTTTTCTTACTGAGGCCCAAGACCTCAAATATCTTGAGGGGTCTGGGACTTAATTTCCCTTTGATTAACACAAGGCTATAACTAGATTAAGAGATGAAATATGAACCAAAGAAGAGAGAGAAAATACAACTTCTATAATTCAAGGCCTACGCGGGTAGTAGTGACACATTTAATCCTGGGCAGCTGGATCACAATGATCTGTGACAGTAATGGCTTGAGGAAGATGGATTGGTGCGTGACAGATTAGCAGATTAGCAGACAGTTCCCTAAGAAAAGCAGTAACAATGGATTTGTACTTTAAAAAAAAGTATTTCCTTCTAACAAAAGAATTCTTATTGGAGTGTTTATATGGTAGGTTGATGTGAGTGGATGTGGCACAGCGCATATGTGAAGGTCAGAGGACAACTATGTGGGCTCAGGTCTCCTACGTTTACATGGATTCTGAAGAACAATTCGGGTTGCTAGACCTGTGAGGCAAACACCTTTACCCTCAGGACGGTCTCAGCAGCCTTCTGCTTGTGGGGCATGTGTGTTTACTTGCAGAGCTTCACTATGTATCCAAGACTGACCTTGAACTTGTAGCAACATTCCTAGCTTTGAAATTAGGGGCATTCTGTTTAACTCACGGGATGATAGGAAAGGGGCTGATAGCAACTGCTTTCAAGGGATTCAAGTTTAGAAATGTGGAGCAATGGCCATTTTGCCCACATTCTGATCTCAGTTCAACAAGAGGACAGGGTTATCGCATGTAAGGAGTGAGTATCCAATCCTTTCTTTCTTCTCCTACTCATGTCTTTCCATCCAGATCTGTTGACACCAGATGCACTAATGAAGGCACACTGGCACTGCATGTACAAACACACGCCTTCCTTTACTTCAGCTCTTCCTTTGTGGTGCTGATTACAAAATGATTTCACAAGCCTTATAAGGTGAACTCCCAGGTGTTGGTGAGACAATCCTCCCTAAACAGACATCATCGCAATTCCCTAGGACAAAGCCAACATGCCAAGAGCAGGGCCAAGCCATATGTAGAAAGGTAGAGCTAGGAGGGAGCAGGGAGGGGAAGAATACACAGGTTCCATTCCTCTGTCTCGTTTCCCCATTTCTCCTCAGAAGGGCTCAGACTGGGCTGGCCAGAGCAGCCTAATAGGACATCATGAAAATGACTGGCTATGAACGAGAATTTCAAAAGGCCAAATCTTTTGGGGGAAAGGAAGAAATGCAAACATGTTAAACCTTACTGTGGAAGAACTACCCCTCTCTTACATACTCAAGAATATAAAGAAAAATTATGGAAGGCTCTTTCAGTAAGACAGATGAGCAATTCGTTTTCTTTTTTTTTTTTTTTGAGCATCAGAATAGGTCTATGAGCCTCAACAACAACAAAAACAAAAACAGAACAAAACAAAAGCCAAAAAAAAAAAAAAACCAACCTTACTATAAATAGTAAGAAAATAGACAAGAAAATCAAAGACATTTAATTAGTTCTTGAAGTAAGTCAACTCAAGATATGAACTAGACAGCGGAAAGATAAAAGCTGCACTAGTGTTTGTATAATCCACTAGCATCAACAACTGAAAATCACTAAAGTAAAGCTGAGCCTGGCAAACTGTGGCCTGGAGCCACTCGACACCTGGTCTATGTGAACATGGGGCTCTGTTGAAGCACAGCCAGGCGTCCGTCTTGCCAGTGGCTGCTCAGGGATGCAGCACCAGTAAAGAGTTTCCAACAGCTGCAGAAAAACTGACTGGAAAAAAACCACAACCCAGTATATACTCATTGGTAGTCAGTACGCTATGTTAAAATTTTCTTTTTTAATAAGGACGATCTATCAAAAACCTACACATCTCATAATCAATGGTGAAAGGCAATATTTATGGTAACAGGGAATTTCCACTTGCTTTTTGTTTGTGTATTTTCTGTTCCTTTTTTAACAGAATTGACTATTCTAGCTCGTTTTACTTTCCAAAGATTTTTAGGAACTGAAAGACTTTGGTAATTCACAACTATATTAACACTTCCTTATTCTGGGATCATGACTGGGATTATGTTGTCTGTAACATTTAAGGCTAGGCACCATCGTTATTTTCCCCCTTTTGGGACAGGGTTTCTCTGTGTAGCCCTGGCTGTCCTGGAACTCACTTTGTAG
>NC_034599.1:92835772-92840842 GCF_900095145.1 Mus pahari
AAAAAAAAAAAAAAAAAAAAAAAAAAAAAAAGATATTTGTCTCAAAATGACTTAGTTAACTCTTTTTTTTTTTTTTAAGATTAAATTCAGGCCCAGATCTCAAGTCCTAAGCTCTCTGACATCCAGAATGGCTCTAAGTCAGGGACACAAAGGATAAGCCAACTCTCCATAATGATGCCAGACAAATTTCTATCTCTCTCACACACATTCACATACATAATAATATACATGTGTATTCATATGCATGTATGTGAAACACATACACACACAGAACTCAAGAATTTTGAACATGAAGAGAGTCGTTTTTACAATCAACCATGTCTGGAAAGCAAACACTAGCAGTGTGTCAGACTCTGTGTTAACATTTTGGCAGGTGACCTTTATTTTTGTCGTAAAATAAAATATACACAACTTCAAATTTAGATAAATTTTAGAAAATGTAAACATTAACTCCCAACTGACTCCCTGATAATATAGCTGCTGTGCTATTATGCTTTCCCTAATTATGTCCTATAGAAAATAAGGGTCTGAAATGGCAACTAAGAATAGAAGATACTGAAGAGTAAAGAAACCAAAACGGTCTTCAGGACAAGGAGTTATCACTCAGAGAGTAGTGGGTTTGAGCTGAGACCATAGTGACAGAGAAGACAACAGTCAGTACTGGAGAAAGTATTAAGTCTAGTGTGCTAAAGGAGGCGGTTCCTGCAGAGATGGGTCACAGTACATGTGGCATATGACACAACCAAGAAATCTACAGACTCTGGCCATGTTTTCCACTATTTCAGGGAAGGAAATCACACAAGAAAGGAGAAACTTTCTTCTTGTTTCTGAGACAAGAAGACTTACAAGATCTACCTTTGTACTTAGAGGCAGAAGGTTCTCCACCACACATACCTGCTCTTTGACTTCAATGCTATGCTCCCCTTCCAGAATCAGAGTGACAGCTTGCATAATCTGCTTTCCGTGAGTACTCATGATTTTATCTATGTGCTGTAAAACAATGGGAAATCTACAATTACCATCTGGGAGACAAAGCAAAGGACCACAGGAGGCCTTTCTTCCTTCGGTTTAGTTTATTGAGATGGTCTCATGCAGCTGATCAAGATCTTGAATTCTTGACAGTGTCTTAGCACTGAGATTATAGGGCGTGTAAACAACACCTGACTTACAGAACATTTCTCAAAGTTAAATGAAAAAGTTACTGCTTCAAGCAGAACAATACAGCATACAGAGACAGATTCCAAAGACCAGTGTTTATTGTTATTCTAAAGCTGCCCCCACTCTATGTGTATGTGTATATGTGTCTGTGTATATGTGCGCATTTATGTATATATGTGTATATGTGTGTGTATATACGTGAGTGTGTGTGTGTGTGTGTGTGTGTGTACTATAAAAGAACTAAAAGCACTGAGAATCAAGAAGTACAAAACGAGGAATAAGAGCAAAAGACATGGAAACTATGCTGTAGGTCACTCCTATAGTCTTAGAGTGCAAGTGAGGTCAGAAGAACTTTAAAGACAAGGAAGGCAGAGAAGGGGCCTCCTGTTCTCTAGCTACCTGAGAGTCACTGATGATGACGGCCAGGGACTATCAGAGAATGCCCACAGTGACCCACTAGCAAGGCTCAGCCTCTCATACTCTTTCATGCACCATTTCTCGCCACAATGACATCGATATGTTAGCAGGTGATAGCTGTGTCTGTGGAATGATATTGAAAGGAATTTTCAAATAAGAAACAGAGGCCTCAGAGACAATGATCTGGGCTTAAGAGAAGACACTCTGGTCAGCAAACCACATAAAAGTAGTGACAAGTCAAGACAGGTACACACTGAACATGGAGAGAAGGAGCCCTGAAAAGGAGACAGCGATGGTGGGTGGAGGATTATACAGGGTGGTAGCTCCCCGATCACCCACCAATGTGAACTTGCTTCTCTGGAATGATCAGCATTTTGCTTACACTCACAAATGCCAAGCAATGCATTGAGCTCAGATGGAATCATATGTTACTTACAGGCCGCGTGGAGAGGAGATTTCTAAGAAGCCCCAATGTCTTCATCAGCACATTCATATCAGAATCTGATAATAACCGGAATAATTGTTCAGTACTCAAACTTCGTAAAATATCTGCTTTTATTTTTTGTTCCGCCTGAAATGCCATATTCTGAAATGATTAAAGAAATTATAAGAATCATGTCTGTGGTCACTTTATTACATTTTATTTTAACAAAACTCAAAGCACAGAAGGAAGTTGGATTGGTCAATTTTTCAGGTTCCTGTTCATCCCCTATAGAGAACACTAACAACCATGCTTAGATATACCATACGAGGAATAGAACCACTCCCTGACCAATCACAAAGCCGCTTATTACCTCTGAGAACGCCTCGTCACACAGGAAACTCTCACTGGGTGGGAGGTATGCCCTGGCTATTAGCGGCTCAGCCAGCCAATGGCTACTTTGTTTCTACTTATTTTTTAGTTCATATACCAGACTAACTCAGTTTACTTCAAGTTCTATGTTAAAAGAAAAAAAATAGCAAATGCCAAATAGCACTTCATAAACAAACATTTGCTAGAAAAATTTTTTATAAGTTGGTGGCTTATATATGTCAGCTATTGCTTTCTAGACAGGTATTCATTTTAATTAAGCAACTGAGACCTATCGGAGAGCAAGATTATCAGTGATACAGGACAGTATGACAGTCAAAATAACACTTGCTGGCCATCAGAAACCCAGGCCAAAGGTAACCCTATAGCTTTATGTTTTGTGAACAGAGGTCGTAGAGCTGGTGATATGGAGACTGATTAGAATAAGACAGAATGCAGAATGAAATGATTCGTTTGGTGTCCAACAAGTCAGGGAGCCCTCAACTCAAGCCCCACAGACTATTTATTTAAGTGAGAGATCTGGGGAGCAGGCCATACACATGTACACACACAGGATTCTGAGTAAGCTCTCCTGTTGAAGGGGGTTCCTGAGACCAAAGTGTAAAGGAACTGACACTGGGAGATCGGTCCTGAAAAGGAGGGAAGGTAACATTGATGGTGGTAGAAACTTTCAAAAGACCTGGGGGCGCTTTGAGAAGAGCTACAACTTGTACGAAGGAGAAACACCACTAAGAAATAATCAGAGATTATTATTTCTGTCCCGCAGTCCATGTCAGTAACTCAGCAGATACAGCATGGACACACATCCCAGGACCACTTTCCCACCAGTAAGGTAGATACAATTCAACTGAATGAACAAGGGCCAGCACAGGCCAGCAACAGGGCTCAGTTAGGTAAGGACACAGACCTGAGCTGGACTCACCCAACTCTCCCTCAAAGTTATCCTGCTACCTCTGGCATGTGCGCACACTCCCCTACTAAATAAATGTAATGAAATATTGATTTTAAAGTAGCAGTTACAAATATAAAGTATCTAGTTTTGGTCTGATACACAGCAACTAAATTGTAAATAATCTTAGTATGTTTTTGAAAGTCCATGAAGGTTCACTCCTTATAAAAATTCAATGATGTTTACTTTAATAATCTTGAGAAGAATGGTTCTGCCTCCTAACTTAATAAACTATTATTATGTTTACTAGAAACTATTCAATTACTATTTGGCAAGGTAACTATTCTACAAAATATGATAACTACATGGATGACACTTACATTAGCTCAATTCAGTTACTTCAGAACAGCTATTTTTTAAACCATGTACACCATACACATGAAATTTTATGTGTCAGAATAACAATTACTCTATGCTTTGGTTTACTATCTGTTCCGAAAGAAAAGAACATCAATACAAGCAAGCATAAAATATGCAGCTCCCAATGACCAGAGTATATTCGGAAGAACACAAACCTCTGTTCCCAGATGAGGGCATGCTATAGGACTAAACAACTCCTTTACAGCTCAACCTGAAAGATGAACACGCAATCTTTCAGGCCATAGGTCATGAGAAAACTGGGTTAGCTAGATTTTTGAAAAAGAGAATTCCAGAACATATGCCATAGTTACAACTTTGCTAATGCCTCTGTGTTTCCTGTAAGCTGTGACATTACAACAGTGAGACATACCATTAAAGCCCAAATCCCATTCACTCGTAGAGCAGGGTTTTCACTCTGTGTCAACCCACAGAGCAGCTCGACAGCTCCTGATTCCAAAATTGGCTGATTGGTAAAGAAAGAACAAGGCAGAATTAATAAACAACAACAACAACAACAAACTGGAGTCCACATCAGGTTGCAAACTACGGTGTCTTCTTCTCCCCCGCTCAGTGCACCATCTCTTCCCCATCTTACTCAAGTCTCAGCAGTTTTCAAAAAGCAGAAACTACTGCACCATGAATGTTACCCTGACTCTGAGGAAGGCAATGACAAGGTCTCATTCTGCCTGCCTGCCTGTGTCTGTCTCTGTGTCTCTGTCTGTCTCTCACATGCACACACGCATGCATGCACGCACACACATACACACAGTCTGTAAGCATCCTAACACGTATCTATTTCTCACAGACTCTTGTAACTGCACTGTCTACTTCCCTAATCCTTTCATTCTGAACACACTGCAGAGTGTGATTTTCTGGTGTGTTGTGTGCAGAGCACAACTGTGCTTTTAAAGTCATGTCACATCTCATGCTTAGGACAGCCTAACTACTGACTACAGTTTGAATACCTAGCTGAAAATGAGTTTCTAGAGAGTCCATAAAAATCCCAACTTTACAGGATTAAGACTTACCACTAATAAATCCTGGTATTTTGTTGTAATCCAGGGTATTTGATACCTGGTGACTAGAAGACTCGTAAGGAACTCAGCAGTACAGATTCAGGAAAGGGCACTGCCTTTCAAGATGACATCTTTGAAGATCATATATTCTTTTTATTTATTTATTTATTTTCTTTATTTACATTTCAAATGCTATCCTGAAAGTTTCCTATACCCCCCCCGCCCCTACTCCCCTACCCACCCACTCCCACTACTTGGCCATGGCCTTCCCTTGTGCTGGGTCATATAAAGTTTGCAAGACCAAGGGGCCTCTCTTCCCAGTGATGGCCAATTAGGCCAACTTCTGCTACATATGCAGC
>NC_034599.1:92841269-92863238 GCF_900095145.1 Mus pahari
GAATTCCTTTTTTTTTTGGTTTTTCGAGACAGGATTTGTCTGTATAGCCCTGGCTGTCCTGGAACTCACTTTGTAGACCAGGCGGGCCTCGAACTCAGAAATCTGCCTGCCTCAGCCTCCCCACGTGTTGGGATTAAAGGCGTTCGCCACCATGCCCGGCCTTCAGTGTGTTTCTTAAGAACAAAGGTATTCTTAGATGGGCTGGAGAGATGGCTCAGCCGTTAAAGGCTAAGCTCACATATAGTTACAAAGTGCAGAAAAGTTAACATTAAATTAAAACAATACTTTTATCAACATAAACTCTCTACTCCAATTCTGCCAACTGGTTCAACAGTGTTTTTGTTGTAGTCCTCTCCCTTGTGAATCAAAAGGAAGCCTTTTTTCAATATTAAACATTCAGATCCTTTGAGCTCATCTACCACATCTCCTCACTGGATGCTTGCTACACAGGCTACTCTAGGTGGCTGGAGTTGCTCTGACTGTAACTCATTCCGGATTTGGTCAGTGCTCTACTGCTCTTTGTCCCCTCCAATATACTCAGTAACCATTCCTGACTTCGTCTTGCAGTGCTGCCATTCTAAATCAGTCAAAGCCTGCAGATGCTTCAATACAGAAAATGAATTAAGAACTACCAGAGGTGCAACAAATAATAAACCTCACCTCAGGATTGTAAAAAAGGACAGGGAAGACGGACACACACGGGGACACACACACACACACGGACACACGCACACACACACACAGAGTTTTGTTTGTTGTTGCTAGAGACTGAATCCATTTTATGTGCACATGTAAGCATTCTCTACAAGCCCAGACCAGAGACAATGTAACAGTAAAACTGTGTAAGGTGTTGACCCATCCTTTATGAAGTTTGTTTTTCTTTATTAATAGCAAAAGCCATGAGCTCAAATTTTTTTTATATAAATTGTAGTAAGAGACCCCTTCAAAACTAAAGGAACACTGTATAAATGGGAGGTGACAGAAAGAACATAGAAGCAAAGGACAGGGAAACGTGCAGCAGAAAGATCTTCTGGACATGACATAACCATTACCAAGCTCACTGCTGCTGTGGGTACCACCTAAGACCTGCACAGACTGCGCTGCCATCAACATTTCAGCATGGATATGAAGGGGCCTAAAAGGCTCCACCCCTCCCTGTGGGTCTACTGTCAGCTAACAGATGCTGGGGGAGAAGGCTGTCATCTTCTTCAGTGGTGTACCCACAGTCAAGCCACCCATGCTCTAGAAAAGAACTTCTATCCATGGTCATGTAAGCAACTCTAAGCACACACAGTGAGTCACACATAAAACCGACCATGAGGACAAGACAGTGATTTGCAAGACAGAGACAAGAAGGAGGATCTCAGTAGGCTAGGGAGGAGGTGGGCGATGGGAACAGCAGGAAAAACTACTAAAATTCATTGTACACGTAGGACATGGTTAAGGATAGGAATAGAAAAAATACTTATATTCATTCTGCCTTAATAACCACTGAGAATTATTTTCTGATGCAAGGAATTACTCTCTTAAAGTGACTTACAATCGTTTTCAAAGACAAGTCTTTCGTAATAATGTTTGAAAACAATCTTCTACTTATATTTTTATAAATGATTCTTCACTTGCGATTTCAGTATAGACTATTAATTACATACTGTGATATCTTTTAGTTATTCATTTATAAGCAAGCTGGCCTCAAACTTTTAGGCTCTTGGAATCCTTTTGCCTCAGCCTCCCAAGTAGCTGAGACTTGGTGAATGCTACTGCAGTGGCTCTGGGCTTTGTAACAGATATCTGGTAAGCAAGTTGACTGTGACAGAATGAACAAAGTAATGAAAAGTAATTCCAAACCAGAAAAGAAGTAACTCACTTCCTTCCCTACTCAAAGCAAACAACTCAGAAGGAGTTCTTCAACTCAGTGCTTTCCAAATTTCAACACCAAGCACTATTTTAAAATGAGAAAAGCCAGCTGGTAGTGGTACACACCTTTAATCCCAGCACTCAGGAGGCAGAGGCAGTAGATCTTCATGAGTTCGAGGCCAGCCTGGTCTACATAGTATATTCCAGAACAGCCAAGACTACACAGAGAAACTCTGCCCTGAATGAATGAACGAATGAATGAATAAATAAATACGAAGAAAAAAACCAGTAATTGACTAAACTTTAGCCAGATAAGAGAAAAATCAATACTAACCTCTTTACTTGGAGAAAATTCAAGAAGAAGGTTACATAACATGGAAGATGCTACTACTAGGATTTCATCAGGTGCATTTTGTAAAACCTACAGAATAAAAAGGATGATGTCATTAACTTTGAAATGCTAAAGATGAGGTCATATATGACTAAGCAAAACCCTAAACAATTATCTTACAACTTGAGTTCTCATACTGGACAGTATATGTAGGAAAAATACTACAATTCAGAAGCTGACTTATGCTGTCAAGCTAACAGAATTTTAATAAAATAGGGCTGGGAGGGGTATAGTGTAATTGGTAGAGTGCTTATCTAGCAAGTATGAGGCCCTGGGATGAATCCCAGAACAAAAACTATATATTTATGCATATATGTGTGTGTGTGTGTGTATATATATATATATATATATATATATATATATATATATATATATATATATGAATTTTACCTGAACAGAAAAATTTAAAACACAAAAATTGCCGGGCAGTAGTGGTGCATGCCTTTAATCCCAGCACTCGGGAGACAGAGGCAGGAGGATTTTTGAGTTCGAGGCCAGCCTGGTTTACAGAGTGAGTTCCAGGACAGCCAGGGCTACACAGAGAAACTCTGCCTCAAAAAACAAAAAACAAAAACAAACAAACAAAAAAACAGAAAAAAAAAACCACAAAAAATTTTATTAAAATTAAATGGCTATTATCATGTGTCTAGTTAACCAACAGATTAAAATGTGGAAAAGCAAATGAGAAAAATTATTAGATATATAAGCAGCTTCTCAGCTATGAGAAATCAAAATGAGTATGAATATCTGCATGTGATATCACATTTTGAATGTCTGACCAAGTTGTGGTTTGAGATCCGAACCCACACACAGCCGCGAGTGCAAAGCTTTTTGTCTCTCATCAAATGTCTGCCCCAGGAAAAGCAGACAGAAATCACCTTGCTCTATCCTTGATGTGCACGATACAGAGATTTTTGAGCTGAGCAACCAGAGAAAAAGGTCCAGACACAAAAGAAGTTATTTTGGGAAACAGAAAACAGTTAAAAGGTCTTGGATGGGTTATAAATAAATCAAGATCAAGCTATCATCAAAGCAAAAGAAAACAGAGCAACCGAAAGGAAAAAGTGGGAACTGTAAAGGTTACATTAACTGAGTAGAGCCTTCCACAGATGCCAGCCTTGGTTCCTCTGGTTCTAGGTGAGAGACTGTGAATCTGAAACAGACTTGTCGACTGAACTGATTCACCCCTGAGGCGATGTGTTACTGGGGTGGAAAGGCACTAGGATTGTGGCTGGAGGAGGCAAACAACCTTTCTGAGGCTGAGGGCTCACGGTAAGTTTCAGGAAACAAAAATCACAGCAGGAAAAGAGTCATGTTCATAGTATGCCGTATATCCAATAGATGAAATAAGGCGACAGAAACTCAGAGACCAGTGCAGTCACAGGCTGAGGAAGAAGGTCCCCAGCAAAGGAGAAACTGAACAAACATTTTGTCCTGATGACCCTCACAAGGCTGGAGCTCCACACTAAACACCAATCACATACCCAGCACTGTTGTACCAGCCAGGGAAGTAGCTCTAGGGTTCACACTGTTTCTTAAACAACGACTACCATCTTATTTCAAGACCTCAAAGAACAAACCACATGCTCAGCCGTGAGATACACGTTCACATAGGAACCAATCAGCGTGTTATTTCCAAGGCCTGCAGCACTGATCCAACTCCACCTTTAAAGACAATCAACAACAACAACAACCACCCACAATAACAAGCTCACTGCCCAAAGCAAGCTGGCCTTCAACTCATGATCCTCCTGCCTCTGCCTTCCAGGAACCAAGGTTTCAGACATGCATTACCCAGCTTCCACATGGCTATCTGTCCACTGGTCTGTCTCCCTCACTCCATCCTTCTACGGTGGTCATGAAGGCACCCTTGCTATTTCCTATGTCGCCTTTCTGCTCACAGAAAGAAATCCTTCTGCTATTATCTTTGAAGTCTAATTCACATCTATCCTGTTTGATGTTTCTCTTATTTCTGTCACACTGACAGATGTCCCTATTCCAACATAAAGTTTAAGCAAGGCTAGGATCACTATAGTAAAAGATTTTGCAAGGCCAATGATCCTGGAGGCTTTGCTTACTGAGTATTCAAATACAAACAACAACAACAACAACAATCAAAATAAATTTTAAAAAACTACTGAGCAAATGAAATATATACAGATGCTTAAGAGATTTAAAAAAAAAGAAAAAAGGTTAAAGACCAAGTTGATGTGGTTCTGAATGAGAGCTATAACATTATTAGCAACAACTAATTGGAAACAACTCTTTATAATCAATTCAGATTTATTTGCCTTGAATTCCTTCCTCCTAGCATGGGAGACCCAAAAGCAGAGTTAATGGCACAAATTTTAGTTTATATTTATAAACATCCAATTCGTTTCCTTTTCATAACCCAAAGGCTACAAGGAAACCCTCTAGATTTAAGTTTAAAGAGTAATAATAAACATACAGAAGGCCAAACGAGTACCAGGAGCTCAAGCTAATAAAGATGCCTGGTCTGGGGCTTCCCTCTCACACACGAAACTCTGATGCTCAGAGAGCCATATTCTCAGAGTCTGCAGCTGCTCAGACCGTATGACTCAAGAGAAGCATCAAAGTGTTCTGTCAGCTGGATCCCTAAACCTGGGTGCCCAGCTCTCACGGGCTCTGTGCCGACTGCTGCGACTTTCTCACCTTCATTAAAGGTTTCCACACCGCATGATCCTGGAAACTGGTTCGAAGCTGTTGTACAGATCTGGATAAACTGTGCAAACATCTATAAAGAATGATCAAAATTAGCTTCCCAAGAAGCCAAAGCTCACATTTCAAATCAATTGCTTGGCTTTTCACTAGTACGAACTATACTTCAAGCATGGCTATCAACACTAAGTCAGCTACAGCCAGACACCTCACGGGCATTGGAGGCTAGGTTCTGTTAGGTAACATTACACACTGCATGGATTCACCTGAGCATACGTTCCAGGAACATCTGCATCCTGTGCTTAGTGAAGGACCGGAAAGGAAACAGGCTAAACACAGAGCAAGGGAGTTTTTTATTCAGACCACGTAAAGCTCATACCTGACAGCAGCTAACCGCACCTTGACACTAGACTCAGACAAGCCAGTCACAATTCGGTCCATCATATTTTCAGTCTCAATGATCTGGAGAAAAAGGTTAATGCTGCATAAATAACAACACGAAGGTGACAAACTTCACTGCTTGTAAATGCAAGTATGTTAATGTCCATTAAGAGTTTCATGGTTTTAGCAAAAGATTTTACCTCCCGACAATCACTTTGCAGTGGGACAGGCAGCTCGCCAGAAAGATGGGGCAAGCACTCACTAAGGATGAGTCAGGATGAATGACAGGCAAAATTGTGTTTCTTTATTATTAAGGTATTTAAAACAAGATTTAAAAGGCCTAAGTACTATAGAGGTGTGCATGAACCATCTGGGCTGCGGGGATGTAGGTAAAATATGAGTCATTTCCTGTAAGAATGATAACGAGTCATAGTCCACACTGCCCTCATCACGTGAATGAAATCTGCAGGTTCTGACACAGCCACCCTGTACCTCCACTTTACCAAGCAAATTTAAGCTAAGCTAAATATTTACAAGTACCCTTGCTGTCCTTCACCACAGCACCAGGCCCTGGTTCACGAAATCATAACAATCATTAAGCTTTGCTTCTTATGTTTAAAGTAAGAAACCCTGAAATTCATCTTCATTAGGTCATACACTGATGAATGACCAGTGTGCAGAGGAAGTTAAACTTGCATGAGCCTATGGAAAAACAGATTCTTCCTACTAAAGTGTTAGTGCAATCATAAACACATTAATACCATCAGTGTCTATCTGTTGAGTTCATGTATGTGCCAGTTGTCGTGCTAAGCATTTTGTGTTCTCTGGTTTTCTGACCCTTCCTTTATCTCTTCATGCTAGGAAATTGAGGATTCTGAATAACACAGAGTTCTCTGACTGCAGAGTCCATGTGCTTAGCAACACTTATAATCCTGCTCTGGTCAATAGTTCTGAACATAAACGATCCATCATCAGGGGGAGCCATTGCTCTCGCCTGGAATGCACAGACCTAGACCCTGAGGAAACTGTTGGCAGTCCTATGTCTAGGACACACCAATTGGATCAGATTCTTGTATAGACAGGAACCTACATTTTTTTGTTTTTAAAAAAAGGTGAGTGCAGTGTAGTCAAAGCTGAAGCCTGAGACTACAAACTAGATTGAAATGAGAAGATTCAGAAACTGGGCTTCAGAACAGGTGGGGAGACATCTCAGGACGTCCCTGAGTCATTTCAAATTACCAGTGACCAGTAAAGAGATCTCTGCCATCAGGAGCAGAGAACATGAGGCAGAGATGGATCAGTGCACTGGTCTTCTACAGGACTCAAGGTTTGATTCCCAGCACCTGCCCAGCAGCTCACAACCATCTTTAACTCCAGTCTAGAGAAGTCAATGCCCTTTTCTGGCCTCAACAGGCACTACACACAGGTGGTGCTGCCAGATATATAGGCAAACCACTCATACACATGAACGGCCTTGGGCCAGTGAGAAGGCTCAGAGGATAACAGTATTTGCCACTGTGTCTAAGAACTTGAAATCAAGCACCTAGACATACATGATGGGGAGAACCAGCTTCTGCAGGCTGTGCTCTCACACACATACACGTAACACACATACACATACATGAAATACAAACATACACATAATACACATGCACACAAACACACATAACATACAAGCACACACAATACACGTACATGTAACACGCATGCACATAAACACACATGTAATACTTGCACACATACATGTAACATGCAAGTACACCTAACTTACATACACAGGGAGGGAGGAGAGAGAGAGAGAGAGAGAGAGAGAGAGAGAGAGAGAGAAAGAAATAACCACACTTTAGGTATAGGTTAGGAAGGGCCATTTCATACTGTTTAAAACAATGTCCAAATAGCCCAAGAATATGTAACTGCAGTATAAGAATATGTATGTTCCTGTGTCAGACCAACCTTAGTCACATCCTTACCTTTCGGAACATCCATGTTCTGCTCCATTTGAACGTCTAGCCTCCCTCGTGCCTTCCTTCTTAGGCTAGCTACTCTAACTCTACATTTTGGCAATATGGATGCCTGCTGGCTTCTCAGCAGGCTTTCATCACTGGCACCCCCAGCCCTGTACTCACCTGCAGGAGATGCCCATCTCTTGTAGTACCTATCTCCCATTTCAAATTTTTTCTAGATCCATCAAATCCCAGTTCCTCTGCACTCAGTTCTACATTACAGAGGCTTTGCTTTTTCCCATGGGACATTACTTGACTTAGCCCACAATTATTTGTTTTTGAGTTAGGGTCTGCCTGTGTTGCTCTAGCTGGTCTCTAACTCAAACACAGGAGCCCAGTGATCCAGGCTGAGAGGTAGGGACAAACCTATGCAAGGCTCCATGCCCATTTCTTACTGAAGCCTATGCAAGGCTCCACGTCCACTTCTAACTGAAACTTCTCCATTCTGTCCCTTTTTTCTTTAACCTTGTTATGCCGAATACATCAAGTTGAGTACGTGAAGCTTAAATGCCTTCTACCATGACTCTCAGACCACTTCCCCATTTCTTTCTCGTATGTTTACAGTGACTTCATCAGGAGTTGTGTGTGTAGGAGAACAAGACACAGAAGTACTTTCTAACAAAACACTAGCGGCTCTCACTTCAGGTACTTGGAAGCTAGCATGGGCAAGACCTGAAAGTGACTTATGGATCAAGTTTACTGGCCACATTTAGTCAAAGAAGTAACCCTGTGAAGTGACAGGATAGTGTAACAGTCATGTGACACCTAATAAAGGTGATCTCACTGTAACACCAGGTCGTCAGTACCTCAGCAGTGAAGGGGCTTGCTACCAAGTCTGACAACCTGAGTTTGACTCCTAAAACCCACACTGGAAAAAACTGACTTCCAAAAGTTATCCTCTAACCTCCACACATGTACCAGGGCACCTACATACACACACAGCAGTTGTGTAAATACTCCTCACAAACAGATAAATGTAAAAATAAAGAAATGTTTAAAACTGCTTAGCCTATGAAAGTTCGAATTCCACAGAAGCGATGGGCTGGAGAATTCTGAAAGCATCCCATGGCTCCACATCAAGGTACGACCTCCTTCCCAATGCTATTAAGGCCAACAATCAAACAGCCCGCAGGGAGAGGGAATGACCAAAATAAAATAGTGGAAGAGTGGATAGTCAAGCTCGTGGGAGAGGGTGTACAGTACAGTATCACGTACTGGTCTGCTATAGAATCGTGGGCAATCCATTTTGCCTCTCTGAGACTTCAGCAAAATGAGGAGACACCGAGACCATTCCAAGTTATCAATGGGAAACAGCAACTGGTCTCTCTGGACAAGACTGCTATGCTGTTCAGAAGCAATATAGAAAGCAAGGTAAGCAGAAGAAAAAACAGAAACTGACTTAGACCTAGAGATGCACACATCAAACCAGGACAGGTAATTAATCCAGTTCCCACCTGCATTCCTGGCCTCATTTATTCAGCAAATATGGGTGTCTAGTAGTGAACATGGTTTAAAATTCAAGAAAACAGTAGTGATGGAGAGATTCTTCCCTTTCATCAAGCTGGGTGCTGAACAACTACCATTCACTGTGGTGCTATGGCATTTGTATCTACAGATGCAAATGCATCTAAAAGAATGACAGAATCATGGGGTTAAGGGGAACAGAATGAGACAAACATGAATAAAAGGCAGGTAGGACCCATAACCATTCTGAATAATGGGGGTTTTGCTATGATCATAATTGGGGAGTGACCACCAAAGACTGTCCTAGACAATGTCTAAGCTCCGGGAGAATGAAGAAGAGAGGACAGCACCCAGCAGTGTAACCGTGGACTGCAGCCTCACACTTCACTCCGAAGGCTTTTACAGTTATCTTAGAAGCCTTCCCTCTGGGCACAAACTGACCTTTCTAGGACATTATAGGTGTAGACTTGTACAGGGAATTGTTATAAAGCAGACCCTTGCCAGCGTTCTAGGAAGCTCAAAGTTGAGAATTTGATTCATCTTTTTCATCAGGATTACCAGTCAATAAAAGGGTAAAAATGATACAAAATCAGAATATGAACATGTAATTCCAGACCAAAAAGGCATCCAGAAAGGTCATGTGAACAACATGATCTAACCTGAAGCCATGTATGCAGGGGTAAAGGGGACATTCGGTGAGTACCGTGATCAAAATGAGGATAAAAATATGATTCCAAGGCTTTAAGGAAAGGGTTAGAAATCTGAACAACACATTTCCAGGTCAACAGTGAAGGAGTTAGAGGTAACTTAACTCATGATAGTCTCATGGAGTGCCACACTGCTTTATAGCTCTGGGGTTGGAAAGGCAAAAGCAATAAACCATGTTGTCTATTGTACCCCTTAAAGAACCCAGTACCATGCTCCAAAGCTTTGAAAGGGACCAAGTCATAGCATCTAGAATTTTGGGTCCTTTGAGGATGTAACAGTAATGTCAAGTAGAACTGGAAACTGCTCTGGCCTATAGGTCTTGTTGGAGAGTCTATAAAAGAGACTCTGCTACAGATGCCACATCCAACAGCAGAGGTACTGGTTTCAGGCTGTCTTTCTGGTGGAAGTAGTCAATTTTTTCTTCTAGGTACTGAGACTGTAAAACTAACTACAGAATTAAATGCCAGCATCCGACACTGATGATGGTTTAGGTCAATGGACCAACTGCTGCATTGGTGCCTATAGTCAGTGTCTGCATACTGTTGCATTTGCATTGTTGCAATTCTTCCAGGAATGGAATTGGATCTAGTAGGACAGGATGGGAGATTCCTGTAACCAGGACAAAGACCTGTGGACATGAAAGAGAGACGGTAAAAGTACAGAACCAAATAACACCAAGATGGTTCACTGCACAGACACCATTGTCAACAACCCAGTGATGACCTGTAGATACAAGAGAAACTTTTAGTCCTCATTAATAAACTCCAGTAGACTCATAATCCAGCTAGGGCCAGAGTATAAGCCATTTCCTGAGAGCTTATAGAGAGCTAGAAGGATCAGGAATAAATCACTAAAGAAACAAAGGAAAGCAAAATACTCAGATTCAACTCTTCCTTGGCAAGACGCATGATGAAACGTTCTTCAGAGACCAAAAAACAAAAAGGCAAGAGAAAACAAAACAAAACAATCTTCAGTTTTAACTTTGACCTGTTTTAAACAAGTCAAGCAAACTATACATAAAGCAAACTTCATGGATTCCTGGTGATATTAGTGAACTTTTGCAAGCAATTTAATGTGGGTGGGTTTGGAGCCAAATGGGTAGATGGTAAAGTGGTCATTGTCGTAACATCAATCCTGTCATTTGTGGTAATGTTTGCTGCAATCAGGCAAGTACAACTTAATTCCAAACGAGTTTGTGAGAAAGGTTTCCAGAAGTTCTGGGAAGTGTTCTAAAGACAACAAAACTGGCCACTAGCGGTACAGAGAGCTAGAGCCAAACTGAAAGTCAGAGGGCGTGGCATCAAGGATCTATGGAGACAAATGACTGCATCCAAGAAGTCTAGTTAAGCAGGAGGAAGGAAGCAGACAAGCAGTGAGTGGCTGAAGGGTAACAGGGAGGACCTGTCACAGAGAAGGGACCTAGTGGGCATGGACTGCACTTTTTCAGTGTTGAGATAACAATGCACACTGACTTAAGCTCTAACCCTCACTGAGATGAGCACTGTGAATGTAAGTTCTTATGGTTGTCAATGAAAGGCTGACTATTGTAATGGTGCAGGAGAGAGAGGGGTAGTCAGCAAGGGGGGAGGATACAGACATTGACCTCTAGCTTCCACACAAGCAAGCATGAACTTATGCACCTGCTCACATACAACACACACACACACACACACACACACACACACACACACACACGGCTCTAATATATTCTATACTTTGAAGAAATGTGAGGTCTCTCTTGGCTAAACTTCTGTCTTATGTCCAAACAACGACAAAAATATATAAACATTATGATGTCAGAAATGTCACGTATGAAAAAAAAAAATCAACACATCTCTAAAAAGTATCACTAGAGAAATTCCATTTTTAAGTTCAGTAATTAGCTTGTATCAGCACAGACCATAAGCAGCCACCAAATTATACTCTAGTTTAACAAATAAATAGAACTATTATATAGCACCATTCAAAAAGCAATAAATGTTCTTCTGCCTCTTCCTGTTTACTGCTCCAGGGGTGTGAACTGTGCTCTGTCGCAGGAACTGTTCAATATAAAAAGCTAATTCTGTATATGCATAGCTATACACCTCACAGTCTTTATGAAGGTCCAGATACACAATTTACAGAGCAAATACAAGCCTAACGCCTATAATGATCCAGGCACTGCCCTGTGTAGCTTACATTTGAATAACACCATAGCTTGACAAAGCAGTGCCGATTCAAAGATGAAAGGATCTCACAAGTTACCTCATGTTTAAACCTATTCCATAAGAAACCTGTCCACAAAATCAAATGCTGAAATAGCACCTCTAGCTGGGGATGTGTTCAGTGGTGGACTGGCTTTCCTAGCATGTACGTGCCGGGTTTGATCCCAGAACCTCAAAAGAATAAAAATAAACAAATTATTTAAAAGAAACATGCCAAGGATTGAGCTAGTATCTGAATATAATATAATCACATTTAGATGGAGCCCTTAGAAAAACTTTTAAAATGGATGCAGAAGAACCAGATATGAAGATTTCCTACGTTATAGGGCCAAACGTGTGAAACAACTATTTCCATGTGTGGAGGGCAAAGTGTTTCAACAAAAGTTCTTCATAAAGGGCTTTTGCAAACTCCTTCATCACAGGTCTTCGCAATTACAACCACACTGTGGGCTCTTGCTATGTGGCCTTCATTCAATATGTAATCCTCCTGCCCACACCTCCCAAGCACTGACTAGCTTGCATCGCCATGTTCTGCTACAGTCATTCTTATTCTGCATGTATTAATTAATTAATCATGGCAAACCTGGTTTTCAGTGTCAACAAGTCTTTCCAGACACTTACAAAACTCTAGGATGACTATACAGCAATTTATTCTCATCTGTTTTAAACTTATAAACAAATCTTTTCTTTACTACTAGCCACATGGGTGATCTATTGTGAACGATAAACACAACACAAATGAATAAATGCATCTCAAAATCTACCTAGTACCATAACCAGAGAAAACTTACATATGTTCTCAACTTGCTGCTCTGCCATCAGTTAGCACATATAATGTAATTCTATAGCAAGTTCCCCGATTTAGACTAACGACACACTCTTCTTACCAGTTTACATCATCCTTTGGCTATACTAGAGGTATGCAATTGTACCTAAGCAATATACTGGTTAGGAGGAGGGCATTGGCTTTGGAGAGATTGGGACAGAATTTAGACACAAGATGTATTTATTAGCTGCCACCTTGATCAAATGGATTCCTTCCAGACTGGTAACAGTTATTGGTAACAGGCTGGTGTGAGGTTTAAGAGAAACAACATACTGAAGTTTACCACAGCGTCCAGCAAATAGTGAGCTCTCAACCAACAGTTGCTCTAGTTACATGGAATTCAGTTCCAAAATACACCGTATCTGGATGTGTTTGAGCTGTATGATTGTCAATCCTCTAACATGATGATTATTGTTTGCTTTTCTCTTGGATTTTACACAAGTAATATTCTACCCAATCTACAGAATCCAGCAGTTTACATCATAAATAAAAGCCACAGTTATATCATTTGCCCAAGGTCCTTCTCAAATATGGGAATTAACTTGTAAGGAATACCTAGTGACATCATACTGTTAACGACTTTGTGCAGGAAGGCAAACAACTCCCCCCATGGCCTTTTACAGACCAAAAGCATAAGTTATCGTTTTCCACCAATCTGTTTATGGCAGTGGCTCCAACCTTGCCAATGCTGCAAACCCTTAATACAGTTCCTCATGTGTGGTGACCCCAACCATAAAATGATTCTGCTTGCTACTTCATAACTGTAATTTTGCTACTATTATAAATTATAATATAAATATCTGTTTTCTGATGGTCACAGGTGGCCCCTGTGAAACGATTGTACAATTCCCAAAGGGTTGAACCCCCACAGGCTGAGAACCACTGGTTTATGGTGGGTGTTTGTTTGTCATTGTTGTTTTGTAATACTGTGCTGTGTCAGCACAGAACGATAGCTTCTCTGTGCAAAGGCCAGACAGGTCAGTAAGTCCTTTAACCATAGAGAATAGTGCTTCTACCTCACTGTGCAACATGCCCTGGGAGATCAGGACAAATGGGCAGAGTTGGATCAGGAAAGAGCCATGTAGGCATAGGTTTGAAATGAATTTACTCGTCTCATGTCCTATCAGAGGAAAAATATTTCTGTCAAAAAGCATTTCCCCTCATTTAAAAAGGCAGAAGTCATTCTTATGGCAAGCAAGTGCTGCACAGGTGACAGGTGTGTACGGCAGCACAGGTGGCAGGATATGTACCGCTGCACAGGTGACAGTGTGTACCGCGGCACAGGTGACAGGTGTGTATGGCAGCACAGGTGACAGGTTTGTACCGCTGCACAGGTGACAGGTGTGTACTGCTGACCACAGTGTGAGCATTTAACAGTGGAGAAGGGTGGAATGGCAGCCCTGACTGTCCACAAACTCTATCTAAAGTCCTTACTTACTTCATAGCCAGACAAAATACTAGTGAAAAAATTCCAACTAAGTCACTCATTTGCTTTACAAATATAATCAAAGACCATATTTTAGCCCTGTCTTTTAACTAAATTATAAAGAACTTATAACTACGTATCAAAAACTGAATGAAAATACTTAACTCCATGTCTCCATTTAATAACACTCTGAGGTAAATCTTTTGCTTTCTTCTGTAAGTATGTCTACTGTGTATACAGCAGTATGACACGCATTCAGTGTGCTGAAGGTCAAGGGTCGCACCCTTGTGGCCATGGAACAAAACCTGTTTTTCTCTTTTTAGAAATACTTACCATCTTGAATAAATGTCACGGGGCTCATTTAGAATTCTTTGGAAAGTCAGCTTTAAGAAGGTAACTTACAATTTAGTCACCAATTAAGGAATTATAAACTCTGAGCTTGCTGTATTTATAGGAAAGCCAAGTTCTACAAGATGCTGTGTCTGTGGTGCCTTGGAAACCCTTGAAATGTTCAGGTCTTTGCTTCAATACACAGGTAAGGAAGACTCAGAAGTAATTCTTTACATCTGCCCGATGGAAGAGGCAAATACAGAACCTAGTGTGGTGGTGTGGTACTTTTGAAATAACCATTTAGAACTGTCACACCTTGTAAAACTATGAAAACAGAAACTCATGGGCATTTACACTCTTAACCAAAAGACCAAATAATGACAAAATCAAATCATAAACAAAGGATAGAACGTTTCATGGAGAATGGGTAACAAAATTTGAAGAAAGCACAAAATATGAAAACTGACTTCAAATGTCAACCTCCTATAAGATCTTATAGCACTAAAACCAGAGAGATGATGTGAATGTGTTGGGGATTCGCTTTCTAGGAATAGAGATTACTTGGAGCAATAGGATTAGTGTCAATCGTGGCTGGCAATACTTAGCTAACCATAAAGAACGTTTTAAAAGTCAGGATTTTAAAATGTATATTAAATTATTATAAAAACAAATGTGAAATGAGAGATTCATATAGAAAGAGTATGTTTCTAAAATATAAGAATTCTTTTTCTGAAGTGGACTTATCGACAATTTGGGCAGTTTACATTATGAAGTCACTTTCTTCATTATAAATCCATATTTACATCTCAAAATGCTGCTCATCTTTTCTTCAAACACACAAAAGACACATATGGTATTTATTTTTCTCTGATAAGGTAATTTAAAGTAAGCAAATGAGCGATGCCATTCACAGAGTGCTTATCCTGTGGTCAGTGTCGTTCTAAACATAAACACACACGCTGACTCTTCCTTGCTAGAAGGCACCGGAAGGAGAGTCTCGGTTTTCATTGTTTCCTCTTTTGTTCTCATTTTCTTCTGCCATGATTTATTCTGCTCCTATTTTTTTTAAAGTTCAATTTAAAAGTAAAAAGAAGCTAGTCCAATGGTGTCATCTACAGTCCGAGCCACTCACAAGGCTGAGGCTTAGACCAGGAGTGTCAGCTAGCCTGGACATAGACTCTTGTCACTTTAAAAAAAGAAATAGAATCCCAACCTTGATTGCTTTGCCTCAGGACTTGTAAAGTTAACTGAAAACTATTTCCTCTTCTTGAAAAGGGAAGTAAAAGGCATTTAGAAAGGAGTAAAAGTGACAACCCCAAAGCAATTAGATTTCAGTTTCATTCAGAACAACAGGTACACTCTAATATTTTCCAAATAATTCCTTGTGCCCCTGCCAAGTGCTGCCCAACCCTTTCTCTCCTCTTGCTTAGTAGGCTTTATAATGAAGGCTGAGGTTTTAAGTGCTCTTAGTCTACATGCCTGTCTCTCTCCTGAGCAACTACAACAGTAGTTCAATTAGTCAATGTATAACTGAAGACAGTACTGACCTTAAAAAAAAAAACAAAACAAAAAACAGACATTAAGTGGGAAAATACTTCAAGTAGGTGTAATATCACCTTAACAAACAGGTGGATTCTTCAGTCAGATTAATTTCCACAAACTACATATGTTTAGCTTAGAAAATGTATTCCATATTCATAATTGTAAATTCTATCAATTTGTGTAAATCACACACAGGGAAAGAAGAGAATCTTATATCCACTTTGCAGTGCTGAGGGTGGGTGCAGGGCCTTGGCATGCTAGCTCTGCACTACAGCCCGACACTACTTCTGCCTACACTTCTAACTGGAGTACAACAGACAAGACTATTTGGACATAAAGTATGTTCTCTCTGACCTATAAGCCAGGTTAGTAGACACTTAGAAATTAGGATTACCTGCTTCTTGAAAGCTGAGGATTATTTTTGTTTTTATTATGCTGTATCTAATGCAAACCCTTGCCTGTAAGGAGCAGACATCTGTTTCTCCCATTTAATGTTCTCTTCTCATACATAGAGGATTGCTGGAGAAGTTGGGATAGCGCCTTATCATGTCAGGTTGACATGTTACTTGATAACCAGTACAGAATAATGTAATTCTACAACACAGCTCATTCATCCATTTCTTTGATTATTCTGTTCACTGACCATTCACTCTTCAAATGTTTATCATCAACTGTGCAGAGTTGTAGATGCTAGGAATGCAGTAGTGGGCAACAAAGATGAACTCCTGCCCTCACGGAGCTTACATTCTAGTTCATCAAAGTACCGCCACCTGAAAGGCAAGTGCTCAGACATCAGAGGGAATATTCTGAAAGGCTCACCGAGTTAGCACCAGAAGGGACAGCGACTACAAGCAGTGCTTCATCAACCTTTTGAATGTTAACTTAGTTTTACCCAAAGCAAAGACAACATATTTACTGCAGTAATTTCCTTGCGGTTAATTTATTCTGAACCAGTGCCATTTTCCTCCAGTGGATATTTCCTAAATTTCTGAAACATTCCATTAGCTCCTTGAAGAGATTGCAATAGAGTAACAGGTGTTCAGTTCTTAATGTCCCTGATGATCAACAGGTATGAACTGAAGTGGCGGTCTTCATGTCTTCATTATAATAGAACTGGCTTCAAAACTACAGGACTGCTTGCTATTGCTGGCTCTGCATGGCTTAACCGTTCACTGGCAATTCCTGGATATGAAAGCTTATTGCTTTACATCTTGTCCTGCCCCATGAACTGAGCTTCAGCTTTCTAGCCAGCACTATCTACCATGTGGTATCATTAGAGATTGGACTTGCCCTTCACAGAGACCAGAGCTAACACCTCCTTGGTGTTACTGTCAATTTAGTTACAGCTAAAACACAATACTGAGCTCCCACTTCCTGCCCATGTCCTTATTCTCTCTAACATAATCCACTCAGAATCAGTGGTTACTGAGTTATCACAGGTAAGCTGAATTCTAAGCTGTAGTAGCAAGGTATAATACCATTAAGCTCATGAGCCCATACTGTCTTGGGCTTTTCTCTCTTCCTGAACCAGTCAATGGTAATACCTTCACTCTCACAATGAGAGCCTTGTTTTAACCTTTTATCCAGACACTACAAGCAGTTAAGAAATTAGCAAGTATGCCAGAACGATAAATGATGAGAAGCTAGGAATAAAAACACTGTCCAACTTTGTTGTGCACAGGAGAAAGGACGATCCAGTCATATGAAATGACACATCACCCTGAGTATTATTTCTGCATTTTTGTTTCTATACTTACTCAACAGTTTTTTGTTGGGGGAGGGAAGGGTTGGCACAAGGTCTCATATAACCCAGACTGGCCTCAAGATTGCTATGTACCCAAGAATGACCTTGAGATCCTGATTCTTCAGCTTCAAATCTCCCATGTGTTGGAATGACAGGTGAGCAAGTCCACACCCAACTCTTGTTCAACAGATATTTACTGAGTTCTTCTAAGTTGTAGGAACAGCTGGTTTTTATTGTTGTTTTTAATAAAAATACAGTGACATGATTCCAAAAAAGGATGGCAAATCTCTGACATGGAGATCATGCTTAGTCTTAACACTGAATTTTTTCTGACTCAAGAAATAACACAACAGACCTTTGGCCATCTTTCAAAGCAGGGGGGCTGGGGGAGGGAGAATTCTAGAAGAGAGATGGCTGCCATTTTCTTTACAACTGTGTTTACTTCTCACTGTGCCTGGTTTTCTCGTATTTATTCTTCTGCCTTTCCTTAGCTGGCCATAGTATGGCACTGTGATGAATATTATTTACTGAATTAGGTTCCTGTTTCCAATAGGAAAATCAGACCAATTGAACATTTCATCTTTATAGTTAAAACATGCAAAAAGTAAAAATAAAAATAAAATAAAAATTTGTTTTGAGGGGCCTGGCAAATTTCTTATCAAGATTATTCATACATACATCAGTACACTGAAACTCTATATTGACAAGGATAAGTGCTATATTAAAATATAATTACAGTGTACGTTAAGAATCTACACAAAAATACAATCAAATTACATAAGGCATAAGTATAAAAGAAAAAGAAATATTTCATGAGAAAAGTAAATTCCTTCTATCCAAATAATCATTTCAATGAAAAGAAAGGAATAGAAAGAAGTGTATTCAAGGAAGAGTTATCACTTTTTATACACTGAAAATAAGGGGTTTTTTTTTCCACTTCTAAGACAGATTGTCATATTTTTTTTTAAATTCCCACTTAACAATTTCTTCAGTGAGTTCTATGAACTGTAAATTACTCAGCAATTTCCTAGAATTAAGAACTTCCTAAAAATACTACATAATCCCATCACAGAAGAATAGCACAGTAACTTTTCTTTATCACACACATAAAAACTATAGTTTTTAAACAATTATAACTTATTCTTTATTTGTTATCTTTCTACAGAAATGGTCCACAGCCTTACCAGACATTTGTACACATTGTGAATACAGGTTTTAGTAGACTATTGATTAGATTGTTATGTTGCAAGTACTTCTAGAACACGGTATCATGTATTAAGTCATTAATTCCAAAACAATCATTTATTGACAAAAAAAAAAATACAAAGAAGTACAAATGAGTGTCCTACTCCCATGATGGACGGTCCATCTCTCTATTTCCTGTTAGGCTAGGGCATGGTCTTTGGGAGCTGTAAGAATATAGAAGATGCTCCTCCTGTTTCCTACTAACTCAATCATAAATTACACACTCCATGTCATCATTGATTTTGTCTACATGAGTTACCATCAAAACGTTGTCTCTTGTGATACACCACATGTCTAAGGTGAACAAAATATTTCAGTGTCAATATCCATAAACCATGGTTAGACACAGGTAATTCCATATCTCTAATGCTTGCTTTGAAGTAACAGTTCACAAGTGTAAATCACAGGTGTCAAAATGACATTTATAAGTCATGTCAAAAGCCTCCCACCAGCTGAGATACATGGGGCACTCAGCCTGCTGTTAGCTGTGCATTTTAAACTGGTTTTAAAACCAAAGCTGTTCACTCTAATCTTACTGCTGTTCCTTTGGTTTCTTCAAGGATGAGTCCTTTGCAATGTGTCTCATCCAACATACCTGAGGTTGGTTCCTTTATTTCTCTAACAAACCTAAAATTCTTCTCTGAATCATGGTAAGAGGGAATACTTTGTAATTTCTCTCACAATTCTCCTTAAAATACCAATACAGATGGAGTCAGTCAGTCAATCATCATGTTCAATTAAAAAAAAAGTTACTACAGCAACTCATGACAGAACATGTGATTCGGCTGGTTAATGTCTACAATCCCCTTGTGTGGACTCCATCAGACTGTAAGTTTTTGAGTGGTAAATTCTAGCCTTTTAGTTTGTTGGGGGAGCCAGGTTAGAACTTAACACTACACTGCACTTCTTGCCTAGAACTACTTCCATAAAGAACAGGAGTTCAGTGTCACACTAACATGGGGGGTGAGGTACCAGTGAGACATTTCAGAAGAACTGCAAAGTTCAGATGACCACTCACTAAACATAAAATCATCATTCCACAAAGATTTTATTCACATTAAACTTGCACAGTAGCAAAAAATAAAATAAAAATTTTAAATCAAAACATAAAACTAAGCCACAGTATTAAAGAACAATATACAATAGCGATTTGAATTTCTCAATGGCATTAGAAGGTATATCAATAAATAACATTTACAATTCTAGTGTTAGATCTTTCAAGGTATCTAAAGCTTCACAGTGCTAGAAATGATTTTTATCAGAACACATGCAAAAGTGTGCAACATAATGATTCATATTAATGACACAATCAGCAGGCCAGTTATGTATCATTCCAGCATGGCCATGCCACTCTATGTTCTAAAAACAAACAGCCCCCCAAATCCAGGTCCCATTCATTCTTCAATTATGCCTTTTGTCACTCTGCTTTATTATATTCAAACAGTCACTGTTAGTGCTCTTCACCACGACTTTCAGGTTGACGTCACTCCCTGCCTGCTGGCTGTCAGGACTGGGGGACGCCCCTCTCCCAGACTCACCTTCTTCCGGATGTCTTCATCATTTGCTCCAAGAGAGGCATAGAGCTTGAACGCAGCCTGGCGGAGCTCATGGGCATGTTTTAAGTCGTGATCAAGCTACAGGAAGTGGGGGAAAGAGAGATTCCAAGTTAGTCTATGTTATATTTTAATAAAATACAACATAATAATAAAAATAAAACATAAAAATTACTGAGTTTCAGGGCAAGTAGAAACTATTAGCACTGGTTCTGTCACTAAATGAATTTCCTAGTAACTTTTATCTCTGTTCACATTTGAGATCTTGCTGTGTCTATGTCAGTGTGACCTGAAATGAAATCTACTTCTGTCTGAAAGTGACTGTCATCACCTCTGCATGGATATGATTCTTAGAGTCCAGTGTTTCAGGTGGTAGTTGTCAGTGGCCCTGGTATTTGCTTCCATACTGGCTTCTTGAAAGACAGGCACAGAGAGAAGACAGTCTCCAACTGCAAGTTGGACAGACTGAATGCTATCATACCAATGTTTTCCTAATTTTGGCATTTAAAAAACTTTTAGAAAAACATTTTGTGAAAACCCTCAGCAATCAACACACCAGGATCACCACCACTATCTATTAGATGTATGTCCAGGATTTTTAAAGAAAATTATTGAAATAAATTATTGGCATGAAGCAATTACTGCTATCTTTAAATACATATAAATGGCTACATTAGCAATTCTATAAACCTGTTTTCCTAACACATTACCATAAAATTAAAATAAAAACATTTTCTCAGGACATTTAACTATGAATTGTAACTATACAAGAGGAATCAATAGCATTTTAAACTTAAAATCATAACATTGTATTCACCTTTTCCTAAAGGCCTATTTTGGGAAGGTGACCTCTTACCTTAGTTTGCAGCCATTGTTCAGAACACTTTGAAGCCCTCTTCTGAAACCTAAAGCCCTAGCTGAATCAGCTACAACCCAAGCAGTAACAGTGCTGTCACTAAGCACTGTAAGTTAGCTGCCACTGGCTATGAATTTGAGATAACAGAATGCTCCACAGGCACAAAGTATGCAGTATGCACGGGAGATGGTTCTGAGTACACTCTGTAGAGGAGCTCCATAGATGCTGATACCGATGGCTACTGAAGGGCTGAGTCCCAGGGCACAGAAGTCTTCAAGTCCTCACCCCATTCCAGCCATAACTTACACCACAGAACATAAATTTGGACTGATATCATGATAATCATCTACTTACTAACTTGAGAATTTCACTCTGTAGGTCTAATATCTAACTTTTGTAGCTAAAACATCTTTGGATACTCCAAGTTTTCAAAACAAATGTTCACTCATGCTTGTCACTTGGAGGTCATTTAAAAATTATTCCAGTTTTATGATGAAAGAAATTAAATGAAAAAAAAAAAATCTAACCATCAGAATAATCCCCCACACACAAGTGAAGTCCGATACAGGTGCCGACACTCAGAGCGTTTAGAAGCTCTGAGACCATCAGGACTCACCGTGTACTTTGTATTGGTGAGATATTTTATCAGTGAGCAAACACCCCAGGGGAACAGATACAGCAGCGTGCCCATACTGCTACTAGGGAGGAATGCTACCAAGGACAAGTAAACACAGAACTTTCCTTTTATTCTTGCTATCTT